>NC_137454.1:29383173-29983173 GCF_964235325.1 Thermobia domestica
ATCGACGAAGATGAGGATGACCAGTTGCGGTAACATCGATGGTCGCTTGGTTTTTTATTTCTTGATGACGCTGCAGCGCACACTGAACAATATTTGTTTCTCACTCCCAAAAATAATAGCTTGTTAGTTTCTTGACCAATAATACATGCCTGGAAAAGATAATATATACAACAATGTAAGTAAAATTTAAGTATTAGCAACATTATGCACGATAAAACGTAAAACGTATTCAAATTTAACAAAACACAGTGTAGACCTTAGAGCGTTTGCACACGTCCACGGCATTGCTGGCCCAGTACCGACAATGCCGGAACCGGAACCGAGGATGCTTTGGACACGCGGCCGGCAAAACCGGTTCCGGCGCTGCTTTGCCCACACATCCCGGTAATGCCGGTGCCAAGAAGTAGTTAGAATTTGAACGTGAAGGATAGAACATGAGTCCAGCAATAAACAAACGACATCTCCTTGCCTTGATGTACGTACGGCGAAGAAAAAGGAAACAAAGCAGTACTAGAAAGATTTGGATCCATCCATTGTTGACAGTGCGTCATGTGGAAGGTTCGTTTTATACATCATATGAAAAGATGCGGAAATATATTGAAACAGGCTGAGATCACGGTATTTAAAATACTACTACTACTACTACTACTACTACTACTACTACTACTACTACTACTACTACTAATAATAATAATAATAATAATAATAATAATAATAATAATAATAATAATAATAATAATAATAATAATAATAGGAGGTTCTGAAAAGGCAGCATTGCGGTTGCATATTCACTCAGTCCACAATCGTTCTATGGAACAAATGCCAGACTAGACACAGAGTACATGAATACTTTTATAATGATCTATAGGGTAAACCAGCATGCAACCACAAGACTGGAAGTTTTCTTGTTCTGCTGGTGCTTTTTCAGTTCTTTCTGTAGTTGTGTTGTAGTTTTTATTTACTTTAATTGTATTTACAACCTTTGTTTCGCTTGGGAATTCCTACTTTTTCGATTATGATGGAGATTTAAACCCTTGTTTTCTTATTATGAAGGTTATCCATACTCTACATACTGAGTTGCATAATTAACAGGATAAACAATAGGCAACTACCCTAGATTTATGATTTCTTCATATCTCTATTTTGTTCATTTTCACCATGTTGATTTTTTAAATTATGATTTCATATATGCTAAGACATATTCTCTATCGAAACGAATCCAACGACCCCTTTGTTTAAATTTCTGCTGTAGAAGATAACAAATTAATATACACACATACATCTGTGAAACTTATTTTCCGCGTTGCCATATTTAGGTCATTCAAACAAGATCCGAAATTCCCTTGCTGAGAATTTATGTAAATAGCAAGCCGCTATGTTTGTAGTACTCACAGTCATTTTGATTATTTCATTCTTCATTATATATTAAAGTGATGTAAAAAAAAAAAAAATAGAAAAACTGAAGTAAAATAAAAATCTAAATAGAGGAAAATAAACAAGAATACACAACGCCTTGCCACTCACTCACTCACTGTAGCTAGATTGAAGAAATCTATCAGCAAGGCGACTCCGGCATTACCGGGAAAAGTATTGGGATGCTTTACTTGGGATGCCTCTCGTAAGCCTCTGTAAAATCATGATACCCTTTCCCCGTAATATCTATATTATGTTCCTTACTGCAAACTTTTTTTCATGCTTACACTGTTCGTTTCATGCAAAAGGTTTATGACAGAGAAATAAATGTGGAAAACTTAGTAAATAAAAAAATAACTAAAAATCAATGGTAAAATGGAAAAACATCCCTAAGAGCAAGGAATCGTGAAATAATATTTATAAAGTATTGAAATTTCATTTGTTTCTGGATGTCAAATATTTATTGAATATTGAAAACCGGCCTATTTTTGATCACAGATTGAACATTTATTAAATATTGAAATTATGTTATTATAAATGACACTTTTCTCTTTGGATTTTAACCGCTTCAGCAGACAAAGCTCAGGCCAGGAAGTTGACCATAAAATCGCAATGAAACTGGATTTTTTTTTTTTTTTTTTTTTTGTGCGAAGGGAACATGTGTAGCGTTGTTCTTTCCTGTACCTCTGCACAAGAAACAGAGCAGGCTTTCTTCTAAATTGAATAGAACAGCGGTACTTCAAATATTGCGAATGGACGTTTCTAACTGCTCTTTCACTTTCTCGAATGATTACCGACGAACTGTACATATCCCTACGCAAGTTTTGTGTGTGTGCATAAGTCACTACTCTGAAATCTTTCGGGCTGTTTATCACAATGGAAACAGGGAACGCGGCGTATAATGTGTAGTACTGTATGTTGTATGTATTATTGTAAGTGACCTGCTAGGAGTAAGATTGTAATTCCCGGAATAAACTAGACGATGGAATATGACAGCTATTGTCACGGTCGAGATGTAAGAGTATAAAAATAGTTCGTGCCGGCAGGGTCAGAAACAAGAGATTGTCTTTTTTTCCCCCACCTATCCCAGTTGGGGAAGGAGGTGTTTGGAATCTTGGCTAAGATAATTGCCGCTAGTCTAAATTGTGAATCTGCTAGTACAAAGAATGTACTGGAAAAGGAAAAGGTATTGTGGTTATGAAATTTCATCCCTTCACTTCAGCTGTTGCTTCTGGCAATGAGATAATATCGAGTTCGCAGAAGGAAGTCTGCAAATGGGGACAGCTCTTCAATCTTCTCTTTCGTGGTCAATAAACCCCCACCCCATTTGCAGTGACCTTCACAAAAGAGTATTTCTGCTTCAGAAGAAAAATAATATCCATTCATCTGTGAAAGCTTTCAGGAATGTTTCGGAGCTTATTTGGTTGTTTCATATGAACATACGTATTTCGCGAAAAATTCACACAGCCAGGAGTGGAAGCGGAAACTATTGAAAGCCCTGTTTTTGGCGGGAGGTGTTTCCAACCTCCACAGAATGTATACTAACAAAAATTATATTACTTGTGCTCATAAAAGAATGCCAAGTTGAACTTTTGATTTTATGTTTAGCGTCCCTTTGAGCAGCGAGGCTACATGAGACGTAGATATACAACTCCTGAAATCCGAAGATTATCGTTCAATGCACTCCCACTGGAAATCGAACACGGGATCCCGTTCACCAAAGTCGCGCATAATAGCCATTAGACCAGCAGGGAGGGTCACCCCAAATAGAACGTGGATAGCAAACAAAACAATTCATTTCCCATCTTCACAATGATTGGTAGGGTGAAATTAAAACTTACAAACATTATTTTAAAAAGAATGTGGTTAGTTGAATATATAGACAAAATATTCGTCGGCTTCACCCCTAGATCTCCCAGTTTGCTCGGTTTACGGCCTCTCAGTTCATGAACCTAGAACCATATTTAATTTCATTTGGGGCTTCGCCCACAGCCTCCCTTATCCCTTTTGATCGGCCAACGGCCTTGCATCTGATAAACTTGCAAACACACCGAATTTCATTTCAGATCCGGAAAATCGCTCCGTGTACGGCCTCGCATCTTATTAGACGTTTACTCGACCTATGGCATCGTACCTCATAATCCTGCAAGCATATTGAATTTCAGTTGAAGTTGCCAAAGGATTAGCTCCAACCCAGGTTTGCAGGTTGAGTCAGGTTCAGTACGTGGGGGCTTCGCCCTCAGATCCAGGGGCGTAAATAAGGGCCCCGTAGACCCTGCATTGCGGGGGGCCTCAAGCCATCAGGGGCCCCAAAATCGTGAAGTGGGAAGTAGGGAAGGGGGCTCACTCCACGCTGTCTGCGGGAGGGCCTCCAAGCCTTTAGTTACGCTACTGCTCAGATCCTCTACATTTGCTCTTCATATCATACACCTGCACATTTCCCGAATTTTTGTTCAAATTCCAAGTTTCATGTCTCTAACATGCCGGGGTTCCGAGATTTGAACATCTTTTCTTCCCGCCTCTTTTCTTTCCTTCTAGGATATACATAAAAACGCTTAATAAGTATCTAATAATCTCCATTGAAAAGTCTAAATACCACATCCATGTTCCTAACCTTCAAAGATTCCAAGATATCGACATCTTATTATAAGAATTACAATGTAGCTCTTTTCTTCTACTTTCACTAAAATATAAAAAAATGCCGAAACATGTGTTAATTTATTTTAAATGGGAAATCCCAATATCAAATTTCAAGTCTCTAACCCGGAGTGAACATCTTACTATAGTAATTATAATCCACGTCCATTTTTCTTGCCGCCCTTTTTCTTCCCTTCTGGGCCATATTTAAAAAAAAGCACTGAAATACGTGCTACATTATTTTAAATTAAAAGTCCAAATACGAAATTCTATGTTTCTAACCGTCAGAGTTTCCGAGATATTGGCAAGATACGAATTGCAACTCCCATTGCATTTTCCTTTTCTCCCCTTCCTATTTTCCTTTCCCTTTCGCCATTTTCCTTTTCTTCCCCCCTCTCCGTCCCATCTAATTAAAACGTCACAAAACGCTAAAATCATGTCAAATGATTTTCAATGAGAAATGCAAATATCAAATTTAAAGTATCTAACGTCACGAGATTCGGAAATATTTCCATTTTATTAAAATATTTCAGACACCATTTTCCCTCCATCCCTGTCGCATTTCCAAAAATCATTCCTTAGTAGTACTCTACGTCACAAATCCTATGTATTGTCCTAATTTTTTTATTTTGACTTCTATATGGCTTAGTTTTTAATTCCTTCCTATATAAGTCATTAAATTTGTATAACTATACTCACCACTCCAGAAGCTGCATTGTATCCATGTCCATAACTTCTTTTGCTCCACCCTCCGTCCACGTATACAGTTATCCATGGTATACCATCTGGATCTACATGGCCCTTTCCAATCGCTAATCTTCTTTCTTCCTCTCCAGCTTCTTTCATTTGACTCCAAAGAGAATCTGTCCACACCTACAAAAGATATACATTGTTTTAGAAAACATGACATATCGTTATTTTGTTCTAATTTTGATTCATTACAAATCTCATTACCCATTTACTTTCTACTTTGAGTGATATCAATAACGAACAAGATAAATTTCCCTAGTCATCGAGAATGTGACTCAGTTTCTCTATGATTGTGCAAAAACTATACGGATAAATAGTTATTATTTGTCTCTGCATGCTTTGTCTGGTATGCATTGCAAAGACTAGCAGCGTTCAGAAAATATCAGTTTGAATTTTACTTTGTATAAATGTAGATAGCGACTGAGGCTTCACCTCTTGAATCCCACATATGCTCACTCTCCGATCTCGCATCTCATAAACATAAAATCATCAATGTTTGGTTAGCCTACGGCCCCGCACCCCTGCAAGAGTGCTGAATTAAATCGAAATACCGAAGGATTTGTTGCAGAACGGTTTCTAAAACTATTTCCTTGTGGCCAAATAGCGTTCTCGCTTGCTGTGTGGGAGATTCGGGTAATATTTCGTGAAAGATCAATGGTTTGGATTTCACGTTAATTTACAGATTAAAGTCTCGTATGGCTCCGGTGCGCAACCATCTCATCACACACACCATAAAGTATTCTTGACAACATCAATATGAAAATTCCACGAGAGCAGCAAAACGAGTGTGATCCACAATTCGTTATATGGCGGGTTACGTAAGCTGAGGATCATAGCGGGACCATATATATAAGCGCCGAACTCCTCACATCAAGGTCTCGCTCGCTCAATTTCCTTGTGATTAAAGTTATTTTATCATTTTCTCCAATGGAGTCAGCGATTGAAAATAAGTAGATTTTAACTACGTACGTTAATTGTAATAAAATTTGCTTGTTAATATATTATTGAACCATTTATAACATCTTTTTTCCATTATTTTGAGTTGAAATTGCAAAATTAAAAGTGTGGTGAGTTCAAAAATCTTACTACACCCCACCCTTCAACAGCTGCTCATGTTGACCCCATTTTGTTTAACCCTAATTTATCCTGCATTCGCATTTTGATATGAAATTTATTCACCGATCCTGAAGGAGACGGTGATGATGATAATGAATGAAATGGTTGAATGAAGAAAGTGGACGAAAGAAAAGAACCCCCATGTAAACCCACGCAATGATATCTGTCCGTTTGGCGCGAGATGGGATCAAATCAGGAAACCCACGTACCAGATGAACGCTCTACCATCCACCACGACTCAAATATTCGCAGTTAGGCGGCGAATTCATGCTTTCTTTCAGACTCCCCCGTTCAATATGAAGTGGTGATGAATTTATTTGTCATTAATTTATTTACAATTGAAAATTAGCCGCTTGGGAGACCCATTTATATATTTTTTCTTATGAGATCGCGTTAGTTCAGTGGTGGAACGCTCACCTATAGCGGAGGGCGACCCTGCTTCGATCTCGGTCCCACCAATGTGGACTTTATGGTGGACAAACACCGCGTAAGTGTTTCCTTTGGAGTTCTCTAATTTCCTTCCACTTCCTTCATCCCACCATTATCGCTTATTTAATCATTACCGCCTTTCTTAGTCGCGGTGCAGAAAAAAAAAGATTTTCTCAAAAGCAAAAGTAATTTATTATAAATCCGTCATATTTGATCGCTATCAAAGCTGAAATAACCGATTTATGTGCTTTATGTGTTTTTTCTTTTTCTTTTTTTAACGATTAATTTACGTTTTCGAGTTTTCCACATTTTTGGCAATTGAAACTACTACGTTGCCCTTGTAACCAGGTCAGCAACTAGAAGGGGGCAAGGGGCCAGACCTCCCTAAATTTTTCATGGCTCGCAGATCTCAATGCATCGTATACTATATTAACACAAAAAATCATGAATTTATATATTTGTAACAATTATTTTAAGACTTGGGCCCCCCTAACATGTTTATGGCACCCCCAGACTTCTATGGCTGGTTGCGGGCCTGCTTGTAACTAAGATTACTTTCATTGCGCAAGTGCTATTATGATAAAATCTTCTATACAGAACTATATAAATACAACTATTATATTAGCCACTTGTGATATTGTTGATAAGTAGGAAAGTATATTTTTCAGGGTTTTTTTTTTTTTTTTTTTTTTTTTTTTATAGATCAAACGGATTTGTCAATTATTACTTACCGGTTCCAGATCTTGTTCAATCTTGTTGAATAGTTTGAAGCTCATACATGGGATATCCATAATACTGAGGAATTCCTCTAGATGAGAATACCCACTTCCAATGGAAACAGTACCCCAAACAGCTGCAGTATTGATTACAGATCTTTTCGACTGTTGTTCCTCCTCTGTAGAGTGACATACTTCGCGTTTGCACACGCGGCACTTGAAATAGAGGTAAGACACTAGTCCTGAACGTCTCTCTCTATGAAAATCCATTTTTCCTAAGACACATATCTTTCTGTGGTTTTCTTGGAGCTTTATGGACCACTTGAGAATGTGTCCCAAATTTACAATCCGGTAGCCATTTGGAAAGTCATTGCGACTAACAATCTCTGTTTCGGGCTCCACTACAAGAGATGGTAGAGACTCAGTGTCAGAGCTGAAATAACATATAATAATAATAATAATAATAATAATAATAATAATAATAATAATAATAATAATAATAATAATAATAATAATAATAATAATAATAATAATAATAATAATAATAAATTATAGAAATGAAAATGAAATTTATAGAAATTTAGTGCTTATATGTTGAACGATATGGCTTATATGAATAGGGTGAATAATTGAAGAACAGATGGTCAAAAATTACTTTTTTCCTGTATGTAGGACTGCGAAATGTGTTTATCTTTTTAAAAATTTGAATTAGATTTTCTTCTCTATGACTATTATATTATCTTCTATTGTCGCTCGAAAATTAAAACCAAAAAAGTAACTTTGATATGAAGTTCAAATGTGAAACTGGTTTTGTTCTTTGGTTTGCAATTTAGATAGATTAAAACAGTGCAATTTTAGACTCGGTTTCATTACTTTTCGGGGAATAACCAAGAGTAGAAAATCATATGGAGCAAAAGCCACGACGAAAAAAAAAAAAAAAAAAAAAAAAGTTGAGGGCGAAAATCACGCTGCCGGAATCTGATGTAAACAAACAACTGAATGTTGTTGTAGGAGGCTGAGTCCCCTTCAGATGTGAGTTGACCAAGGATTTCTAAAAATTATTTAGTAGGAATAATCTGTAAATTAAGCATGATTTTTTAAATAGCTTTCCACTAATAAATTACGTATAGATTTAAAGTTTGAATTTCAGACTTTTGTTTTAAAGTAACATTTCAATACATAAAGAAAATATGTATTGTTGAAATTAAATGAGAGAAATAAATCACACGAAAAAAAAAGCCTTTTAAGTTAGTGAACAATGTATATATATATATATATATATATATATATATATATATATATATATATATATATATATATATATATATATATATATATATATATATACAAGGGCGGATCCAAAGGGGGGCTAAGGGGCTATAGCCCCCTCCCCTTGACGCTCAGGTTTACATTGGATAAAATGGGCTTCAATTCTGCTTTACACTGGATAAAACGGCAAATTATGGTTTAGCCCCTCCCTTGATCATATCCTGGATCCGCCACTGTATATATATATAATTACTTTTTCCTCTAAACCTTCAGTTACAATGAACAATTTAGCAGGTGATTTTCCTCGAAGTGTACATATTTTAGCAGTAAACCATTATAAAATGTGTGATAGAATGAGTCGAGTAAAGTACATTTCTTCAAGTCTGAAATATTAATAGTCCTAAAGTAAAATAATCGTTTAATCCTTATTGTAATTCTATATGTTGTCAGTTAAATTAATTCCTATTTTTTATTTTAGCTGTATATTATAACAAGTTTTTGTAAAGCATCTAATTCAGGTGAATTCTAAACAGTATCAAAGAAGATGGCAAGTGTATTAGGGTATATATATTATTGAACCAATAAAAGTAAACACTTAATAAATAAGGTAGAATACATTTCCTAAAATACCTACATATACAAACACATAACATTCAGACATAAGATGCAATATATATATATATATATATATATGTCGCTGGTCTAGTGGCTAGCACGTGCGCTTCTCTGCAAGGGGTCCTGGGTTCGAGTCCCGAAGGGAGAGCATAGAACGATTGTGGTTCGGATTCCATGTTAACCAATAGGTCCATGTTTCATATAGCCTCGCTGCTGACAAGGGACGCTAAACTAATATATATTTATGATCCGAGAGAAAAGTGAAATTTGCCATTGCCATCATAAAAAAGTAATTTAAACAAGAATACTTATATCTACAGATCCTAATTTCGATTTTTGCAAACTTGTCAAGATCAACGGGTTGTCAGTGGTCGATTTGGAGGGAATACGGAGAACGTCGTTCTCCATTTACCAGAAAATCAAATATCCGTTCCCCTACTTTATTTCATCTGGAACGCGTTACCCCGGAATCTTACAAAATAATTTTGTTATTCAATGTATTAGAGAATTTTATATTAATACATAGAGAGTGTTCCCCCACTTCTTTAAAGCCAAATCGACTACTGCAGGTCGTAAGATATGCAAGGATCCTAAAAATAGTGATTTTTTTTTAAATGTGGCATATTGTTCCAAGCCCTTCATATATAACATTGCGCATAATACTATTATTATATGTATCGCTGTATAAAATTAAACACGCAAATGATTCACGTAATTGTATTTTAAAAAAATAATACACCTAGCAATATTATAATAATCCACTAAAAGATTAGTGAAACATGTGAAGGGTACAGGGAAAGAACATGGTAAGTACATTTTTTTTCTTCGATTTTGAGATTGCACCCAACCGTAAAAGTATGCATTGCACACGATGTTTTGGACTACTCAAAGTGGTAAAAAATTTTGATCATTCCTCTGTAAATTGGATGTTAAAAGCAGCTATATGCGTAAAGAACACGCTCAGTCAGACTACAAAAATGAGTTTTGGTATAAAATCAATAAAACTGGATTTACAATGTTCTTTCCCTGTATACATTTAGATAGAATGATAACAAGATAAGAATCATTTTATGTTGGTTCAAAGTAATTAATAATCAGGATGGAAAGTAAAATAAATCTCACCTTTCTTTATCATTTGATTCATCCCTTGCAATTGGAACCTCTATAGAACTTCCACTTGTTTCTTCCAAAGATACACAAACAGAAGTGTCACACTTGGAGCTATCTTCTATTTTACGCCTTTTTATCCAAGATAAACGAATAGCCTTAGAATGCTTATTTCTCTTCCTACTTCTGGAAGGACATCGCCGCGTACGACCCATTTCTAAAACACTAGCTGAATAAAACTGTGCGTTGGTAACTCTGTCAAGACTTATCCAGACTGCAAGAAGTTCCGAAAAAAAACGTCGCCTGAAGTGGGAGGCGCCACCTCACAAACCAAGAGGGTGGCATTTTACATATTACGAAATTGTTTCATGTTTTATTTTGAAATGCATATGTCTATATCCAAAACTGTGGTACCAATCAAAAGACAAATATATAGGGATTTGCCTGATATGCAATATATAGGAATAAATAAAGTATTTTCCACAAAAATAGTGCTCAAAACTGAAAGTTTGCTCCTCATACGGAATTCAGTAGTATCAGCAATGCACTTTTCCATTTTCAATTAATAATAATTTAACATCTGTCACGATATTGACGTGTATTATTATTTTATGTCAATGAGAAATGTGTAAAGAATCATATACTTTTTTACAAAAATATTTCTGACAATTGATTACAGAGAAAAACACGTAATAAAAATGCATAATTAATAATTAATTGTGCAGTAATTAATTATCTAATTTTGTATAAAATCACTTTTAATCATACATATAGTCAATGTAATAGTGTTTTCATACAGACAGAACATGAGTAATGCGTTAATATTAGTAAATCTCAAAATGGCAAATGTCCCCTTAAAGGCATTTGGTAAAATGTTTGAATAAATGAATACATCTTAGGAAATACTGTCATTCAATGCAAGTAACTCTGTTTCCAACTACGTAATATTATTCACTAATTTGTTTCCTCATTCATATCCACGTTTTCTACGTGCTGTCAAAATTGTTCATGCCATATACTACCGGTAATTCACTTTGTACAGAATGTTGCGCCTGGCGACAGGCAACTTTCTATCTCAATACACTATTGAGTAATCTTATTTCACAGGAAAAGCATGTATTTACTGTAGAAGTCAAACTTTGGAATTTGTGATTAAGTTGGTTTAGGGGAGCAGGCTTAACAACGTAACCTTTCAGACAAACGTAACCAGAGCCGGCTGTATCATATCTATGTGCAACAGGCCGGTAGCCAGCCCAAAAATGTTGAAGGGGGGGGGACGGTTGAAGTTAGTGGGGGCCCGATCCAACCATATTATAGTTCATCACCATAATATAGTTCATTTGCAAGCCTACCGTGAAAATTTTAGGGGGCCAACAAAAATTTCGGGGGGAGCGGCCCCCCTGGATACGGGCCTGATGTGCAACAAGTGCATTTGCACGGGGCGGCAAAAATCTGTCATAATACTCTTGTTTAAAATAAATATTTCTTGTTGAATATAGACTTCATAATATGGTAATTTACTAAACTGAACTTTTATTTGAATAGGCCTACTACATTAACAAATCATTAGGTCACATTAAGGTTATATGGACAGTGCTAAAGCAAATGGTCAAAAAAAATCCTAGCATTAATTGTTTTGGTTGATTGTTGTCAAATACAAGAACACAATTCTTGAACAGGAGCGAACATATGTTTCATTTAGTTAGTCATCACAGTTTTGATATGAAAACTAATCTTGTATTGCCACAAACAAGTTCCTTATCGTTAAAGGTGGAAACAAGTTTCTTTTTTATTTTTTAAAAAAAAAAAGATGTAGAAGGAAAATCAAGAAATAAAATAGCTGGAATTACAAACTGATATATTGACACTGAAGCTCGATATTGAATTTCATAAAAAGCATTATCTTTTCTCTGCAGGTGTGTTTGCTTTATCTTTCACTGAGACAATGATATTGTATTTGTAGTGTTTCTTGGTTTTTTGAATGCGAGTGTTCTTTCCCTTCTCTTCCCTTCCTTGTTCATGATGGGGTAGCATACTTAAAATCGTGGCTTTTACGATTTGTTCTTTTTGAAGAAAGGGGGTGGCAAATGATACCATTGCACGGGGTGGCAAATTGCCTAGGGCCGTCCCTGAACGTAAGCCAAAATTAGTTACTTACTATAACTCTTCTGACAAGCACTGTGGACTGTAATTTCCACCAATCGATTCAATTAAATTAGCTCTACTTGATCTAATTTTATCTCAAGAGACTGAAGGCATCGAAGAAAAATGAAAATGAAATCTTTGAGTTTTACGTCCCACGCTTATGCCAATTAGGTTAAAGGAGACGGTGATGATGAGTAATGAATGAAATGGTGGAATGAAGAAAGTGGGAGGAAACGGGAGAACCCCGAGGAAACCCACGCACACGGTATTTGTCCACCACAAAGTTCACTTGGCGAGGGCTGGAATCGAACCCGGGACACCACCTACAAGAGGTGAACGCTCTACCACTGAGCCACCGCGCCTCCTGAAGGCATCGAAGACTAGTTCTAATTTTATCTCAAGAGACTGAAGGCATCGAAGGCTACTTCTATTGAAAAAAAAAACAATCATGATGATGTGCCATATAAATGCAAAAGATCAACGATTTATTATTATTCTAAGTTTTTTGTACAACATTATTTCATCATATCAGAAAATGAAGGAATTTTATAAAATAACCATAAAATGCAAAAGTTGTGCATTTTTTAATTCTAGAGTTTAGAAAATCACAATTTAGCAGCGGTGTAGCGTAAGGGAACGCCGGTATGCCCGGCATCCCCTGTTAATAAGAAAAAGTACGTATTTCATTATATATAAATTATTTGCTTGTAATTATCACAATCATTTCCACTGCAATCTTCTGGCGCGCTCTCTCGACTTACTTTGACAAGAGGAACCTACGCATGCGCGTCGCTCAGATGCACATTTTCTGTCTTTCCTCCTGTCGTATGCTATTTTCCTCGGGCTTCTAGGCCTACTGAAAGCATCAGGGTTTGCGTCTGCTTTCTGTTGAATGCGCATGCGCAATACTTCCCTTCTCACTCCTCCTCATCCCTTGCAACCCTACATTTGCTTTAGATATACGCTGGCATATTCAAGTATTTCCAACTGTATATATTTTGAACTAAGCTATAGTTTCTGAACAGAACGTACGAGCCCTAATATAAAGGAAATAGAACAAAACGGAATTAGTTCAACGCATTTTTGAATCATGCCGGTTATGTAAATAATAGTATTAAAATAGTTATGCCTTAATCGTAACTAAATGCATCGTAATTGTAATATTCATCGTAAAGGAGCTCACAGACACAGGCATAAATTTAAAGCATTCTGTAGAATTACGGTCACCGATCTGGTAGGACAAGAGAGCCACCACTCCCCGTCACTCGAAAAGATTGTGCCAGGGCTCTTCAGTCACTGGCACAAATCTCGAACATAAGGGGAACATGTTCCCTACAATCTTGTCCACCCCCCCCTCAATAATCCGATTTGAGATTGTGATGATGATGATTTCTATCCGACTGCCACAAAGGAAACTGATGTTCTTCGACTTGTTTCATTTTTAAAAAAGAATCGTATTCTTTAATATTTTATTGTCATTAATTATTAGTAGTCTATTTTCAACTATTTGTTTAATTCCTGTAACAATTCCTATAATGCTATTGTGGTAATCATAATTTTGCTCAGATAAGAGTATTGTTGCGCCAAATATAGGCCTGATTGA
Source organism: Thermobia domestica (assembly GCF_964235325.1). Lineage (NCBI taxonomy): Eukaryota > Metazoa > Arthropoda > Insecta > Zygentoma > Lepismatidae > Thermobia > Thermobia domestica. The sequence goes on from NC_137454.1 coordinate 29,396,974, forward strand.
TTTTCTTTCATAGTTTTGGGGAAGTCATTATTTGTATTGTTATAAAACAAATGTCCTAAAATTTTAATGTGGATCATTGTGGATGCGTAAGTAGAAACATGTCAATTATTATTATTATATATATGTAAACTGAGAGAGCTTTATTTGATAATTGATGTAAACTCAAAGAATTGGTAATTACACGTATATCAATTACAAATAAAAGGATTGAGTTTATACCAATTACCAATTAGATAATTGAGTTTATAACAATTATCAATAAAGTGATCTTGAATGTATATCAATTACCAATTATAGTGGATACAGAAACAGGCCCCCAGAGTTAGTTTAAGTGCTTTGTCTTTACATCTTCAAATGATATATACACTCAGGCCCATATTCACGAACGGGCGTCTGAGTTCCGGACCCAAGATGACAAATTTCTAGGGGCGATATATATATATATATATATATATATATAATTGGAAGAACGGGATTGACGTGTGGTATGTGGAGAAAAAAAGCCGCCCACGAGAAAGAAATGAAGGGAACGATACTGGAAACAATGTTCATGCAAAAGTGGGGCCTAGTTTTCTCGTCACAACGGTAGTGGCAAGAAGGAGCTGAGACAATTGGTTATTAAATTCTAACGTAATCCACGCATTCGCTTCTCTATGTCCCACTAGGCCTCCAATTAGGGGGGCTTCCTCCTAAATTTTGTATAACCCTATATTTCCATTCGGAATAGCTATGTATTGCTGCTTGCAGTAGTACTATATCGCACAAATGACTAACTTTGGCATCCCCCTTTCGGAATATCACGCTACGCTACTGCAATTTAGCATCTTTTCTTCTGCGTTTCGGTACGTAAGAGGTCAAAAAAAGGAAAAAAAAAAAAAAGAAAATGCAAATTGTAGCAAACTTAATGCTCTACAAAAAAGATTTTTTTCCCAGGACTTGAAGGTAAAGAGTTATAGCGCAAAAACTCCCCAAGTTAGCACAAGGTCTGGAAGGTCAAAACCTTGGGTTTTTAACTAGTGCCTAGGTAAATACAATCTAGGGCGCCCGAAGAAAATTTTCTAGGGGCCATCTCCTGTCTGCTATATTTTTTATTTGTATTAAGAAAATCTTAAGAAATTTAAGTTGTTATAATAGTGCAGCTATATTTTCATGATCCAGGGGGCCCGGCCTCTCTGTCCCTTCGGGCGCCCACGAATACAACATACCCAAAAAGAAAATATTTATGACCTTTTGCAAGTTAATCCCTCTTGTTCAGTACCTGCTAACTAGACTATAGTAGTATTATTAGAGACTGGTGCTTAGATATTGAGTTATTCGTACTTGGACCTTATCCCAATACAAATTCAAAATATTACTTTTTTCCTAACTGAAAAGTGTTTTTTCTCCAAGATGAGCGCACAAACACATTGAAAACTGAATAAATGGAAATTACACGAATAATATTTTAGCAGCCATTTCGGGGGTATCTGGGAATTGTTTCGGACATCTTGATTGGGTCATCGTCTGTTTCAGCGTTCTTCACTAGCCATTCCATTATCCAATTGAGAGCGTTGCAATTATTGAAACAACTCCCATTTACTCTGATAAATGAAATTCTACAGCTGCCATCTACCGGCTTCTTCTGTAAGTGCTTGCACTTCTATATTTTGAACTCTAAAGCGAATTGCGATACTTATGCTGCCATCTTGGGATACTAAATAAAATCACATAACATGAAGCACAGCAGATTCGATGTTCCCTCAGTGATGGGGCGTTTACACTTAGTCGATTTGCGTTCGATTCAGTTGAATTGACGTCAATTTCAACTTAATCGACCGTGTAAACGGGACTTCAATTTAATCGCTTGTTGATCGAAGGCGACTAATCGACTGGCAACTGAATTGAAAGACGTTCTATTTTCTTCTGCTATAACACCGCAAATTGTACCAATTACTGCTTGCTTGGACATCTTTAAAATTGCCAGTCGATTTCGAATCGACCAGAGGAGAGCGAGTCGACAAGCAGCATTCAATTTCGGTTGAAACAATTGAACACATCCATCGATCTGATTCGGCCTAGTTGCTTCGATTTAGTCGCAAATGCAACGAGTCGATTTAGCCGTGCGACTAAATCGACCAAGTGTAAACGCCCCATGACAGTGACACATCGAGTCGACCGGGCATGAAGCGATCAGAAATAAACTGAAAAGCGAAGAATTTACCGTTCCTATCAAAGAACAGGAAACAACCGTTGAAGTAGAATGAAAGAAAGAAAGGAAGGAAGGAAGAGGTAGGGGTGCTCACAGCCTGGTTTTGAGCGTAGGTGTTTTGGGGATGATTTTTTTAAAAAGGAAATGACAATTTTGCATTGGCAATAGCGCAACTGAACTTTAATTATATCATAATCATGCTTTTAAAAATATTAACTATGAAGAATAGGATGAATACCATTTTCAACGAACTTAAAAAGTTTGTTACTAAATTCTCTATGTCTGTCTCTCTCTCTCTCTGTGTTATTTGCGATTTTTTCAATTTTGAACCCTGCATTCGATAGAGCATCAAAATCGATCTGAGAAAGTGATTAAATTTTTCGTGTCACTCTTACGTTCTCGAAATATTAACAAAAAAAAAAAAAAAAAAAAAAAAAAAAACGATTTTCAGAGATTTAAGGAGCCATATCTCGGGAACCGTAAGTCAGAGAGAGATGATATTGGTGCTAATCAGTACCTAAGAGGAAGTAAATTTTTTGGTACCAAATAGTAACCGGTGGCCACTGGTTTGGTCAGTGGCCAGTTGTCATCATTAATATCGGTACCAAAATGTTTACCATCTTCTTAGGTATTGACTAATACCAGTACCATATCTCTATGACTTACTGTTCTCGTGATATTGATTGGCCAAAAAAACGGTCGATTTCCAGATATTTAAGGAGCCATATGTCGGGAACCATAAGTTATAGAGAGATGATATTACTGTTGATCAATACCTAAGGTAATGGGAACATTTTGGTATCAAATAGTAACCGGTGGCCACTGATCAACCTGCTACTAGCCAACTGGCCACCGTTCAGCAGATATAGGCCAAAAAAAGTTCGAATTTCAGGAGCCATATCTCAGGAACTGTAAGTCATAGAGAGATGATATTTTGCTAATTTTTGCGAGAAACAGGTGCGGATAAAAAGATTTACTTTTACATGTAAGAACAATCAGTTATCCTTCCCTCTCCATTCTTTTTAGATTCGTTCTGGCAAATGCTCTTGGAGCATTCTTAACTGGTATTTTTTAGAACATATTTCTCTTTCTTAAAATATATAAAACGATAATCATGCCTGTTGTTCTGTATGGGTGCGAAACATGGTCGCTTACTCTGAGGGAAGAACATAGACAAAGTATTTGAGAACAAGATCCTGGGACGAATATTCGAACCCAAGAGGAACGGAAATGGGGAATGGCGGATACTTCATAACGAGGAACTACATAATTTATACGGTTTACCCAACATTGTTAGGGTCGTCAAGTCGAGGCGGTTCAGGTGAGCAGGTCATGTAGCTAGAATGGAAGAAAGTAGAAACGCTTTCAAAGTCTTGACTGGAAGACCAATCGGAAAACGACCATTAGGAAGACCTAGGCGCAGATGGGAGGACAGTATTAAGATGGATCTCGCAGAGATAGGAATACAAAGTAGAAACGGGATCCGATTGGCTAAGGATAGAAGTCAGTGGAGAGCTTTTGTGAACGCAGCATTGAACCTCCGGGTTCCATAGGCCATAGAGTGAGTGAGTTAGTTATTTCTCTTTCTTCCTTACCCGGGTTCGGTTCCCGACGGGAGCTCATGTGGTTCGGATTCCACGTTAATCAGTAGGTCCACGTCTCATATAGCCTCGCTGCTGAAAGGGACGCTAAACTAAAATTAACTCAACTCTTCCTTACCCGGCTGTTTGATATGGGATGTTCTATAAAATAGATTGTTTTTTAAACCTCTCTACCTACATATACATATATATTCATAGTAGATAAGGAACCCTTTGGGCGAAAAAAATATAGTTGCTTTTTTACTTTACATATAGACCTGCAAATTTGTTTATCTTGAGCTGGAAAACTCAGGAAATTCGTGCTCGCCAAATAAGCTGAACCATATCCTGTTATTTATCGTAAATTTGAAGTTTGTATCTCATTTTTATGACCAAATAATACCTAGTTACATTATGAATTTTCAAAGCAAAGAATGCATTCTTTTGACTGAAAGGATAAAATTGTGCGGGAGGCGTAGGCAGATATAACTAGGTAGACTGATTCTGTTTAAAAAGAAGGGGGCACAGGTTCCACGTGAAGTACACTGCTTTTTATTTGACAATTTGACTTTATGTAGAACTCATTACTTTGGGGAACTTTGTTTAATATTCACCGACAACTGTTTCAAGTTTACGGTTAGTAATGAGCACAAAAGTCTTGGTCTTGCATGCAAGACCAAGACCACGGGGTGCAAGACCAAGACTTGCACAAATACCGATACTACTTGAATTTTTTTTGTGGAATATAAAAACGAAGGGGAAAAATCATTAGATCTTTCACTTGAATTTGTTGCCTTCAGCAAAAATGCCGCTGGAGTGAGTGTTCCTTGTAGTTTATGTAATCCCTGTGAGTCGATCTGTCCCTGTAGCATATAGTAGCTACAGTATGTCGTTTTCTGAATCGGTTGTTCGCGTTTTCTGTAGTTATTGCTCGTTTTCAAGCCACACAGATGTCATATTGCGCCATGTGAACTTTTTTTTTTTTGGTGGACAAACACCGTATGCGTGGGTTTAGTTGTTTTTTTTTGTTTCCTCCTACTTTCTTCATTCCACCATTTTAGTCATTTTTTATCATTACCGTCTCTCTTACGGACTCAACCATTTGTGTATGTCTTTAATCTCTTACCATTTGTGTATAATCGTGGAGTGTTAAACTAGATATTTCACTTCATTTCAAAGCATATTAGTGGTGTTCTTCTTCCAAAACTAAAGAGAAATGTATTGAACATCGGTAATTCCGTACACCATAGGTGCCAACTACATGGGTATGACCTTGACTCTGAGATTCAAGCATCCGTTGGAAATTTTTAATGTGTACTCATAAAACTAATATCGAAATAACATTTTCATGACATTGACAAAAGTTTAGTGCATGTTACCGCAAGTTTGATTTCATGGGCGGATGCTTATATGTTGAATAATTGTTTATCAATATAACTTTTAGTTTCCTTAGGTATACGGCACGTCGAGGATTAAACGATATAACATTATACAACAATAAATAATCCATATTCACTAGTGAGAGTGATTTTGTATAGTTCTTTCAAATAACGTGGAGTTTGATACAGTTATTTTGTATTTCTAATATAAGTGAAAAGTTTAGCTTTCTCATGCATTAAGCTTTCTAATATAAATTGAGTTTACACAAAAGACATAGACAGTTAAGTCGTTTTCAGTTTTCACTGAAATATTGAGAGGTTTGATTATAACAATTATTATTTTATTTTTTCTCTCTCTTATTTTGGACAATACTACTAAACATATCATCATCATATTCTTCCATTATTGGCAGATCACTTGCTGCAACTGAGAAGCTTCGATGTACGGTGGTCCTGAGTTAGTCGCTTCGTCTTGACGTGGCAATTTTCTGTTTTAATACCTTCCTTGAACTAGTCTCCTTCGCTCCCTTCGTCTCTTTCCTTCCACCATACCCTCTAGCACATTCCTCATAATACAATTCCTCCTTAGCCAGTATCCCAACCAGTTCCTCTCCCTTATCTTAACAATATCTAAAATTCTTCTCTTTTCCCCTACTGCTACTATTTCTAACACCTTCTCATTCGTTTTCTGTTCAACCCAGCTACCCTGCCCACGTTTCGAAAGCCTGCAATTTTGTTCAGCGCTTTTGCGTAATGTTCATGTTTCGTTCCCCCCCCCCAATAGAGTACATATTGGAATGAGTAAAACAAAATGAAATCTTTCAGTTTTACGTCCCATGGTTATGCTAAAGGAGATAGTGATTATGAGAAATGAATGAAATGGTGGAATGAAGAAAGTGGGAGGAAACGGGAGAACCCCGAGAAAACCCACGAGCACGGTGTTTGTTCACCACAAAGTCCACACGGCGCGAGCTGGGATCGAACCAGTGACTCCAAGCACCGGAGGTGAACGCTCTACCACTGAGCCACTGCGACCCCCAAGTAAAACAAAATCTCAATATTTAATTGGAAGTTTGTTCAATACAAAGATTAGCTAATCGTGGTTGAAAAGAGAAAAGAATTCTGACGCCTTTAGAGTATAAAAATAATTTTGCATTTCATGGTATTTCAAAAACGTGTGCCGTCTTGATTTTCTTTCATGCGTCTCAGGAGTAGCCTCCCCAGTCTGGGAACCAGTGGAATATTGGATAGTTTAAAAAATATAAAAAGATTACGAAACGTTGGGATTTATCTTATAAGTACTGAAGCGTGGGCAAATAAAGGTCATCACCTATGTTGTACACCATCATCATACGTACACGCGGGTAAACTATATTACATTTAGAAACATACATTGCATTTCCGTTACTATTGGCGCATTGTATAATTTATTTTCCCTTATATCCAGAGAAAATTTCCCTATTAAAAGCAAGACTTGCAAGATTCTTGCAAGCAAGACCAAAACCAAGACTGGATATGCAAGACCAAGACCAAGACCACAAGGGTCTTGGTCTTGCATTTGCTCATCACTATTTACGGTGAAGATGTGATAATGAAAGTGGAGTGAGGCGTTGGTGCCTCATATTTAAAGATGAGTGGGTGACAGATGAATTGGTCGCAAAAACCAATGACAAATTCGTGAAAATCAGATTTACGATAGCAGAACTCTCATTTGAGTTTCCGCAAATTTCAAGAGTTTATTGCATGAATTTGTGACCTAAAAGTTAGGTTACTGTAAGTTTTGTCCATGATGAGTTCCGAAAATTTTGACAGAGAAACACAAAACTCAGCGAGTAGCGTCTTGAAACTCCTTAGGTCTATAACAAAGACTGCGATTCGTTTATTCATCGCATCGCAACTGGGATGAGACTTGGGTTAAGCACATTGTGAAAAAAAAAAAAAAAGTCATTTGAGTGGGGACCACCAATTTACCAATAGAACCAAGAAAATACTTGTAAACCTTGTCTCCAAGAAAACTTATGGTTACTGTGTTTTAGGATATGGAAGGTGTACTGCTAGTCGACTTTCTGGAATGTGATCAAGAATTGCTACAGAAAAATATTGTGAAAAATTACAAAAGTTGCGAAGAGCAATTCGAAACAAACGCCAAAGAAAACAGTGCAGAAGTCCTGCTATTTCATGAAACCACCTGGCTGCATTCGGCCAAACACTCAGGAATTCTATAGGCCTTCCATTGGGAGGTTTTCGACCATCCACCATTTAGTCCGCATCTTGCACTAAGTGACTACAACTTCTTTCCCCACATGAAAACCTGGCTAGCAATGCAGCGCTTTGATGACGATAGAGACCTTCACGCTGGCGCGCAGGAATGGTTGAAGTTGCAGGTGGCAACTTTTTATGACAGACTTTGTAAGCTTGTTCATCGTTATGATAAGTATCTATAAACTTGTACGCCCACTATGTCGAAAAGAAGTGTAAGAGTATCGCTTCAAAATGTACATACTAGAAAATGTCTGCTTTCACTTGCCTTCTTTTTATCCCAAAATATGACTTACTTTCTAGATAGCCTTCGTATTTCCAATGTAAAATTATATTACAGATTGAACTCGAATTCCAAGGGCGGTAATTTGATTTGTACACTAATAGATGGCGTTACCATGATCTGTATATGTAATCATAAAATCTTCTTTCTATGAATAAATTGTCTGTGGTCTCGTCATTCTGACAATAATTCGTTGTTTGACAGTTGGTTAAACAGAAATATTTCGAGTAACACTAAATATATCAGGATTAGATTGCAATTCATAGTTAAACCAGCGAAGGAAAGTCATGAGATAATTTTACCTACGTTGTGTGATTCATATTCTTCCTATGAAACTGTTCGACTTGAGGTAAGTGAATTTAAGGATGGCCAAGCATTGAAGACGCACTACGTTCTGGAGCCCCGAAATCACCGATAAATTCCATGATTTGGTTTTAAATAACAGACAGTGTAACCGAGTGAAAGTGCGCGAGTTGGCAGAAGCCGCAAACATCTCAACTGAGGAGGTTCACTTCATTTTGCATAATAAATCTCACATGAAAAACTTTGTTCAAGATGGGCGCCACATTTATTAACTTCAAAGCAGAGAAAAACTCGTGTCGGTGAGCAAACCTTGGCCAAGTAGCGATTTAAACTACTTCCACATCCTGTCTATTCACTACAGCTAGCTCCCTCGGACTGTCATACATATCTCAGAAACTCAAAACTTTCTGGCAGGACGAAAACTTGAGCCAAAGGAAGGAATCAGGCAGGAAGTAAATGAGTATTTTGGAGGCTTCGAAGAAAGTAATTTCGGCGAAGGAATCGCGAAGCTGAAGAAATGCTGAGGCAAGTATGTTAAACTTTAAGGGGAATATGTATATAAAAAAAGAAAGCGTTCAAAACCTTTAACATCAAACCACATTAGTTAAACCTCCTTCGTAGGTTAATAAACTTACACTACAAGTTGATAGGACCTACGGCTTGTCAAACGGCGTATGTTCAACTGAATAATGAACAGTTAGTACATCAGCTCCCAACGCCAGGTTTAAATTTTTTTAGACAAATTCGTTCTCCCTCAATGTAAGAGATTGTGGATCCACGCGAAACTACGTGTCTAAACACTGAATACCTTGGAACACCGAACAATTATTACAGGAGGTATTTGACAACTTGCGAAACATACAAAAAGCATCCGGGCAAAAAAGTTGAATAAGGGGGTTGCCTACCGAAAAGAGGACTCTGGTAACTCTTAACTTTAAGTATTCACTTGCAGAAGACAAGAGAAAGGGGAAGCACGAACTTGGCACCTGAGATATGCGTAAATATCGCTCTGGTTTGACACGAACACACCAAATATTTATTAAGTATCAAAGCGTTATCAACGATTGAATATATGAGGGTTGTTACAAAAGTTCTAAGCCTACCTTTGAATGGAGCAGCAGTACGGATGGATAATTTCATGAAATTTTTAAAATTGAAATATTTAGTTGAAATATTTCATTGAGATTTTAGAAAAATATTTTTTGTTTTTATGATTGTTTAATACAGATATGACACTGGTATTGTGGAAATAAAAATCGCAGCTATTACAGTGAATACAGTTTATTATTATTATTAAAGTAGGCTAAGTTACTAAGCAAGAAGTATGATATAAGACCTATAAGAGTTTTGTTATACGAGTATACGACAGACTCGACAGTTCCCACGTTTAACTGACTCTAATATGTTTCTGCATCAGAAACATCAGAATGAGCACTGTCACAGTTCTCAGAGATATCAGATTCACCAGTCTCTGTATATGGCACATCGACTGTAGGTGTAGAACCAGTGTCTGTTTCTTCTTCACACATTGGGCCCATTTGTCCTTTAATCTGCTTCTTCCTTTTCTTCACCGAATAGCCACTTGTTCCTGCCGTAGCCTTATTTTGGTTACGACTCGGACTAGGTCAACTCCTCTTAGGAAGGGAAGATGGCTTTTCTTCTTCAACAGATTTCTTTTTAAATAAGGATGTGTACTTCAGGTTATGCTTTACAAAAGTCGGTTCAGCAGCACGTTCATTTGTTAAATGGTTACGTTTCTTTTAATGGATGCCCCCATATGTGCTAAAGATCCTTTCACAAGGACCAGATGTGGCAGGAAGGCCAAGGACTTTGCTTACAACTTTTGTGAGCTCATAAGAAGAGCATAGTCCATTCCAACACGTTAGAGAAGACACCTTTCACTCACTCCTTTAGCCCAACCGGCATAACCGTGGGACGTAAAACTCAAATCTTTCACGCAGTAGACCACAGATATTCTTTGGACCAGACATTTTCTTTTATTCTGTATTGTGCAAATGGGCCAGAATTTTTGTCTCATCAACATCTGGATAAAGCCCTGAAATCTGACTCAGATATTCTACAGCGTCCGCTAGTTCTTCGGTGGTCAAGTTCTTGCTTCTGTAACTTAGATCTAGAATATTTGCTAACAAATGTACAGGACTCAGACAGATTTGCATACAGTCCTCGAAGAACTGCAGTATATTTTGCTCTTTCCTTTTAAGAACAGGAGCGCTTGAAACTGTGTTCTGGATTTTCTCCCGCAGGTCGGAAATATTTAATACATTTGGTTTATCTGAGATTTGTCACTTTCGACTCTAGTGAATTAGTCTGCTATTGGAACAGTTGAACTATGAAAATTGCTTATTTTGTTCCAGAAAACATCTTGGAGAATGAAGGTCTTGGTTGTTTTCCACAGTAGTTTTTCAGCCTTTTCATCAATACACATACTTCTTAGTGTTGATTTGTTTTGTAGCACACTGCCCAAAGAAATTTCTTGCGAACCCCATCGACTCCGAGATGGTAATTTTAGAGTAATTTTCTTCCCGTTCCTTTCTCCCTGAACAATGCATTCACTACTGCACTGCCGTTGATTTCGTTTATCATACTTTTTGTTTTCCCAGTATGGTATTTTCACAATGTCCTGGATAAGCAAGTTCAGACCATATGCCACACAACCGTAAGTTGTGACTATGTGGATACTTTTCTTCCACTTTTCTCCATGCTGCTTTCATATTTACTGCGTTATCAGTTACTATACCAATGAACGTTTCTGGTCTTATTTGTTCCATAACATCAGTTATGGTTTTAGCAATGTACGAAGCATCACGTTTTGCAATTTTAGTTGGAAGGGACTTATAAAAAAACTGGCTCGGGTGTGGTTACAACAAAGTTAATGATACTTTGTCTTCTTATGTTTGTTTGTCCACCCTTCACACACTAGTCCAAGTGATGAAGCGCTTTCTATCTTAGAATGAAACTGTGACTCTATTCGATTAAGCTCTACGTCCAGGAGTGAATTTGACAGTGAAAATCGACTGGATATTTTCCATGTCGGTCGCAATTTTTGAAATATTCCATTTTGAAATATTTCATGCTCACAACTCTAAACAGCAGAGAGTTTATGGATGGTGTTACTTTTCAACATAGTTCCCTGACAGGTCAACACATTTTGCCTATCTATGTTCAAGCGCGTTAATGCCGCTGATAAAAAATGAACGGTCGAAGGCGTGTAAAATTTCACCTACGGCACGCATTATGTAATCAGTGTCAAAATGAGCACCTTCCAACTTCTTTTTGAGCTTTGTAAAGAGGTGAAAATCAGAAGGTTCCAAATCAGGTGAATAAGGTGGATGGGGACCAATCCGTAGCTGCAATCGTGAATTGCTGCCATTGCGATGACTGAATTCTGACTATGGGCACTGTCTTGACGGAGATGCACGCCTGCTGTCAGTTTCCCCACGGCGCTTCAACCGAGTATTATCACGCAGCTGACGTAAGAGACCTGCATGGTACTCCCCAGTCACTGTTCACTCCTTTGAAAAATAATCCATCATCACTATCCCTTCCGAATTCCAGAAAACTGTAGCCATCACTTTTTCAGCTGAGGGCATTAACTTGGCCTTCTTCGGAGAGGCGGATGAGGGGTGTTTACACTGCTTGGAACTGTATTTGGACTGGTTGATAATGGTGGACCCAGGTCTCATCTACTGTTCTGAATCGAGTGTGAAAGGTATCTGGATTTATCCGGACGAGATAAAGATTGTCCTTTGAAATGTTGCGTCTGGTGAGCTTTTGATCACGTGTCAAAAGTTTTGGCACTCATCTCGCGAAAATCTTACTCATTTCCAGATGCTGGATGATAATTCGGTCAATGCTTGCAGTAAAGTCCACTGTCTCAGCAATCTGCCTAATGGTCATTCGCCGATCATTCATAACAATTTCATGCACTCTATCAATGTTGTCCTGAGTTAGTGCTTCCACGGGCCTTCCTGATCGAGTGTCTTCTTCAATGGAGGTTCTCCCCCTCTTAAATTCGACTGCCCATTTCTTCACTGTGGCATACAAGGAGAGACTATCATCTGAAGTAGCAACCATATCGGCGTGGATCTCCTGCACCTTTAACCTTTGTTGTGAATATATTCAATAACAGCTCTCCCCTTCAATTTTTCCATTTAGTCACACTCTGCTCCCTCTTCTGTGTTTAAGGACCTGTAACAACAGCATAAAGGTCGATATTAATGCCAAATTTGGTATGACATCAGAGGAAGGTTCAACTAATACGGCCCAAAAGTGTTACATGTTTAGTTCTAATATTTTTTGGTTAGGCTTAGAATTTATGTAACAACCCTCGTATTGCAAAATTTGCAAAAATATTACTTTAGGACATACATCTTAAAAAGGACATCAATACATTGTTGTTAGCATATAACATATGTACTGGATTTTCGTTTACAATAATAAATAAAGGTTCATATTTAACACATTTTATTATGCTTTTCCTACAAATTTGCCATTAGATTTTGCTTTACCACATATTAAACGTGACACAAAAAAATACAAAAATATATTTCAAGCTCCAACATTTTCCTCTTTTAACAGTACAAAACAAACGTACCTAGAAAAAAAGGAAAGATGATTTTTATAGAATGTACATAATGATTATTATTATTATTCTGTCTTCCGTTTTTTTTTAACCAAGAAAAGAAAAAAATAGAAAACAAGCTTGCTTGTAGCTGCATAATTACAATCATAACTTTAGTTTCATTTCCGTAAAAGGAAAAAAAAAAAACTTTTTGTTGTTGTTAGAGGGGCTCAGTATTTAAGTAGGTGGCTTATTTCTTACTTATTTAGTATTGGGGCTCCTTCTTCTGGAGGTCCTACATAGAACATCATGATACTTGCAGCCAAAAAGAACAATATTTCAGCTTCTTTAGTATATTCAACGTTCCTTATATGCTAGCCTCTTTTACAATCAATATCAAACACAACCCTGAAAACTACAAAATAGCAAGAACAGTTCAAAAGTTTCCGACTTCAGTTTTTGTAGTACTGAAACACCTCATTATTGAAAATTATTGTGTTAAAATTTTAGAATTATTAATTTATTATTTACTAGTTTTGTTTCAGAATTACTGGTAGTTAGAGGATATGAAATTTAAATACAGTACTGCGATTGAATTTTTGACTCTGGAGAAGATTGTGATACAGAAGATCTACCACGAAAGCATAATATTTGTTATGAAGCAAGGTCTCGGGTTCGATTTCCGGTGGGGACACTCGGTCGAAAAAGTGTAAAAACCTTTTTCAGGCCAGCTATCCTGAATGAAGTATTCCTCATTCACACCAGGCAAATGGGCAACATATAGGTTCCCAGGCCGCTTCCATCTTTCCCTTTCTCCGGATAATGTGCTCGCAAAGGGACGTCATCCCTCAAACGTGACGGGCTAACATGGCCATACATCCCAAAAGCCCAGAAATCTAAATTCCTTGTTATGAAAGCTTTCTTATACAGCAATTGTATTTTGGAGTGCTGAATATCACCATTGGAAAATATAGTTTGAAGGCTATTACAGTGTAAGATGGTCTGTAGGAGAACCTGAGAACGAAACATACATTTCGTCTAATTTATCATGAAAAGTAACAGTGCTTGAAGTAACAAGAACTTTCGGTATTAGTTTGGCCATGATAGATTGAATCATATACGAGTATCAGTGCATGAATAATGTCTGTACTCTCTCCTCAAAATGCTGAGTCTGAGAGTAAAGAATCACCAGGTACAATATTCTGACGGTAAAGTTGACGTAACAGAATTGAAATCACTTTAAACAGCGATTAATAAGTGGGTATGAGACTTGGATATACCTCTATGATCCCGAGATGAAGTCACATCCGAGGCAATGGAAATACAAGGGTTTCGAAAAAAAATCAAGGCTGAGCTAAGTGCCAGCAATATAATGTGCACTATTTTCTGACTGAAAATATAGTAATAATTGACTACCTGCTCGAGAAGAGATCACCAGGTGATTATTACAGAGATTTGCTATACTCACTGATATCGAAAAACAAAACGCTTTGGAATGTTTAATTGGTGATCTCTCTTATCTTTCATGACAATGCTTCCCCACATACGCTTTTCGAATATCACAACAATACCATTGTTAATTGTGGTTTTGAAGAGCTATTCCATTCTCTACCAGCAGAACTGGCACTGTTTGCTTCCACCTCTTACCTGATCTGAAGTATCACTTACCTGGCAGCAATCTGAAAATGATTATAAGCTACAGGTGATACAGAACCAGGAGTTAAATCACAAGAATGAGTAGTTTTACTTAAATGTTATTAAACAGCTGCGCAAGGAACTTAACAGTGATTATTGAAAGAACAAAGGAACAGTTCTTCCTTTGTGTTCGTGTGTGTATTAGGTCGGAAACTTTTGGAACACTTCTCGCCACTGCTAGTCATAGAGTCATATAATAAGACTAGTCAAAAGTTGTACTTTTCTAAAACATTCTCAAAATCCCCTAAACATATATTCTTACAATCATTACCAGCTTATATTATCGAAAATATTAGACTTTAAATAAGCCACCAAAAGCCCCTTAATTGGTTACACACCTTGAGAACACTGAATGTATTTTTTTTTTTTTTTTAAGTTTATTACTAGTCTTATACACTTATTTATATAGTCACTTTTCTACTTTATAGGATTATTTTACTCAAATCACTTGATGAAAACAAAAGTTACATCAAAGAATTGCAAAGGCACAACATTACAAGAAAAAAAATACTGATTCTATCGACTGTTTTGAACTTTGCCAATAAGAGTCAAATTAACACATACATATATTTACACATTATTTTTAAATTACTTCATAACAATATCAGTACAACCCTTTTTGTCTCCAGATATTTGTCTACATAACGAACAAACAAGTATGAAATCATTACATTCAACTCATAGTCAATGTAAAAATTACAAAATTTAGTAAAGAATCTACTCTGCAACTTTCACTTACATTATATATATATATATGTTTATTTCTCAATGTTTTCTGTAATTCAAACGAACTTATTTCTATTTTAAATTAGATGAATTTCTTATACATTCCACATAATTTTTACGCAGATATATATAAGTAAGACTTTTGATATTCCATCCATGCTAACATTTGCAAGGAATCTGACATCAGAGTAAGAAAATTAGAACTAAAACTATTGTAACAATGTTCTTTATATTGATAAATAAAGAATTGAGATTGTGATTATAATATCAGGTTGATGACAAAGTAATATAGAACAAAATAAGGATGAGGATTTTTCAGGAATGGTCTCGCCGTTCACTATGACCTTCATTAAGAATGCTTGGCCCGGAGATTTTCCTACTTCTTTTGTTATTTCGTACAGTACTGAAGGCAAGCCATTTTGGACACGAAGTTCATTTAGCATCGATACTGAATTCCTTCCATTATTATCCAACGGCTTCAGTTCTCGACCTTTATCAGTTCTTCATTCGAAAAAAAAAAATGAAATCTTTGTTTTACGTCCCACGGCTATGCTAAAGGAGACGATGATGATAAGAAATAAATGAAATGGTGGAATGAAGAAAGTGGGGGAAACGGGAGAGCCCCAAGAAAACCCACGCACACGATGTTTGTCCACCACAAAGCTCACTTGACGCGAGCTGGGATCGAACCAAGGGCACCCTCCACCAGAGGTAAACGCTCTACCATGAGCCATCGCGATCTGTATTTCTCCATTCGAATAACGCTCTATTAAGGAGAATCGGTACTGGAATATACCCTACTTCTGGAGTTTTTTCGTTCCTCTTTTTTTTTTTTTTTTTTTTTTTTTTGAAGTCACTCACTCTGCTTTTCTCCCTATCATTATTTAAAGAAATGCTGCTTCTCGCTGATGATGCACTCAGCATCTTGTTTTCTTTTGTTTATGATCCTTGTGGTACTCCTTTTCGCGATCATCACATCTATAGAGGAGCCAGCATAAGAAGGCCCCTGACAGCTCGCAGCAGCGTTGCCACTACTCACGTGTCAAGGCTTTTTTGGTGCATCTATAATGGCAGTTTTCTTAATAATGTATAACAGTGACCGTGGATGATAACACTAGCACCAAAGTAAGGTTTGCATTTTTCCTCCACACGCGGTAAGAAACTTCAGGAACCATCTCCTGATGGCTCTTCTACAACTGTTTATCACTAGGTGTAAATATTTTTTTCTGAAAACTAGAGACGCCTTGAGATTACAATTGTGTTCAATTTCATCCCCTTTCCGTTGAATACATCAAAGAATTAGCGATCATGCCACTAGTAAAGAGTGTCAATGTTTGGATAAATTTCTAATTGCTATTGTTATTCTAATTTGAGGATGATGGATCGAATTTCTTCTTAAACATATCCGTGATTGGGGTCACGAGAAGAATTACCTCAAATTTGAGATCTTTGAAGTATCGCTTATGCCAATGGTAAAAAAAAAAAACACACTTACATTAATTTCTAATATCACATTTTATACTACTTTGCGGACGCTGAATGTTCTCGTGATCCTTTGAACAGATATGTTCGAACACAGTTCCATTGAATTGATCATCCTCAAATTAGTGTAAAAATCTTTAAATGTTTCAGTTTTACGTTCCACGGATTATGCCGGCGAGGCTAAAGGAAATGGTGATGATGAGAAATAAATGAAATGGTGGAATAAAGAAAGTGGGAGGAAACGGGAACCCCGAGAAATCCAAGGAACACGGTGTTTGTCCACTGCAAAAAATGCTATTAGAAATTTATTCAAGCGTGGGGACTTTTTCCTCATTGGCATAAGCGATACTTCAAAGATCGCAACCTTAGAGGTCATTTCTGGATCAAAAGATCCAATATATTTCAGTCAAAAATTTTCTTGTAGGCCTTATATCTGGAGAACTACGTATAGTGTAAGCCAAATCCACACTATTACTTAACTCAATATGATGTGTTTATTCCGTAAAAAATACGAAAATCTATTTAGGGTCCGTTCAAAAATTTTGTGGCCTTTGATACAAAAACTAACTATTGGCCAAGATCCCAATCTTTTGATGCATTTTTTTTTTTTTTTTGATCATTCCTAAAATTTTTGTTCTCGTGATTTCATGGACAGATATGTTTGAAAATAGTGCACTGAATTTAGCACCCTCAAATTAGTACAAAAAGCGCCATCAGAAACCTATCTATCTAAATCTATCTCAGAAACCTATCTAGTAGCATGATAATTCTTTGAATGTAATTTTTGAGTCACTTGAAATTTCACTGTGACCTTGTCCTCTTAATGTCCTGTGACTTAACTCTTTACTCCCATCCATACTGTAACATCCCGCACATGGTTTTATTTGTAATCATCTTCATGTGCTCTTATGTACGAACAATAGCACGTGCATTTACTACAAGCCACCATGAAATGCAGTCGACAGAACATCAGCGCCACCACTCACCGCGTGATGAACGAAGAACACTAGCGCCACCGCTACACAGAAAAATGAAATTTTTGAGTTTTACGTCCCACGGTTATGCCGGTTAGGCTAAAGGAGACGGTGATGATGAGAGATGAATGAAATGGTGGAATGAAGAAAGTGGGAGGAAACGGGAGAACCCCGAGAAAACTCACGTACACGGTGTTTATCCACCACAAAGTTCACAGCAACGGGTATTAGTCAGTCTTTGGCTGGTTAATGGCTTTCCCCTGGCCATCTGGTCTTGGGACACCTCCTATTCCTAATCATTAGAAAACTTTTATACTTATTTTAATAATATTGTAGCATGTCATGTTATATCAATAGTTTTGTAATGAAAAATATTTCCGTATGCAATTACTAGAGCAACCCACATTATGCTTTATTTTTTTTTCAAATTATGCTTTATTGTTAATTTCAGTCATTGTTTTATATTAATCGTGTATAATGTAAAATATTTACTATACATTCAATATTCTAAATGTCTTGATCTGTTTATTAATATTTTATGCAACCAGTTTCTTTCACATTTAATGAAATTTCTACTTAATGCATTGTAAAGAGATATGCTTTACTCGAGTCAGTTTTTGTTTTACTTGTGTGCACCTTAGAGGTGCATATATACAGAAAGGGAAAGTAAAAGATATCACCAAAAAATACAGAAAGTGCTCAAGTTCAAGAGGTACACATAACAATATAGTGTGGAGTTCTTGTGTACTATTCGTTGTTGGCGGAAAGTTTTATTCATTTCCTTTTTTTTCTCCACATCAAAGGATTACACCGAAAAGTTTACAGAAATAAAAATTAGCTTTTCATTGTTGCATTGTTATGTTCTCAATGATTTTGCTTTGTAAATATTGGTTTTAAAAAAATATTAATATAGTATGTTAAACTTGCAGTTAAACGGAATTTTCCAAGAATGGTGCTATATATTTTAAATCATGCTTTATGCTTTATTTTCTAAAGTTATGCTTTATTATGCTTTTAAAATTAGTTTCTTCTGGATTCTTAAATAACCACAACCATGTTCCAGGTACCAACCATATGTCTAAATTGCTATTATGCTTTTGGGTTGCTCTAGTAATTACTCTACCTGCTTCGGCCGAACTTTACAACACGCTTCTTGTTCCTACGGCGACTAGATGAGTGTAACGAATCCGAAGATGCAGACGTTACTGATGATAAATGTAACCTCATTTTTGTTTTTCTATGATGTTCATGTTTATAAGAAATTCTCTTCTTAGAATGATGTCTGTGACGCTCCAACCGTTAATGACAAGATGTGATTGTTTTGTGTTTATGACGATCTGTTTATTACTAGATGTAAATGTTTTACTGAAAACTGGAAACGTCTTGAGATTACAAGTCCTCCTCCTTGACAATTGTATAATACCAAATTCTGGATGTAGTTTTTGAAACGTTACGCACTTAATGTCTTTAGACACATATTTCAGGACATCAACAGTTGACTTTTCAAGCACATTAAGGCCATTTGATTCAGTCAGATGTCTTTGAAACGTTTTTGATCTAAATACAATAAAACATGACTGGAGCATCAAAAGTCTTACTCATACACTTAGATCAATTCCTCTTTAAAATTCACAAACCACTACTCACATTGATTTATTTATTCGAAAACCACTTTTAAAAAAGTTATAAGTGATTCATTCGTCTTTGGAACGTTACGGGTTTCCATGAATGCTTTAGGCACGTGAACGGAGAGCGTTACTAGTAACGTACCGTGAAATAAACAGTGAATCATAGTTATAACATAATGCCCGTGTCAGAGTTGAAAATTGTCCAACTCTGGGGCTAATCTTATGAAGACCAAGTAGCATGCCGGTAACGCATCAATGAAAACCCAACTTAAAAACATTAGATTTATTGAATTCAACGAATTACGTGAATCATTTAACATTCTAGCTTGCTGTATATATTTTTCAATGCGACATTTGTACACTACCTGACAAAATAGAATAATGTTCTACTCTGACTTAAAACTACAGTAATTTAAGTAATGTTAAACTTGTAAGTGATCTACTTTTTAAAAAATCCTAGAAACACTTTAAAGGACTACTTAATTTCACATATTTATAAATGCTTTCATTAATTCTAACTAACTAGTTAAATATTGTTAGAATTTGCACTAACTACTCAATAACATGTGCCAATCATTTCACTAAACATAATACGAACACTAGGACATACGGATTGGCACAAAAAATATTATACACATAGTTTTACATGAATATTTTAAAAAAGGAATTACTCGATTTAATGATATAATAAATCCTTAATAAACAGGACTAAGAGAAGTATAATATTCTTGAATAAACAATATTGTTTCAAAAACTTAGGCCATTCACCTTTTAAAAGCTCTGCATTTTTATTTACAGATGGAATTACATCGAACAAATGTTTTCTCTTTTTTAGTCGCTTGCGGTATTTCAATCTGCATTAGCATTTCTTGTACAGGATGTTACGAATTTGTCACAATATTTTGGAAATAGCTTCCTCACATCAAAATAAGAAAGTTCATATGGGCCTGTGGTCGGAAGTACATAGTTTTGTGGATATAGGGTGCCGAAAACGTGAAAAAATGAACTTTAAAGGTCCATAGTTCCACTACCCTTTAAATTCCGGCTTTTTTTTTCTTTAGATAAATTATAGACCAGCGTTTCCCGACCTTTTTCAACTTGCGGTACACTACGGGTGTAACTTGAATTCTCGTGGCACACTCATAGATATTATTATTTGTAAGTATAAAATACCGTTTTTTTTTTTTTTTTTTTTTTTTAAGTGATTACTGATTTCCTCACAGAGAAGAAACCTCGATCACTGGTTTTCCCCGTGGTAAATCGTTATCTTATTTTTCTTTCTAATTTTAAAATAGAAAAAAATTGCAATGAAATATTGTACTCAGGTTTTTAAAAAATACTCGGTTTCTCGCTTTCTTTTATCGAAAACTGTATCTAACCTTTTACTAAGAAGGAAGATCACTAAATAACGAACGAAGAAACAAATCTCTTGTATTTTTAAAACGAATGTAGGTAATTTGTATGCATGTTTGGCATATTTGTTATGTCGAAAGGATTAAACGATATTTTAAAATTTCAAGTTACGAAATATCTGCAACAATAAAGAAGCAATAATGGTCATAACAATGATAACAAATACTTTTCTCAACATTAAAAATGTACAGAAAAGTAACAAGGTATGAAACTTAAAATTGTAGATTCATAATAGAGGTTCATTGTAATGTGAAATACAATTATACATTTTCCCTGATGTCTTGCAATTTGATACCTACAGAATTAACAATTTTGTTTCGATTTCCTCGCGGCACATCAGCGGCCCATTCACGGCACACCGGTTGGGAAACGCTGTTATAGACTTTCAGTCAAGCGGCTACAGCACCATCCATTCTTATCATGGTTCATGGTTCTTTTTTTTTCCACAATAGAGCAACCTTTCAAATGCTACCATTCACATCCCCCTATCATGTCCCTGAGACGGGAAATTTTTAGAAAAATTGGGTTTTTTCTCTGATTTTTTTTTCAAATTTTGAGCCCTTCTGGACTCGCCTGTGTTAAAGCAGAGACCTGAAGATCAATTGAAAAATACTAAGGAGTGTACTAAATGTGTGTGCAAAATTTCAAGTTTCTATCTTGAATAGTAAGGGCGGGAAAAATATTTATCAATAATCCCCACAATGCCCCAGATTATCGCAAAAGACCCTGATCTCAGGTAAAAAATTTCCTGAGCCATTCCTATTTATCCTAGGATCATGGTTCTCCCATCATTCTCTTCAGAATAGAACTGCCTTTCAAACGGTACCATTCATATGTCTTCATCATGTATCTGAGGCGGGAAAATCGCGAAGAAAGGGATATTTTTGGTTAAAATATCCCGTTTTTAAAGCTTTTTGCCCCTCTGGACCCCGCTGTATTAACGCAGAGATCTGAAAAAAAATCTGACAAATGCTACTCAATGGACAGAATATTTATGCAAAATTTCTAACTTCTAGGTGCAAAAGTAAACCAGCCAAAAAATAATAGAAATAGGCCTAACAATTTTTTTTTTTTTAAAGTTACGATGTCGTCATCTCCTATGTCTGGACCCAAAAAGGCGTGAAACCATACGTAACGTGTTCTACAATACCTCTACAAAAATAGGTACTCGAACTCCAAAGGGCTACTATAGGACTAATGGTAATCGGATAAAGACACCACTGATGAACTAGTATGTGAATTAACCAAATATCCATCTTTCAGAATCTTCAGTTCTTACACAATCATTTTTAGAGACTGTTTGGAAGTACTTGATCACTCTCCACATACCTCTCTAAAAATTGGTGTGCAAGTACGGGAGTATTGTTAAAAATAGATATTTGGATAGTTCACATACCAATTCCTCAGTGATGCCTTGACCCGACTACGACAAGTCCTATAGTAATGGAGCTATGAACTTCTAAAGTTCACTTGTTTCATGTTTTCGGCACTCTATAACTCCGAAACTATCCACTTTTGAGCACAGGTCCACATGAACTTTTTTTCTTACTTTGATGTGACGAATCTGTTCCCAAAATATTGTGACATACTTTTGTAACACCCTGTATAGGGTTGAAAAGAAATGAATTCACGCTTATGTCTTTAGGGTAAACGAGGCGGGTGATAACTGAAAGTGAATGATTATGAGGTAATTGGTGGAATGGGAATGTGAGTGGAAACTGGAGAACCCAAGAAAACCCATGGACATCATGATGTCTAGCACAAACTCATATGGTCTAGGTTCGAACCAGGAACTCGCCGCACAGGGGTTCTACCACTGACCCATCGTGCCCGCTATGTAAACTGAATGAACAGGAAAATAGGTGTTCAGCGTTTCTGTCTTTTTTTTTTCTTTTTTTTTAACAAAACTGTACACTTCTTTGACATATATAACACTTAGAAATACTACCAACCAATCATCTCTTCAGTTTTAGAAAACACTGTTAGCAGTTATTCTCTTTGCTATGGCCAATAACTCCAATACATTGAATGACATACTTCCAAAGTAACAGTCTACACACCAAATACAGGATCCCAATGTACTCCAATATCCTCCCATTTTACCATCAAATTTCGTCCTTAAATACTTCATACTCATTAGTTTGTTACTTCCCATTATCTCCATACCTTAAAGTAGTAAAAAAAAATCCACGTGTTTGCAACGAAAAGATACAATATCTATCGCAGATTGTTTTGTGCGGATCTTTAATAATTTTTAAGTTATAAGCAATGGTTGAGTTTTAAACAATATATTCTCAATATGCATCTCCCATCTTATAATCCATCTTATTTTGACTTTCACTTCCGTTTACAATATTTTTCTTAAGTATGCAGAACAAAATTTCGGGAGGAGAAAAAAGTTTGAGAACAACATTTCAGCTTGAATTTGTTGATTAAACTTTTATACAACATATTTTCACATTTTTCGTAATACAACAAAAATATTTTAAAAAATTACACAACAATTTTTTAGTACTTATAAATTATATGACCTTACAGCAAATGTTTGCCCATTTTCCTTTTTCGCACATTACAGTCTTGGATGACGTACTGTCCAACAAATAGAAAAGATCTTATTTTTTGGTTTAAGTCTGCATATAAATACAAAAAACAAACAAAAACGACATCACAGAGTGTCTACTAAAATTCCAAAATGAAATTTCGTGACTTTTTCGTGACCTTTTCTTCACCAAATGATAAAATTTCCTAACATTTTTAAGAGCGAATTAAGTCGAATTTTCATCCATGAGATAGAAACGTACTTTGCTTGCGATTTGGTAGCGTTTAAACCCGACCATAAACATTTTTGGTGGTGAATTTTGACGTTTCATAGAACAAAATTTTTCAATCTGTACTTACATTTGTACAGTTAAAAAAAAAAACGTGACCCAAAAGCTAAATTTCGTTACTTTATCGTGACTTTCATGACCGTTTTCTGATTTCGTGACATTTGTGACCGATAGACACCCTGCATCAGAATATCGCCATTAACGAAGGAAAACATGAAACTTTATACGTAAAAATGGTATAATGTTTATAAAGTTTTATTTCCACGATGAAATAGCTTTCTTTGACAGTATACTAAACGTACGCGCACCAGACAAGAACTTAAGTCACCCATCTTCCGCATTGGTCTGTTTCTATCGTTACAGATAATGTTTTATTAATAACACTGACTAGATCAGTGATTCCCAACCTTTTTTGACTTACGACGCACTATGCTTAACACCCATAACATGACACAGTTATTTGATTATTTTTTTTAAATTAGTAATAGTATACTAGTTTAAGCCTACAAATTTCTATAAAATAGTGACTCTATATAGTACTGGGCATTACTGTTGTTGCTGGAGTCGTTGGCTTGTACAGTCTGTCTCAGCATTCATTTTAGTTAATTACTAAATGCTTCATGATTTTTTTTTTTTTAAATTTCGCCATACCCTGTATGGATATGTGCGATACATCAGTGTGTTGTGAAGCACCAGTTGGGAATCAATGGACTAAATGACCCACCATCGCTGACGCATGACTACTACAATTAACTGGAGTTAATATGATAGTATGTTGTACGGAAGCAACTTGCCGAGATGCAAGAAAACAAAGATGTGACAGAATAGGGCTAACGCCCATGGGCACACAGTGAATGGAATTGCTCGATTTCTTGCTGTATTAAAGTGGACTCTCTACAAAGCAGCTTCAGACCGACGAGTTCCCCGCCTGGTAAGGAAAATTATTTTCAAACGCACCAGGAATTGCTGCAGTTCGTGAATAGAGGTTCATGCCAACTAAATTCTGAAAGAATATCCTGCAGGGATTTTCATGCAACTGACATTTGAAATTATCACGAAAAAGGACATTTTCACTGCTGCACGTCCTTAGAGGTTCTCAAGAACGCAGACACTGGACTGGTAACGTGTAATATGGTCCGACTAATCACGTTTTTGTCTGTATTCTTACAATGCAAAGCTTCTAGGGCTTCGAAAAACCAATGAAATATCTCCCTCGGAGTGTGTGTGTGCATGAGGGGAATAGAGAGGGTCGTACTAGGACTGGGTCACCCATACAGGCAATGGAACTAGCACGAACATCATCTTGATGAATGTGAAGTGGACATTCCATCTTCCAAAATGACACTACATACTCGCTTGGCTCAAAGCATTGTACTTGCTTTGAGGACCATAGTTGATGAGAATGGATTCACATCGATACCTCGTGCAGTAACTTCAAAATAAAATCCAGGCCCAAAGAAGTGGTACCCGGTATTTGGTTTCTACGGGGGTGACTAATTTTTTGTCTTATGTGTTTACATTAATTTAGGAGCACTGTATGAATTTATATCTTATAGCATACTAAGTTCACTCCATTCTGTATAAAACAATACCATAATAGCAATTGTAACATTCTATTAAATAGCGTTTCCAATGTTTATTGTGTGATATTTCACTAATAAACTCGCCCTGGCATTAGTCCAAAAGGGGTTATGGTAGCCATAACTCTCTTATTTGGGTGATGTATGGTTAGCACATGGTGGTTTTAGGCTATTCAGGCTTGCGTTTATTAGGTCTTTATTGAAGTAGCTTCCGAATTCTTTTTACTATGCGCATGCTAACAATTCAAACACAAGAGTACACAATATACCCCTACTGTTACACTAGAACATTAATCATATGATCCAATACTTTAAAAAAAGGTAAAACGTCAAAATACGAGTATTATTATTCTTATTAGTTACAGACTCCTAGATAATTTTAACTAGATATTTGCATGATAATTGTATATTTATAATACATAAAAATTATATATTTGTATCATCATGCCATCACTGAGAACTAAGGGGCTTCTCGAAAATACTATTATAAGAAACCTCCATTTTATAGGGATTAAAAGCTGCATTACAAAATGATCATATCAGCTTTTTAACGATTTAACTATTACTATTTAACAATTCGTCTTCCCGCAAGGTCATTACTTTCGGTTCTCAGATAATACACATTATATTCAGTGATGGACTTTGATATTATTTGGTATGCTTATACACAATAAATAAATAAATAACAGGATACTTTATATTATGCATGACATGCTTTCTATAGCACAATAATCACAACGGGCAATTAGATTTTGAGTCTTCTCTCTTTTTCTTTACCACTGTCTAGTTCAGTGTTACATACAACTGGGCTTATAAAATGATAAGGAAAAAAAGCTTTCCAGTAATGTCAGGAGTTCTACAATGCTCAAATGGACAGAAGTGTTCAACTTATTACCGTTGATAATACAGACAGTAGTGCAGGTTTTACAATCTTTAACTTAATTTCAATGATTATGCATGGCCGTAGGTTCGATCACCCGTAGGACACAAAAAGACTCGGATAAAAACTCGAGCTGAAGGTTTTATACACCACTTTAAGAAATAGATCCCGCCTTACATACACTGACTATAGCACGGCCAACAAGAGATGGTCTCTGACGTTTCTTACCACATGCAGTGGAACATTGCAGCCCCTACTTTGATACCAGTGTTACCAACCACGATCACTCTGTCTTATACCATTAATTAAATTGCCACTACGTTGCACCGAAAAAAACCTTGACACGCGAGTAGTGGCAATGTCACTGCAAGCTGTCAGAGACGTTCTCTTACTGGACGCACTATAGGTGCTGAAAAAAAATAAATAAAAACGCAAACCAACTGACGAGCGTACGTTATGTGAACAAAAAAATCATCATTTATCTATTTACAGTGACTTACAGTGACTGCTTTGCGAAAATGATGTAAAAAAAAATAAAAGAAACAATAATTCATACTATAAAGAATTAGTACATAGCAATATAAAAGAAAACCACAACAAAAACTATAAAATTAATCTGGAACTCTACTCCATTAGTGCTTGAAATAATTGCCTATAACTTTTCCTTACTCCTGAGCTAGAATCTACGATGAAATATAATTACTTCACATTTAAACGTTTTATATAAATACATAATATTAATTACTGTAATTGTACAGAAAATGAATACCAACAATCTAACAATATATTCATTTATTACTACACAAGCAGTCAATATTAACAATAACTTGCAAAGGTACTACAGAGTCAGGATTTCTTTATGAGCTTCCATACTCTTTTCTATTAATATTTTTATTTTATTTTCTATTAATACTTTTGGTATAAACAGGGCCGTATTCCATGGCGAGAAATTATTTGGACCAGTTTTTTTTAATACTAAAGCGGAATTCGGTGACAAATGTTGATACTGAAAGGAGTGGGATTTTTCTAACCACCCAGGGTGGCAGAAATATTAAATGTATCCGTAAGTGTACACGGTTTCTATTCAAATACTCGTTATGAACGCGACAACCAAATACTTTTTTTAATCAATCAACGAAATAAATGGAAGACAGGTATGTCGTTAATTGTTTCAGCTCTTTCTTAAAGCAGTGTACACTACTTCTTAACTTGCAAGACTGACTTTTATTTTATTTTATTTTATTTTGTTATTTTATTTATTTATTTTTTTTATTGGTAGCAATTAGGCACAAACCTGAATTTTCTTAAATTTACATACTGACTCAATGCAAAGCTCATATGGCTCAACGGTGGATAAGCTAACTTCTATCAGCTCCGACTTTTGATCAAATTTCAAAAAATTATCATGAAAAAAATAAGCGTTCTAATTTTATTTACCATTTGAACTGTCCACAATGTAAGTTAGACAAAATATTTTTCAAAACAGATTATAACATACAATTTATTATTAATATTGTTGACTGGAAGCAGAGAAATCCTGACATAACATTTTTAACCGACAAGTTACATTTTTAACACAGGCAATTCATCAATTGCGCTAACTTTAATACAAGTCACATTACTTATTTAACCTACTTACAAACATTTTTTTGGAATTTCAACCTAGAATATTTTTGGGAATTTAAGCTCAATAGACTATGACTATTTAATTATTATGTGGCAAGAATGATGGATGCCACATAATCGTTCTGAGTTTGCAAAACCGAACGAAATATAGAAGTCGAGAAAATAAGACAGTATTAGCCGTGCTCGAACTTAGCGACTTAGTAACGACTTAATAATAATAATAATAATAATAATAAATCGGTTTAATCGTAAGAATAGCAGTGAGACAAGCTGCATCATGATCTAAAAGAAGAGATACGAAAATGTTGGTTCTATTATTAGATTTAAGGTGTGATAAATGTAACTTGACTTGCATATGGCATTGATTAAAATAACACACACTTGTTTTTTGGTAAGAAACTGTTCTAAACTTCAGTTGCGATTTGGAACATTGTATTCAATGATTTATATATATTATCTGTTCTGTAAATATAATAATTAATAAGTAACTATACTTAGCATGATTATGTAAATGAAAAAAACTAGAACAGGAAGAAAATGGAATTCTTCCACGTTGTCTACAATCTCCACTTTTTGCGAGAAGTGTACTTAAAAAATCCATGGCATTCTCTCTCTATATTAAAAATTTACTAAAAGGTGAAAACAGAAAATCACTATTTTTGTCGAAAATAGGTCTAACGATTTTGCACGAATTTCAGTTTCTATACATATATATATATATATATATATTTAGAAAAATCTTAAATCTTAAACTATATTTCCTCAAAAAGGATCTAACCATTCTAAACACACAACTTTCATTAGCAACTCCTAAATACGCTGTAGTACATTTCCTTCGGAGAACTACAGGTAATTCGTGCGAGTGAATTCTATCTAACGATCTTCTAGAAAATGGTTCTCCCCATTTTGTTTATTATTTCATTAACAAAGCAACACAATGACATGATTAATGATTCTATAAATAATAATAAAATAAATAAATAAATAAAGAAGTAAAACGCAATAATACGCTAGTCCCTCCCTTTTGGTTGGTTGCTTTTAATCCAGAAGCTTCAGGACTGAGTAATTTATGAATTATTTTCTTTTCTCAGTCCTACTGGGACAAATATCGAGATGGCACATCAGTGGCGTAACTAAGAGCTTGGGGGCCACCCCGCAGACAATATGGAGTGGGGCCCCTTCTCTACGTCCTACTTCACGATTTGGGGGCTCCGTGATGGCTTGGGGCCCTCCCGCAATGCGGAGTCTGCGGGCCCCTTATTTACGCTCCTGTGGCACATTTAGGTTATAGTTGACTGACTTCTAAACAACATACCTTTTTATCTTTCATTCTTAATGTGTCCAGGTATTAATATAACTCTTTTATTTGGTATTATGCTAATGAATAAATTAAATACTACGTCTTCAATCACATTTATGACTGGGGAACTAATCCCAAGATTTACGGTGTTACTAAACAGGTAAATGATTCTATGTCTCAAGTTGTCTTCGAGTTTATTACATCAATTGAAGCCTTCTATCCTCCACACATACAAACCACATTCGACATGCCTTCTTGAACAGTAATCTAGGATCAAGTGGCAATCAAGAAAGCAAAGAAGTTAACCTACTGCATTATCAAATTTTCCAATATTGTTCCATGTACGTAGTAGTGCAAATAATAACAAATTTCAATATTGTATTACAAACGAATTTAGGTAAATAATAGTATGCTACAGCTGCTATATTGATTGTAACGTTATTAGAGTCACTTTACTCGAAAATGACTCCTGCTCAAAACCACGAGCTCTGAAAAAAATTGAATTATGCTACATAAATAAAGATATTATCAGATGTATTTCACATTAGCTTAAAAAATACGTAAAGGAATATTTGTTACTTTCTCATTTCAAAGATACGCGATCATCATTTTTTTTCGCCAAAAGTAAAATATCAATTTTCCATTATTGAATCTTCATTACACAGAACCAATCCATCACTATCTTTCTTAATTAGATAAGTATGAACAATTATTGTTAACACAATACTTAAAGAGCTAATAAATATTAAAAATTAAATGCACTTAAGTCACAAAGGCTTATTGTAATAAGCAAAATACTTCCTTTTGTTTACTATCCTGCCTTACATTATCTTTGCGACATTAGATATTCTGCCAGAGCGCGGCTCCGCTATGCTATTTGTTTTCATGTCGTCTCCTGGAAAAGAATTAATAAAAAAAATGTTTTCTGTCACTGTTCGTCCCATCATTTGTCACATTTTTTTTAATATTATTATTTAATTCAAAATACTACGAAAACTTACAAAGAGAGGAAAATAAAAACTCTAAAATTACCTGACACGTTTTCATGATTATACAGGTTAATATCCTTACCTAATGTGTCGGGAGACAAGTTGTTTTATTAGCTGGGCACATCTATTTTCTTTGGGAGTTGTGAATTAGAGAAGGTATTCAAGCTACTATTATCAATGAAAAAACGATCTAATTTTAACTATAATAGAAGATCAATAACAAAGAATTATCCAAGAAAATACATTTATCTATTCTTGTCTCACTGCTAATCTCCTTATAAATAATATATCGCAACAATAATGTCTGGATTATATCATATCTACACTTTTAACAAAACATTAAATACACATATATACAATAAGTTAAACTGCATCACTCCCTCCCACCTCACTCATGCTTTGAATGTAACAAAGATAGCTTCTTGTTGCCATACATTTTCGGAAATTATGCTGAAATGGATTTTCTTATCAACATACTGGAAATATTTATTATTAAACGTTCTTCCTCTTCCTCACTTCTGTTCGTTTATAAACATTGGTTTTATCTTCTGTTTCATGTCATTGAATGTTTTCACAGCTGAATTGTAAGAAGGAAACAAAACGTATTAAAATACTAAATAAATATTCGCGTCCTTAGAGCGCAAAGGTTCTATGTCCAATATAATGTAATCTTTACGTCCCACGGTTATGCCGGTTAGGCTAAAGGAGACGATGATTATGAGAAATGAATGAAATGGTGGAATGAAGAAAGTGGGAGGAAACGGGAGAACCCCGAGAAAACCCACGAGCACGGTGTTTGTCCACCACAAAGTCCACACGGCGCGAGCTGGGATCGAACCAGGGACCCCAAGCACCGGAGGTGAACGCTCTACCACTGAGCCACCGCGCCCCCAGGTTCTATGTCCAAATTTTAGAAATTTTACAGGGGAGCAAAAATAATGGACATAGAACATAGGAGGACATATGGCATAGGACAATATTTCATTCATTATTTCTTGTAAATAATAACGATTTCGTACGCTTTTTTGTCGCCATGTGAAAGAGCACATCATGCGCCATCTATAAGTATAAAAAACTAAATTTCGAAAAAAATTAGACTTAGAACCTTTGTGCTCTAAGGACGCGATTATATGGAGAGAAAACGAATTATTTACTGTAAGATAGTGAAAACACAGTCACACACACTAAAGTGTACACTGTAAGCACTACCGCAACATCGTTTCATCAGACAGAAGGGGAAAAGAAAAGAGAGAGAGAGAGAGAGAAAGAAAGGAGTAGGGAGGAAAGAAAAGAAATATTAAAGATCAGTGGTATTGGTGTTGCAAGGTATAATCCTTAACCTTGCTGTTAATATTATAAATACGTTCCAGTAGTGCATTAAATATTATAATAATATGTTTAATTTTAATCTACCTTTTCCAAGCCTACACACACACACACACACACACACAAACATATTATATATATATATATATATATATATATATATATATATATATATATATATATATATATATATATATATATATATACTGTAAAAAATGAGGTGTTGAAACAACACAAAATGACTACCACTTTAGCGTGTTACTTGTGTGTTAATTCAGACCAAGCACATCGCCTTCCGAGCACATCAGAAATAACTCGTTACTACCTGAGAGAAATTGCATGGGTATTTATCGTTTAATATGAGCAAAACTTCCCGAAATATATTTGGCACTTATGCCAAGTAACGAATAATGTTCTATGTTTTCTGTAATCGGTCACAATAATATTGTTGTAAACCTGTGAATTGTCTGTCAGCAGTTACAGAGGCAACAGTTCTGCCATCTTCTGTTCATACGCGCTAAGACAAGAATAACAGATAAAGAAAACAGATGGAACCATTGCTATGTGTAACTGTTGTCAGATGATTCACAGGTTTACAATAATATTATTGTGACCGATTACAGAAAACATAGTCGTTCCTTGGCATAAGTGCTAAATGTACTTCACAAAGCTTTGTTTATACCAAACAATAAAAAACCATGCAAACACTCACAGCCAGTAACGAGGTATTTCTGATATGCTCTGAAGGCTATGTGCTCGGTGTTGAACTGGCACACAAGTAACACGCTAAAGTGGTAGTCACTTTGTGTTGTTTGAACACCTTATTTTTTGCTGTATATATATTAATCCCGACTTAAGCATTTTCAAATCTAATACATTCTAATTAATTAGATTCAGAAGTTATTTCACTTATTCATTTTATTTAATTATTAATTTAGGAGCCTATTGCGAGGCTATCGAACGGAATGCCGTTTGTTAGTCCACCTACTCCTATTCTCTTTTCACCAAACTAGCTAGCAATGAATTTTTGCTTCGAAGTAGGTTTTTTTTTTTTTTCTTCGTCAAAACGTATAAAAAGGCAAGCTTCTCTATTGTTCATCAGGCAAGCTATGTCTTACTGGAGCCCTACAAGTCAAGATCTCGGTTGTTTCGGCCAGCCACTACAATATAGAAAGTGAACTGCGTTGTAGAAATCTTACCTTAGCTTAGTTAATGTTTGGAATTCGAATGAGTAGGTCGGATACAATACAGTTTTTCCGCTGAAGTAAGTAAACTTCAACCGTTAAATAGAAAAACCCCAGATAAGAATATTAAGATGCTTATAAGTTTTATTCAGTTAATAATCCTACGTCTGAAAGAAGACTACTGGATTAATTGTTGTTTTTAGAAGAGACTGTATGTAAGTTGTCTCATGGAGCCTGTTTTGAGAGTGAGTGAGCTCGGCAGGCTTAGGAAACTAATTTTCTCCTAATGGTGGTGGATTTTTCTGTAAAGAATAGAGTTAAGACGATACCAGCATATATAGGTGCTGTTTATCGAGTAGTTTTTTCTCACTGCGACTTTCGTATTTGAAAGTATAAGAGTGAGTTTTTACCTAATAACTCATTTCTTGAGTGCAAGGAAACTATAAGTCTGGGCCAGGAGTGAAGGTGACTAACTTAACCCACAACTTAATCCATCCTTACAAATTAGTTAGATTTCTTTACGGTAGACTTTGTGTGAGTCTCCAACCAGGTGTAGGCCAAACTGTGCCTTGAGTCGCGGTCCAGTCATTGAAAGTAAGGAGTACAGAGCAGAGTAGAGTAAGTACTGTAATCGCATGATCCACAAAACTCAAGATTAACTAGAAGAAGTCATGAACTGTTTACGCAATAGGTATTATAGAGAATTAGAAGCTTCTTACCGTCTCCATCAATTATTGGGGAAGGTGAGCAAGCTTATTGCGTATATCAAGGACGGTAATGGCGTCTTATAATTAACCAAGCAACCCAAACTCCTTAGCATTATTAATAGCAATAAAGTTAATCTGCATTTAAATCCTTAAACTTCTTTATTTCTCTCACAAGAGAACTTTTACTGGTGTCACGCGAAATGTGGAACGAGACTGGGGTCAATCGATTTGTGTTAGTGAACACGAAAATCAAAGGCGGGGAAAAAACTCTCGATCGCAACCGTTCCGTACTTATGAGGGGAAGAGTAGGGCACTGCCAACACAATACGTTGTGGATAATGAGACGAAATACGGTTCGAGTTCGATGAAAATATGCATAGAAGCGCAGCTATGATATTATATTCGACAATACTCTGACAAAAGAGGGCAGAGGCATAGCACGTAACGACAGAAGAGGAGGGCGGGTAGCGTGGAGTATAGCGTAGGGAAAAAGTTCCATAGAAGGTATGAATATATATGAGCCGGACTTGAGGGAAATAGCATAGTAATATATCATGGATATGATCAAAAACATGGGTGGCGAGTAGAAAGGCAAGGGGGCAACGGCTCCCACCTTCCTGAATTGACCTTTCAATGTATAGTGGTATATTGGACTTTGCAGTGCATTTACACAGGGGCGTATATTGTTGTCTTACTTTTATCATCATCATCATTATAAACATATGAAAATGAATGCCTACATGTATACAACAGTCTGTCCACATTGATCGTTACGAGGGGAGGGAGTCCGGACCCTACGGACAATCCCCTCCATAGCTTGCTTTCTTCCATTTCTGCTTCATGGTGTTGTCTAGAGGCTGTCTGTAGTTTGTGATTGATTATTACTGTACCATGCCCCTAACGTCTTGCTTCTCCGTTTTCCTCAATTATACGACCATTTTTACTTGCGCCTACCCGCCCCCTCTTCTGTTGTTATGTGCTACGCCTCTGCCCTCACTTGTCAGTGTATTGTCGAATATAATGTCACATTGTAGTATATGTTGTGCTTCTATGCATATTTTCATCGAACTCGCTGCATATTTCGTCTCATTATCCACAACGTGTTGTGTTGCCAGTGCTCCTACTTTCCCCGCCCCCATAAGTATGGAACGGTTGCGAACGAGGGTTTTTCCCGCCTATGGGTTTTCTTGTTCACTAACAAAAATCGATTGACCATTGTCTTGTTCCACATTTCGTGTGACATTAGAAAAAGTTCCCTTGTGAGATATGAACTTTCCCTAGACAAGTTTTCGAGCTAGTAAGAATTGACGTTTCTTTCTACTAATTTTTGATGCAAGTTAAATTAATACATGCTATGTGAGAGCGAATTGATTTCATCGAAGAAAGGATAAATAAACGAGTTCATAGTGATACATATCAAACATTATTATTGATTATATTACACTATACAGGGTGGCCCAAAAGTAGGTGTACAGTCCCGTACTGTTCAACTCACTGCTTTTTATATAATTTCTTATTGTTATCCATCAGGTAGACTTAGTTTCTTTATTATTTGCTCTTAATATTTTTTTTTACTTATATCTTAAGCTCAGAACAGCCGAAGCAAATAAACCTATAAGCTAGAATGTTATACTTGTTCAATGCAGGGGTGTATACATACTTTTGGACCACAATGTATAGTATATAAAAGATAAAAGATTCATATAAAAATTTAGTACACATATTTTTTTATTTTTATTTTTTAACTTCCAGTGTGAAGCGTCCAGGTGGTTCTCCACCTATACGATGAAGTATTCTAGCAAAAGTGCCGACAGTGTACATTTTAATGAATGTGATTGTTTTTACAATTTTCTGATAAGTAACTAATATTTTATTGGGATTCTTTTGTTCCAAATAATACAAATCAGCATGTAACCTAACTAATCAACTGTATAGGTTAATAAACCCGAAGTTTATTGCCGCTGAAACGAAAAAAATAAAAATAACCCATTTGATTCTATCCCGAGTCAATTCTAATCTAGTCACGACTAGTTGTTCACCTCGCAAGATCCAATACGTGAACTTTCCTATCGTGAGTACATTTGGTTCACCTAGGATCTTAAGTCGCTAGAATATCTATGTTGAAGTTTTTTGCTTCTTTATTTACTAAGTGGCACACTCCATTCGGTACAAAATTCCATCTTCAATTTCATTCTTTACACTTCGTATAATATAGTTAGGCATTCTCCGTCCATCACAACACACATCTATGCGATAGTCTAGTCCGGTCTGAATAGGATAAGGTTCGGAGGGTGACTTAGTGTTGTTTAAATTTCCTCCCCAGTTATCTCACCTTACAGTTTGCAATTTCTTCTACTGGGGGTAGGTGAAAAACAATGTTTCCCGACCGGGGATAACACTAAATAAACTTAAGAACCGTATTACCGTTGCTGGCAATAGCTACGTTTCACGACCCCACTAGACTATTATGTAAATGTGTCGTGTGACCACAGGTAAACATAAAATATTTCTAAGAGTGTCAAGAAAACTTGACGAGCTTAATGTGTTAATGTTTTCATTTTATTTACACACTTATAAATTGTAGAGAAAAATAACATAAGTTTTAACATTCCTCGCGTTGTTTTGTTTGATTTATTACTCTAATATTTCCCATCCTTTAAAATGGAAGCATCTTCTGACGGACAGATCACTGAAGAAAACAGCAAGATCCATTCACATACTTCCCACATTGTCTCCTTCTTTATGTTTAAAGATACTTCTAATTTTAAACCTGAGCTGTAAAAATTCTTCTTAATATTATCACTAAATTAAATTAATTTTTTACAAACATTATATGAAAAAATGTAGTTGTCACTGAAAAAAAAAAAAAGCAATTCTTCGATCTACATCATCATAAATCAATGTGGCCAATTCGATTTATAGCGATGTAGATCGAAGAACTGCTATTCAAAAGGTACTTCCAGTGTATTACTTATTTTTCTAAGTTCAATACTTTAAAACTCATTAACACAGGGTGACCAGCTTCTGACAAGCGAAAAGTAGGACATAAATACAATACTATATGATAGTTTACTGCGTCGGCAGTACGCATGTTCTTATTTCATTTAACGTTAACCAGAAGTTAATAGTTCATTTTCGTTACAAAGAAAAACACTGAACAAGAGTATTGAACGAAATAGGAGCAAATACGTAATTGATGCTCTTGCTCTTGATAATATCTGATTAAAGTTAAGGGTATTCAATTTTGTATTCTGAAATGTAGTGTTTCAAGTTTGGATATTAGTGTTAGGATACAGTTTGATACAGCGTAGGGTGACAGATTCTCAGAGACGAGAAGTAGGACATAAATACAATAGTATATGATGGTTTACTGCGTTGGCAGTACGCATGCCATTATTTCATTTAACGTTAACCTGAAGTTAATAGTTCATTTTCGTTACAAAGAAAAACACTGAATAAAGTATTCAAGGAAATCAACACAACTCCACATGTTTTGATGAATGACAAACAGTGGTTTATTTTTATGAACGTACAGTGAAATTTCGTGTACTGCTAAAGATTTTTTTTAAATCAATTTTTGGAGGGAGGGATTATTTTAAGGAATGAGAGAAAATTTAGACCGGCACGAGAGGAACTTCTACTGATCTTGTTAGCATCACTGTTGTAACCTGAAGTAGAAATCTTTCCTACCTTACTAATATCTCAGCAAGCCCTGCTCAATAAAATAAAATAAAATAAAATAAATAAAAAAAAACTATTGCAAAACTATGGTTTGTTGATTGTTCTGCTTTCCTAATCTTTCGAGTAGTATTAGAAAACAGGAAACATCACACGGTACATCATTCGGGAAAGGAGTGCATGTGATTCAGAATGTTGTGAATAAAGAATGAAACGTTAAAATACTGCAAATGAGTTACTGTAACTCAGGACATTTCGCAAGACATCTTTAAAAAATAAGGACATTTCTCGATTTTCTAGACATCTTTGCAACACGCAGGACAGCTCTTTGAAAAACAGCACTGTACTGCGAAAATCAGTACGTCTGGTCACCCTACATTAACACCAACAAATTAAGATGAAATACCTTGTTTCTGCTTTTCAATTTCTGGAAGAATGAACTGTTTAAGTGCTGTATATGCGTGGTCCAAATTATCATTAATAATAACCAGATCAAAATTGCCAGGTCTCTCTCCTACAAAGAAAGAAAAAAAAATACTACAAAAGAAATAAAACTATAGAAAATACATAATCAAACTTAAAGTTTCCAACCTTATACGTTATATATTCACAACTGATTCTTTACCGTCCTTTTTCAATGCAAAAACTATACAAAAGCATGAAGCAATAGTTTAACGTAAGATCCCAATCACATGACTGAGAATCGAACCTAATTCTTCACATCAAAGGCGAAAATACAATCATTTATCCAAGGAGTTCTTGTACTCTTTCTACTCAATGTGATTCCTGTAGAATATTGATCTTATTCTAGCTTTCAAGTATACTATTCGCTGAGTAGTTGATTTGGAGTTTACTATTAGTTCCTGATCAGTACGAAGGTTACATGAGCCATGGACTTATATCTTAACGCGGGATCCGAACTACATGAGCTCACACTGGGAATCAAACCCGAGTTTCCTGTGCCGAAAGCGCGTACGCTAACCATATAGTCACGTGGGAGTTTACACTATTTGCATTCTTCGGAGGAACTTATCAATTCTATGACTTGTATGATAGAAGGAACACAATGAAACATCTTAGTCTTAATTTCAACCTTCCACTGACTGAGGTTCTAAGCTAGCATTTATCTAACCATTGCAGTCATCACTTCACAAATTACAATACTCACCAAAATTCATCTACTATTTTCACATGTATCATAATATCACTTACAAAAATATAGAAATAAACGTTACCTTCATTAAGGTTCTGACAAAGTCGCATTTCAGAACGATATATCTGTGCATATACGAAAAATAAACCTACTTTTTAACATAGAATTTGAATTATATCTACTTCCACCAGGAAAGAAACCAGAGAATGCTACTGCACCGATGTCGGAAACGAACGTAGTCTCCTTAATTTTTAGGGGGAAAAATGAAATGAAATCTTTTAAGTTTTATGTCACACGGTTATGCTAATGGAGACGGCGCTATGTTAGGCTAAAGGAGACGGTGATAATGAGAAATGAATGAAATGGTGAAGAAAGTGGGAGGAAACGGAAGAATTCCGAGGAAACTCATGCACACGGTATTTGTCTACCACAAAGATCACTTGGCGCGAGCTGGGATAGAACCAAGGACCCCATGCACCAGAAATGAACGTTCTACCACTGAACCACCGCGGCCCCTAATTTCTAGGGTACATTGTTCTTAGTTTTTAGTCGGTATAAAACTTTTTTTTTTATAAAATTAAAAAAAAGAAGAAGAAACTGGCTGGCCATGCAGCACAAAATCTTTATTGTGATCTGAAAAGAATGGTATAAAATCACATATACATTATTTTATTCGATGTCCTGCCATTTTTCTGGCAACACAATCCCGTCACTATAGAATTTCTGTATGTTGTAAGAAGAAGAAAAAAAGTGACACGTAGTTTTCACAGGTCTTTTTTGAAACTACTAAACACAATTGAGTGAGTTCTGCAGAGACCGAAAGAAATTTTAGTCTGATGTTGCCAGGTCCGAGGTTTAGGGTGAAAGTCCCAGCCAAGTCATCTCAATTTCTGATGGGTTGTTAAATATGTATGCAGTCTGGTATATGACACCCTTTCTGTTTATTACCTGTCCCTTTCTTTTGAGTTTCTAGATACACTCGCGTTAATTGTCGACAGTACATGTCTGAGTTTATTGTTCTGCTCCGCTGCAGCAGCTTGTGATGAACGATGACCTAATCCCACTAAACCCACATTGGTGTGGGCTTTGAAACAGACTGTGGGAGCTTCTCGCTTCGACCACGACCTTCTTCGCACTCTACTGTAGATTATCCAGTTTTCATCACTCGTGATCAATCGCTTCAGACATGGCTCTAGTTCATTACATTTTAGCAGAGATTCGGAAACAGAAATTTGATTTCGAGTCAGATCATGTGGCACCCAAACGTCACGCTTCTTTCGGTAGCAAACTTTCTCCAAATGGTTTAGGGTGTTTAGGTCATTTATGACGTCACGACTGCTTAGATGCCAATCTTGCTTGACCTTAGCCAGAATATTATCCACTTTTTTCTGCTGCGGTCGCCTACTGCGAGGAGCATTTTGGACATCAAAAATTTCCAGAACGAAAGTGATTGAACCATCTTTTGTCTGTTTCTTTTGAGCGTATCTTGTCCATAAACAGCACAGATTTCTTTGGGAGTCCGCGTAATATCTGCGCTTTTATCGAAATAAAATTTCAAAATGTGGAGTAGTTTTTCGGAAAGTTCACGTATCTTCAAGGAACAATACCTTATACCTGATTATAAGAATGCCACCACAATTTTTGCACGTCTATTAGTTCAAATGACATTAGGCCTGATTCGCTGCGACTAATATACCGTGAGTTTGGGACGCTAACGCCATCTCGTGCGTCAAAGGCTCAATACTTTTAGACTACCTAACAACACAACTCTATGTGAAGTGTTAATAGGGATCACAGTGTACGGAAATTTCAGCTTGCAGGAAATGAAGTGTTAAAGATGCCAAAATACCTACGATTATGATGCATTTAATATTCCAATAGGCAACAGAAGCAACTTGTTTTTATTCAATAAAAAACAACCACTACTATTTGTATGCATCAACTCTTAATGATGCTTATTGTTAAAAGCACACCGTATTAACAATTTGCTACCGTGAGTATGGTACTTGTATTTTTTAATATTGTTCCCGTGCTTCTGTCCTTTATGGCAGTGGTCCCAAATACTTTAGACCTGCGGACCCCTTTTTTATTTTTAAGGGAAGATACGGATCCCAACTTTAAATTTTAGTATATGCGTAGTAGTTGAGAGGTAACAATCAAATTACAAGCCATTATTTATGTTATAAATATACAACACACAGTACATACATAGATTACGTCTATGCCATTTTTTTTACATCTTTTATAAATTATGACGTGTAAATAATACTACGGACACCCTAAATTTGTCCCACGGATCTCTAGGGGTCCGCGGACCACTAATTAGGAAAGACTGCTTTAGGTTGAAGGAGGAAGACGACCTTATTTATTTATTTATTTATTTGTTTATTTTTGTCCTCTATACCATGGACGATCTTTACCCAAGTCAAGTACTGACAAGTCTGGTTAATATTTGGATGGGTAACAGTGCGTTCAAAAATGGCGTGAGGAAAAATGGGGAGCTACCTGAAAAGTAATATATTTTAGTCTGACTATATATTCCCTAATTTCAAAAGTGGGCGGTTTAAGCTCTTCGGGGCTTCCCATGCTAGGGAGTTCAGTTTGTACCATGAACGACCTGTCATTTAGTACGAATCCCGTTGATTGCTGAATAAAGTTATAATACATAGTAACAATGATGATAGTAATGTCATAGTACATTTTCGCAGAACATACTATAGTCACCCAAAATTAATTAGTATGAAAAGTTCGTAGATACATTTGAAATTCGTTCCTAATGCTTATTAGGTGAATACATTCAGCTGTTACAATAAAAGGAGGAAAACTGAAACTAAATGTTACAATACTATTTGCGAATTTCATTGCTTCCCAAAAGAGTTCAATTTTTAATTAGAGAATATATTAACATAGGGATACAAAATCATGCAGCTTCTTTACTTACCATACTCAATTTCTGCTGAAGCTCTGGCTAATCTTTTGCTCAACGTCTCTTCTGTCTCTGTACCTCGAGCTCGTAACCTCTTTTCCAATTCAGCCAGTGACGGCGGCTTCACAAACACATACAAAGGATTCAAGTCAGTTTGCTTAATACTTTGCACGCCTTGAACATCGATGTCTAACACACAGATTTTCCCAGACTCTCGCACTACTTCCACGGCCTTCTTACTACAAAAAAAGAAACAAACAAAATAAATAAATACGGAGAATGTTCAAGACAAACTCAGAATTAGCTCCGACATATGTTGTTACTTTTTCACTCGGGATTACTCCAAATCTTTGCTTTTTTCGGTTCTCCAAGACAATGCGACAGTAAAAACACTTCTATGTAATTATTTAGTATTATTACACTAAACAGTAATAGGTGCAAACAAGATATAAAATCCAGAATAGTTCAGACGAAGAAGAAGAAAGCTTATGTTGGTATAGTACTGATGAGAACATATAAGAAGACTGGGTTGTATGGATGTGAGGCATACTGTAAAAGAAGAAAAGCGGAGAATGGAAGCATTCGTAATGTGGTGCTACAGAAGAACATTGAAAATTATATTAGTTGGAGGAGGATCAAAAGTGGTAGGAGAGAAAAAGAGTTTCAATTTGACTGTAGATCACAAGCATAAAATCTTTTAAAACTATTTAAAATGGTAATTGGTAAATGGTGTATGGAACACATTATAATAATAATTAAAACTAATTTGAATAATGTTCCTTTTACATATGTTTTGTTTTAAGTCTATATTTCAAGTACTTCCTGCGGGCACTCTTCGTCGGGGCTAAGCTTAGGACTCTCTTCTATGCC
Organism: Thermobia domestica; assembly: GCF_964235325.1. Taxonomy (NCBI): domain Eukaryota; kingdom Metazoa; phylum Arthropoda; class Insecta; order Zygentoma; family Lepismatidae; genus Thermobia; species Thermobia domestica. Next base: position 29,438,513 of record NC_137454.1, read on the forward strand.
GATCTTTAGTTTTTTTTTTTTTTTTTTTTTTTTTGTAACAACCATGGTATAATACATTTTCTCTTTTTCTCAATATAATATAATTTTGCTGGTGCACTAACACCTAAATCAAACCTGATTCTATATTTGATATCTGTCCTGTAATTACGTTGCAATGTCCACCAACACGATATAAGTTTAAACCATTGTGTGTGCAATGCTGTAAAATTAAACAATGTTGCCAACTGATGTAAAAATTCAACCCTTAGTCTGTATTTTTTGTATGGCCTGAAGTATACACGGTCTTTGATTTTGCTTTTATTAAAGTAGCTGATAATTATCCTTCTCAAGGTTTCCTTTCTGAGTTTTCAAAAGGGTTTTTTTTTTTTTTTTTTTTTTCTGTCCCAACGCTTCAAATATGTGCCTTTCAATATTAGTAGTACCCCGATGTAATACTTTCACCTTTTGAACATTTAGTGAATTTAGAGTTTAATGGATCCAGAAATTCATATTGACTATGAAGTTTAAAATGTATACGTAACAACATGATAGATTATGTTCATTTTTCGTGGGTTAAGAGGTACGCTCAGTAGCTTATGTGCAATGATTCAGTAATATTAATCAAAGTTCAGTAGTAAAAGTGAATTTACCTCCTAAACTGTAATATGTTACCTATAGAACTTCTATTATGTCCACTAGATGTTCTTGACGGTTGTCCCTTAACTCTCGAACCATAGGGAATAAAATATTTCATTTGTTTTCTTTCTTCGCAGGTTTCCAGCAGCTTCAGTGATTCGTTGATCATCGACGAACGTGCTTAAATAAGGTATTTCTTGGAGGCAAATCATTTAAGAATTTGTCAATTGCACCCAGACTGTCCGCATGTTACGCATCGATACGTAGGGAATTCGTACAGTACATACACCTCACAGCAAAGCTCTTAAAAAGTGTTTTGAGGAGATAGGAGTCATTAAAATCTTTGCTAGTTTCAACAAGAATAAACTATTACATTACAGTGCAAAGGATACCCAATAAATGAATACGGAATTTCCTTGCCACTGGATTGTTGGACGAGCACTAGTTCAGTGGTTCTCAGGAATCAAGATTTGATTCATCCCCTGACTTCTGTTATATATGAAATCATTTGAAGACAATGACACTGTAAAATGTGGTTCTCATCTTAGGGACCATATTGTGTTATGATCACTCATTAATCTTTTGTCTTATTATTAGATACTACACAGACTGGCTTCAACTTTGTGTAACACTCAACGGAAGCCATATTGAACTGTCTGTGAACATGGCACTTTTCTTAGAATTACAAAATCAAGGAACACACTGTAAATACATACAAAATGTTGTATGAAAGAGAAGTATCCCGAATTGACTATGGATAAGTGTTACTTAGAACTAATATTTAAACTACAAATTAAGATCATCTTAGAAAACAAGAGAAACAAAACAAAAATCGGGGAGACAGACACTGGGAATCGTACAGAAAACTAAATATGGATGAACACGTAGCTTTACGTATCAATCTGTATAAATATAGTTTTGACAATATAGAACAGTATGCTAAAAACTGTATTGATTCAAACAATAGGGAAACGTTTTCAATTTTATATTTAAATGCTAGAAGTATACGAAATAAAATTAATGAATTAGGACTACTGTTACATAGAATACATATTGTAAAAGTTATAATTATTGTTGAAACATGGTTGTATTCTGGTGAAATTGAACACTATAATATTAATAACTATCATAAGTTTTGTGTGTATAGGGACTATAATCGTGGTGGAGGAATACTTGTTTATATCAGTAATGAATTAATTTGTAGACAATTACATATTATAGATAAAACGTATAGTATACTAGGAATACAGATAAAATTTATGTCGAAAAATTTAATGCTTTTTAGTATATATAATCCAAACAAGAATATGGTTAATGAACTGTTAGATGACATGGAGATTGTGTTAACTAGTTGTAAAAATTCATCCATTCTAATGGTAGGGGACTTTAATATTGACACATTAAACAGAGATTCAACTGAAACTTTGAAATATGTACAGTTTTGTGGAAATTATGGCCTTTTTCAGGCAAATATTAAATATCCGACCAGGCTGACTGATAACAGTAAAACCCTGATATATCATGTATTAGTAAACGATTTAAGTGAAGTGGTTTCTGTTAATAACATATTAGCTGATATAAATGACCATAATATATTAATATGTAACATCATATTTCAACGAGTACAATATTATGTAAACAATATGGAACATTCACGTTTACCTAAAATAAATTATAATAAACTAAATAATTATTTTAGGAATACAAAATTTTCTTTAACTACTAATTGTATTGATTAACAATACGGTAAATTGATAAAGTATATGTCAGAAGGGATTGATTGAAATATCTAAATATAAAAGTACGCATAAGATCTGTAGGAAAGGATATAAACCTAAGTCTGCTTGGATAAACGAGGAATTGTTAAGTTTAGTAAAAATGAGAGATAAATATTACTCTTTAATTAAAAAAAAATTCCCAGATAATATAGATATACGTAATGAGCATAGAAAACTTAGAAATATGGTAACAAAGTCGAGACGGCAACTGAAGAGCGAGTATTATCACAAAAAAATACAGGAATTTTTGTCTGACAGTAGGAAATTTTGGGGTGTTGTTAAAGAAATATTAACTAATAAGATAAATAATGATATAGATTGTATACAATTGAAAATACTAAATACCTTAATTGATAATGAACGTATACCAAATGTGTTGAATGATCATTTTTGCAAATGTTGGTAAAACACTAGCATCAAAGATACCCTTAATGGAAAATACAGCTTTGAATACGGGTATACCATACAACCGCTTGTTCTTTTTTTACGCCAGTTACTCACATGGAAATTATTAGAATTATTAGTTCGCTAAAGAAAAAAGAAATCAGACAAAAGATGGATTACATAATGATTTTTTAATAAATTGCAAGGACACCATAAACCATTCTTTACCTGAATTAGTAAATCTTTCCTTTACTCTAGGCGAATTTCCAATGTAATGTAAAACTGCCGAAGTCATTCCAAAGTCATTCCAATTTATAAAGGTGGAGATAAGTTAAATCCGAATAATTATAGGCTAATACAGTGAAACCTCTACTAACGGACACCTCTATAAAGCGGACACCTCCCGTAACGGACACATTTTGTAATCCCCAAACACTGCAATAGGGAAAAACATATTGGCAAACCTCTCTAAAGCGGACACTCTCTAGTACGGACACGGACAGTCTTTTCTGTCTTTTATACGTATTATTTACCTCCGTATTGCGGACACTTTCTCTAGAAACAAGTTAAAAAGTATACTAAAAATTCATTTTTCATATATGTCACCAAAGAAGCAAGTGACATTTAGCTTCCTTAATTGTCTGCTCAGCAACCCAGATGAAGCGTCTCTGTTTAGTAACACTCTCATGTATTTTGCATGCATCCCACTCCCACCCAAGCTATTTTAGACACAAAAGTGATTGACAGTTGCCCGACGTTTGGGATGACATGTTATGCTACTGTCCCTCTGGAATCTCTGACCAAGTAGAAGACAAGTTTGGTATTTTTTGCCCACGGTTATGCATATTGTCTCAAAAAAGACACTTCTGGACTGCAATTCACCAACAAATTAAAGCGACATACTGAAAACGTAGTAAATAGTGATAAGTGTAAAGTGCAGAGAACCATAGCATCTTATTTCAATGTTGTGCCTCGACCATAGAGTATTGGATGGCAGAGGGTAATACAGATATCGTAACATTTTGGTAATATTCGTAAATACACGATTCTTTCAAAAATATTTTTTTCTAATTACATATTACCTTGATTACTAATTTACGTCATAAAATATTGAAACCTCTCTAAGGCGGACACCTCTCTATAGTGGACAATTTTTGATTCCCCACGGCTGTCCGCTTTAGAGAGGTTTCACTGTATCAGTACTAAGCTGCATTTTCAAATTAGTTCAGAAGTGTGTGCATAATAGAATGGTAACTTATCTAGAGTCTATAAATTCTTTTTATAAATATCAATATGGTTTTAGGAAAAAATCAAGTACCTTAAATGCTGTAACTGATACAGTAGTAGAAATTCAAGAATGTTTGGATAACAATAAACTTGCAGCAGGATTGTTTATTGATTTAAAGAAAGCATTTGATACACTCAAACATAACATATTGCTTCAAAAGCTAGAAAATTTAGGATTCAGAGGTATATTTCTTTCATGGTTTAAAAGTTACTTGTCTAATAGGTCACAATATGTCTTAGTAAATGGAAAAGAAAGTAATGAGGCTCAAATAGAGTATGGTGTTTCACAAGGTTCCATATTGGGTCCGTTACTGTTTTTAATTTATGTAAATGATGTTCATCTGCTTAATCTAAGAGGTAGAATAACTTTATTTGCTGATGATAGTGCTATATTCTATAAAACTGATACTGTAGAGGAACTGATAACATATTTGGTCTAGGAATTAATTCGTGCGGTTGGTACGCACACATTGAAGCTGTAGTACAAACACAAAATACATAAATACCTTAAGAAAAATATTGTCCATCGCTAGCCACCACTTTCGCCCATCTGTCAGGCAATGTACGGATTCCGTGGCGAAAGAAGTCCTCATCCTTGGAAGCGATCCAGTCAGAGACCCATGTTTCGATATCTTCTGAAGAAGTAAACCGCTGTCCAATCAAATCGTTGTACATGCAATCGAACAAGTAGTAGTCCGAAGGAGCAACGTCTGGTGAATACGGCGGGTGGGGTAAAACTTCCCATCCGACATTTTCTAAATAGGTTTTGACCGGTTTTGCGACATGTGGGCGAGCGTTATCATGTTGAACAATAAGTTTATCATGTCTGTTCTCCCATTCTGGTCGTGTTCTGGCCAGAGCTTGCTTCAAACGCATTAATTGTCGTCGATAACGTTCTCCATTCATAGTTTCACCCGGTTGCAGCAGCTCATAGTACACCACACCTTTCATATCCCACCATATGCACAGCATAACCTTTGCACAGTGAATATCTCGTTTTGGTTGTGATGGACCTGGTTCACCTGGTTTCACCCAGGCCTTTTTTCGTTTAGGGTTCTCGTAATGGATCCACTTCTCATCACCCGTAATAATTCGATGCAGAAACCCCTTTCTGCTCTGTCGTTGAAGCAGCAATTCGCAAATGGTTTTTCGTCTTTCAACGTCTCTGTCTTTCAATTCATGTGGAACCCAATGTGACATCTTTTGAATCATTCCCATGGCTTTCAAGCGTTTGGAGACTTGTTTGATCAACGCCTAATGCTGCTGCAAGTTGTTCCTGCGTTTGACACGAATCCTGCTCGAGCAATGCTGTCAATTCTTCGTCTTGAAATTTTTTTGGCTGTCCAGCTCGCTCTTGTCTGCCAAGCCGAAATCACCACTTCTAAACCGTGCAAACCACTTCTGACACGTTCGCTCAGCTAGAGCATGGTCACCATACACTTCCACCAAAATACGATGACTTTCAGTCGCACTTTTCTGCATGTTAAAGTAATGCAGCAGGACACCCCGCAAAAACACTTTATCAGGCACAAATTGCGCCATGTTCACTTAACTACAAACTGGTGTTGTTGACGCTTTAATCCACTGCCCTATACTACGAACGATACGCGATGACAGGGGTTTGCAACACATGTGTGTATACACGGAACTGTGGGACGCTCCGTTCGTTGCGCCATCTCTTGTCCACCCGCACGAATTAATTCCTAGACCAAATACATTAAAGAAGACTTATCTACATTATATCATTGGTTATGCATAAACTCGTTGTCATTAAATTTAGAAAAATCTCATTATATAATTTTTAACAAGCCGTTGTCAAAGTTAATTCTTTCTAACAAAATTGGAATTAAGAATTTGGAGGTGAGAAGAGTCGAATACACTACATATTTAGGGATAATAAATCAACATCTAACTTGGGAATTACATATTAAAAATTTAGAAAAGAAAATAATTTCTATTGTAGGTATTATGTACAGTTTTAGAAAAACCCTAACAACGAACTTAAAAAGAATGGTATACAATGCATATATACAAAGTCATTTGATATATTTGTGTATTATCTGGGGACATGCTAATAAATCAAAAATACAACCACTCATAATATTACAAAAGAAAGCCATTAGAGCAATGTATGGTCGACTTATGAACTATCCAAGTAAGAGTTATTTATGGAATCAAATATACTGCCATTTGATTTATTAATTAAAATCCAATCTTGTATGTATGTCCATAATGTACTTTCAAATAATATACATAATAATCTACTTTTAATAAAGAGGAAAGAGGTACATAATTATAATACTAGAGAAAAGAATGATATTGATATTGATAATGTTAATACAACAAAGTATGGTATAAATAGCGTTAAGCATAATATTACACAAACTTATAATAGTCTGCCTAAAGATATAAAGGACACAAAAGCAATACCTTTATTTAAAAAAGAAATCAAAAAACACTTTTGGAATAAATTTGCTGAATAATCTAGTAGCCATAAAAATGAAAATGAAGACAGTGGATCCTGACACATTACTACATAAAAAAAATAGCAAAAAGAAATATTTAGTCCCTTAAAGTGAGCTATTGCTCGTTGGGACAACATTTTCCATCTTCTACTATGCACATGTTATACCTGTCAGTCATAGGGAACTTTGAGGGCCAGTTCCCTTTATAATTTAGAAATATTAAGTGTGGGAAATCAGGAAGACCGATTTCCCTATTAATGACGTATATTAAGTGTGAGAAATTAGGAGATTATCAAAATAAATTGTAGGAAATTTGGATTTCGAATTTCCGTATAGTATGGTATTTCTGTTACTCTTTCTTTTTTTTTTCTTTTCTTTCTTTTCCTCTTATTTTTTTTTTAAAGGACTTGTGTTAGTAAAAATATGTTTTGATTGTAATGGCATAATATATTGAGAACAAATGTAGATATCTTGTATAAATCTTCCAGCACTGGTCTAAATTCTGTAGCATCTCTTTTGTATTATAATAATAATACAAAAAAAAAAAAAATATATATCTGAAGTAGTTCTTTTCTCTCATCCTTAATCTTGTATCACATGGGAGTCTTTCAACTCCTAAGGCCAAGTATCAATGGCTGATTAAACAGATTTGAAATATTTAGAAAAGGATCTGAAACAAAAACTCACTCTCTACTTGTAAATAATTATCAACCTTAACCGACAGTTCTTTAATCTACCTAAAATACTGAACTTATGAGGTTTCCCAACTATAATCTGTACAGAGTGGCCATAAAAGTCTGGAACCAATGGTTATATGTCATTATGTGGAAATCATAATGGACTGTTTGGAATAAGATATTTTCCAACTATTGGATTGGGAGAATGGGGCCTAAGTAGTGGCCATCACAATCATCTGATCTCAACTAGATGGACTTTGCCATACAAGGCGGTTTGAATCTTAGGACGGATGTTCTTAAACATCTTATATCTAGGTGATCCCCGGCTACTCTAGACCCTACATAATGAAGATAGTTCACACCAACATATTGAACCATTTCTCTTTTCTTTAAAGCGCACTGGGATCTTAAAGTTTTGATTTTACTGATTTGTTCCTCCAGTATAGTTAATTGTCCTATGATTTTTCAAATTGAACTAGCTTTGTACATTAATTTAATATTACTCAGATTACAAATTATTTATAAACATTGAAGTTATACGAGGTGCATTCAAGTAATAACACTTCCATTTTTTCTCGGGACTGGTAACAGATAGAAGCGTGCTGTTTGTTTTAAAAATACGCAAGCACTCGTTGTCAAAGCGTAACAGAGACAGCAACACTGTACGGCACACAGAACTCTAGCAGCAGCGGTGAGAATGATGACTGTTTTTGATACGATACTCGTCATTTTGCGTGGTGTGACACCGCTTGAAATTCATCGCCAGCTGGGTGGGACATGTGATGATGTGGATGTGTCTAATGTGCGTTATGGATGTGGTGTTATGGATGTGTCTAATGTGCGTTCGTGGGTGCGAAAGATCAAAGAAGGCAGAACGTCGTGTGACAACAAACCAAGTCTTGCACAAGCCGGTCTGACGACATGGTCGAACGAGTGGAGAAAGTTGTTAGGGATGATCTTCGAATGAATGTGGAACACATCACCTCCAAAGTTGGAAATTTCAATGGAATCTGTGCACACAGTCATCAGACCAGCTTGTGCAAGGCCGAGATTGTCTTGGTTTGTTGTTCACACGACGTTCTGCCTTCTTTGAACTGTCGCATCCACGAACGCACATTAGACACATCCATGACACCATCATCACAAGTCTCACTGAACTAGCGATGTATTTCAAGTGGTGTTACACCATACAAATGGAAAAAAACGACGAGTATCGTAAGTATCAAAAAGTCATCATTCTCACCGCTGCCGCTAGAGCTCCGTGTGGCGTACGGTGTTGCCATTTCTGTCACGTATTGACAACGAATGCTCGAGTGTTATAAAACAAACAACACGTTTCTATCTGTTACCAGTCCTGAGAAAAGAATGGAGGTTTTATAACTTGAATGCACCTCATATGTATCACAAAATTCAATTTTCACGAAGTAAGAAATATTGAAAGAGATTTAAAGAAGAAATCAATGCAATCAAACCATTAAAATTCCAGTTCATTTCAAAGGAAAGAGAAAAATACTTTCCCATATAAATCAATGAGATGTTAAAAAAAGATGGCGCAGGTAATAACCACCATTAAGCAATTATGTTGAGAATTGTGGCGGACATGCGGCGCACGTTTTGCACGAAAGCAGTGTTAATATGATTCTTTCTCCCATTGGTGCGAGACATTATGTCCACTCCGTAAAATTACAATGGACTCCCCACAACTATTACCTGGTTCCGTACAAATTTCCCGAGAACTGTGCTGACTCGAGAAATTCTCCTTTCTCTATGGCTTTTTCCATGTAGGCTCGTTCAACAAAATGGTACTCCCGCCCGTCCTCTTCTCCAGGACGCGGCTTACGTGTTGTGTGAGAAATAGAAAAGCCAAACACATCTTTATACTCTGCTATTAGTCTCTGAACTAACGTCGATTTCCCGGATCCAGAGGGTCCACAAATTACAAGAGGCCTTGGACCCGGCACAACCATGCTGAGACAACGGACGATCCGAATAGTTGCTAAAAATATAGCAAATCAATGTAAATAAGATTATTTATAATTTATAAACATAAATATCTTGCGAAAGAGATGAACATTAGAAAATCCTAAAACATTATCAAATTAAATCACACACATTAAAGAACAAGAACGGGGTTTTGGGTTCAAAGACAGATTCTTCATTATTTGTCATGCATTATTGTATGGTTTATACTTTAAATCTATTTTATTACTCACTACAGTTTTGTTTCATGTTTTTAAATTACTTTTAATTGCTATTTACTTACTACTGAACATCAATTAGAGCATGAATAAAAAATACACTCAAATCAATGTTACAAATAGAAATAAGTGTCTTTAAAGCTCATTTAACAACAAAAACATACCAGTCAACAGTCAAGTAACTACAAATCAAGGTGGTATGGTATAACAGGGTTTTTTTTTTTTTTTTTTTTTTTTTTCTTTCAAAGAGGAAACTATAATTTGAAGAATTAAGACATTTCAAATAAAATTCTCGTCACTTCACAGCAATGGAACCCTAGAATGAAGCAAGTACGATGAAGCTGAGAAAGATATCACAATCAATATTAATGCCGTTATAACATTGCTACATTTTCGCAGCTCAAAATTCACAACAGAAAACTTGTCTCAACTCAGCACTCAATATGGAAAGAAAGAAAGAAAGCAAACGAAATGCAGTTACAAACTTCGCAATGTATGAAAACTTTTGAAGTTACATTGAATAAATAATACCAACTTTACAGAAAGGTGTGGAAATTTTTGGAGAAAGTCAAATATAAACTAATTCAATTAAAAAGACTTGCGGACAATGTAGATTTTCGTGAGAGATTTCGAATAACCTCATTATACATACATAAACTTGAAAATTCCTTGCGGCACCATTCTTAATGTTCTGAATTAAGATACTATTGATAGCTCAAAAAATGAAACCTTCAACGTCCAATCTTTATGCTCTTTAGGCTAAGGAAGACGACTGATAAGTGAATGATTATGAGAGAACTGAAGGTATAAGAAAAATGGAATCTTTATGTCTTACGGTTATACCGGATAGGTTAAAGGAGACGGTGAGGATGAGAAATGAATGAAATGGTGGAATGAAGAAAGTGTGAGGAAACGGGACAACCCCGAGAAAATCCATGCACACGGTGTTTGTCCACTATAAAGCTCACTTGGCGCGAGCTGATGGAATAAGAATGTAGGAAGTAACGAGAGAATCTCGACAAAACCCACGGACGCAAAGTTTTCCACCGCAAACTCAAATGGTCAGAAGCCACTCTTTCACTACATGTGAGCGCTTAACACTGAACCCCCGCTGATTAGTTCAATTGTGACTTCTCTCGAATTTTCTCTATCCCTTGCTGTAAAGCTAATAATCTGCCCATTATCTAGCCCGAGAGTTTGTTTTCTCAGGCACTGGAAACCACGCATCTCAGAAACAAAGTCAATTTTGACTTTCCTTCATATAGACTTTTTGGCTTGCTTTCGCGAGTAGAATCATTATCTATATATTGTAACAAATTCTGAAACATCCTGTATATATAACACTAATTTTGCTTTGAGAAATTTTTAATGTTTGACACTGAGCACATATCTAGCAAACATACGTTTCGCAACTGGATCGGCACTACAAGTCTGGATTCAAAATTGAAGAAATTAAAGTAGATGTAATGTTATATATAGTGAAATACGTTAGTATCACAGTAATCAACTATAAATGGGTAAATCTGCGAAACAGATTTGCCCATAGTTTCTCTCTCAAGTGGAAAGTCTGTTGTGCGCGTTGGTCAATTGTTGAAGAAGATATTGTAATAAAGCGTCTTCCTTATATAAAAATAACGTAGCATGCATAGAACTGGAACAACACGTATACTGAGAGCTACGGGAGCTATACTGGTTGTTCGCAACTGTATCTCAAGTAACGGCGATAACGTATTCTTCATGACCATATCATCAATTTGTTGATAAACTTCTCTGTGAGCAATTAGTGAAAAGACGAACTTTTATTATGAATGATTTCGCAGACTTTCTAAAGTGTATTCAATGTAAGAAACACATCTGGGATAAACAAATGACGTACTACAATGAAATGTAATTGGCTGGAGTAATAAATATAGTTCCGTGATTGACGTAATTGCTTATCTGTAATTGGTTAAAGAGAGGAAATATTTTTGCACATTGTTTCGTATAATTAACTTCACCCATTTGTTAGACGAGACGAAAAAAATATTAATTCACAGAGCAAAATATACTACTACAAATTACTGACAAAATATATGCCATATTCTGTGATTTTTACCTTCTTTTATCGAGAAAGAATAATCGTCACAGTGTTGCTAACACGCAAACCGATAAGTATCTATAACAACAAATGTTAAACACTTGAGAGAGAGAGAGAGAGAGAGAGGTAGATAGTAAATGTAATAGAGAATAAACATTTATATAATATGTTTCAGTACAAATTTAATATATTTTGAATTGCTCGTAACAACCATAATAAAAAAAAACTTTTTTTTTTTTTTTAAAGTGTAATGGCTGTTCTTAAGAAACGCAGAGATTGCAACAGTCATTTTAAGTCCCGCCCCCAACAGTCACCTTACAATTTGAAAACTGGCGGCTACATGTAGTGTTTGTCTTTAGTATCAAGTTATGAAACATACAAATGGAAAACCATTGAAGAGCGGGGAAAATCGAGTTGTTTTAAACGTGTTCAATTCGTGCTGGAAAACAATCCTACTGTGTTAGTGAATGACATACTGAAATTAACGGCAGAATATAAGGGTGTCTCTGAGTCGAGTGTTGTGAACGTACGTAAAGAGTTCAAAGAAACGAGGTTGTTGAAAATACCGGCTAAAAAGAGAGACAGAAAACAGAATTAGTGAAGGTGGATGACTTTGTGAAATGTGCTATTCGGAGCAAAGTCCGAATGATGATTTCTTTCTAAGAAATGAACCACCTACATTAAACAAAATTTTGAGTTCTGTAAATAGTGACTCTATGTTGCCCACTTTCAAACGAACTACGTTCTACACATTGTTGTTGGATACTGGTTTTCAGTTTCTCAAGAGAAATAAAGTGAATGTTATTTTAGATAGGGAAGACATTGCATTATGGTGGCGACGATATTTGAGAAATATTCGTAAACACAGAGCGGAAAATAGAACCATATATTACTTAGACGAAACCTGGGTGAACGAAGGTCACACAACATCCAGTGTATGGGTAGACACAACTGCATGTTCTAAAAAACAGGCGCTTTTGTCTGGAAAATCAACCGGCCTAAAAAATCCTACGGGCAAGGAAAAAAGACTAATAGTTGTTCATATAGGTAGTGATAGTGGATTTGTAGATGGTGGTGCTCATATCTTTGAATCTAAGCGCGGTGGTGATTACCATGATGACATTAATAGTGACGTTTTTCGTGAATGGTTTGAAACAATATTGACTAAACTTGATCCCGGGTGTGTTATTGTAATGGATAATGCTTCATACCATAACATAAGGCTCAAACGACGTCCAAACTCCTTATGGCGGAAACAAGAAATAATTGAGTGTTTAATAGCAAAGAAAGTGCCTTTCTCAGAGTCCGATGTTAAAGTGGAACTACTGAATAAAGCGCAAAGCATTGCTCTCAACAACGAAAACCTATATGTAGTAGACAGCATCGCAAAACAGACTGGGAGAATGATTGAGAGACTGCCCCCTACCACAGTAATTTGAACCCGATAGAAACTGTGTGGGCATTTGTTAAGGGTTTTGTAGCCAGAAACAATACCACGTTTAAGTTACGTGACGTTCGGCTGCTGTTTGAAACTGCCTTGACTCAAGTGACACCAGATATGTGGAAAAACAATATTCGTCATGTACTGAAGGAAGAAGAGAAAATGTGGAATCTGGACGGACTTTCTGACACCTTGGTGGATCGCCTTGTAATTAACATAAACAACGAATCTGATGAATCTTCTGATGAAGACCTGCAAGTTACTGCGTTGAGCGATTCAGAAGAAACCTCAGATTAACGCGAGTAATTCATAATTATTTTATCTTTTATTTCTGTAAGTTGATAATAACATTTACTTACCGCTATTACTTAATTCCATTCAGTAGTAGCCAGGAGATGGTTCCGGACCTCCCCCTACGAAATTTGGAAAAGTTGTTAAAATTAAGCCTAAAATCGCGTTTTCCGCCCAAAAATTTTCCGGAGGAGGAACCTCGGACACTCCTCCCCCGAAATTACCTTCTAGCTATGCTTGCTTTATAACCGAGATATATCTTGCTTTTCGAGGAACACACGGAAAAAGAACAGCTGACCGAAGCAGAAATCTCGCCGTGAAGCACGTGCTTGACGCGGAGTGATACAAACTGTTCTGTTTATTTCAGGTGTGGTTCTTACGTTGAATATACTTTATATTCGCCGTCTCCAACTGAATATTCTATGACGGCACAGTTTGCTGCTCTTCTTCTCAGTAAAGGAGAGGGAAATAGACTGGCAGGTAAGTTAACAAAAGACAGTAGTGATAGGAAAACAAGAACTCCGATAGCGTAGTCGATAGTTTTGCAGGCATACTACTCACGGAACCACGATTACGTACATGTTCCCAACACTTGCTTTTCCTACAGGTTGTTGTTCCACGTTATGTTTGACAAAGCGCGATTCCTTCCGTCCACGCGCAGATTGAACTCACCCAACCTTCAGTAGCAGTGTAGTTGGTTGAATTAGTTTCCCTTTTAGCACCGATGCAACACGAGACGTGAACCTATAGCTTAACTTGGAATCAGAACTACATGAGCTTTCACAGGGAATCGAACCCAGGTTTTCCACGTCAAAGATAAGTAAACTAACCGTATACTGACAGTGTAGCTTTCGGTTGAAATACTTTTTATAACTTTTCCAAATGTTTGTGTTTTCTCCCTGGATTGAAAATGCCGCCAAAATTAAATAGTTTTTCAAGGGCTATGTTATACTCCTTTACGGCGCAAAATTTAGTGTTTCCATGATCAGGGAGCAGTGTAAAAACAAGGGTTGTGACATTAGATTAACTTTAATCAAGAATGTGATCGGCAACGGTAAGTATAAGGATTCCGAGGTCCTATTGTTCGGTCCTGCAACAAAGGGGACGAGAATACGGTCACCACCAAAATGCAGAGGAAACTTTGCAGAATGGCCATGCAAGAGAATCCTCTGATCCAAAGACAGATGATGACCCGTCTAAATGTGTCTTTGGGAACTGTCAACGACCGAATTTTGAAAAGTTGTCCAAGGCTAGTAGCCATCGCCTCATCAATGCTTACCGACGGAAACATAAGTGTAATGCTCGGAAGCTGTAGGAGCAGCATCTGGACCACAAAGAACCATCATGTACAGGAGAAGACAAGGAAGCGAAGTGCTTAGAAAAAGGCTTTCCAGAAAGGTTTGTGGTGCTATCGAGACAAGCTGAAGATTCGTAAGGTCTTTGCAAAATCAATGCGCAGTATTCTCTGAAGATCATGAGGTAGATCTACGAGCAGTATATACTAGGAATGGGCAAAACCGGTTTCTAAAAAACCTGAACCCGAGACACCGACATTTCGGTTTTCTCCAAAACCGGTTCGGTTTTTTGCCGGAAACGGTTTCGGTTTTCTTCAAAACCGATTCGGTTTTCACCGAAACTGGTTTCGGTGAAAACTTTTGGAAAACACATAAAACTATTTCTGTGGAAACAGATTCCGTTTCCGAAGAACAACTAAACACTATTGTGGTCAGAAACAGAACCAATTTTGGAAAAAACCGGAACCGGTTTTGAAGAACCGAAACCGAACCGCTTTTGGAGAAAACCGGTTTTTGTGCCCACCACTAGTATATATCAAAAATGTACGGAAATGAGATTAACATGGCCTGCGTTCATCAAGATAAATCATCACATATCTCAAGTATTCCTCACATTCTATTAGCATATGAAGAAGGTTAAGCCATACCTTTCAACGAGATCCCTCTCTAGACGCAAGTTCAATGGACTTTTGTGGATTTGACCTGCTTAAAAGAGGTTTCGGCATGAGGCGTGTGACAACTGTGAATGGACTCTGGAACGCTACGAATTAGGAATGGAACAAGAAGATTCCCCTAGTAGTTCTTCAACGAAGCTTTCTGCAATGAAAACTATGATCCTGTCCATCGGAACCAGGGGAGACACATCGCGCACTGCCTCACTTGGCGCCATGGATTTTCTTAACTATTTGGCAAGTTCAATTGGTCACATATACGCGGAAAAGCCTCTGTTTCACCCCTACCCTCCTTTGTTCATTGTTTCTCTGCTTTTCGTAGGCTGTAAAAGCGCGCTTCTACGTCATAATCGGCCAGTTGGAAATGACAAATGACTATTCTAAATTATTAAACTTGGTTTACTTCAGTAGTTTGTTTTGATTTCAGTGAATTGCAAGATTCATTGGTATGGATGTGAACAAGTCTACAATGTAAATTTACGCAATTTTAATGTTAACGATTGATAAGAAAGAATATATACCTTCGTTTTCAATTCTAATCAACTACTTACTGTGCGTCTAGTATTTATTTATTTATTGGAAATGATACCTTTGTAATGTGCGAGGATGTCACAATCTCCACCAAAAGTAATACCTCTCCCTTACGTTCTCTTGTCAATAATTAAATTGGGGGAATTAGATAGTTTTTCCTTTCTTATACTTATGAAACCTTAATCCATTCCTAGGTATAATTTCGGAACAAGGTAGCAGCACAGTATACCGAAAATTCAGAATTCAATTCAAAAATAGGAATTGGTAGTTCTCTGTGGTGTAAACAGAATGAAATACTCTATTACGAAAACATACCCCCCCCTCCCCTACACACACACACACACACATACTCGAATTGATTCAATCCTTCTGAAGATACTGATGACAGAAAAATATGAAGGAACAGGTAGTAGCACTAGTGTTAATTTTCTCTCTCAGAATAGTTTATCTGACTAACCTTACACCACCTGACATAAAGCATCATCACTCAGGCACCTATAGGTTCCATATTTCAATAAGAAACAATGTAAAATAAACAATATATTTCATTACAGTAATCAATTTAATTGGTGGACATTAGTTAACTTGAATGATCTGCTATTATATATATATAATGTAAAAAAAGTTACGAGTGTGTTTATATCGAAGCAGTATTATTTGACGTGTACAAATAAAAACCTATGAAATTATATCATATTCTAACCTTCTCAAAGATCTCTCTCCCCTTTCCAGCTTTTAATTTTCAGTTTTTAATAAGTTCTTTCAAATCAGAGAAATGAATAGTCCATATTACTCTCCTACTCAGCTGATGAAAAGACTAGTAAAGAATAATATACCGCTTGCACCTTGTCTTTACATTTTTTTTTTTTTAAATCTCCTGTCAATTTCCTGCTATACAAGATAAATTTACATTACAATTTCTAAAATAAAACTACTTTTTAAAAAATCATAAAATTTTTTCTTGACGTCGAAATGCTGTACATACAAAGGTACTAAAATTTGTATTTATATCTAGTCAATTCAATTATTTTACATACAAATTGCTACTGCAAATGAAAAAAAAAAAAAAGTCAGAATTTTGTAAAGCATAATCTGTCATTGCCTAAATGTTGTAAGCTATCACACGGCAGAATACCTGAACTACGATTCATTCAATGCAATGATATGATGCTACGTTGGCAGAGTAACTGGAAAAAACTTTGTCCGAAACACACCGTTACACCCAAATATCAAAATGCACTATTATTTCCATTGTTATTGAAAAATTTAATAATAATAAAAATATTATTAATAATAAATACAGGATTTATCAATAATCTATGAATATAACTTTATTCATTAATAAATATTTTAAAAGCTCCAATAAGAATTATTAACTGAAATAACAGTACCTCACACTTTTATCTACATTTATGAATACTATCAGCCAATCAATAAAGATCTACTATCAGCATTTAGAAGGTAGAAACAAGACGCGTTTATTTGAGTGACAAACCTGGATTTATTCAACTGCCTGCATAGTCTATAACGTTCTACCAATGAGATAAACATTTCAATCCCTTTCCGGTAGAGCGAATCATCTTTGGAAGTGATGAAGGCATACATATCATTCCTGTTTCTGAATTGTCTGTTTCTTAAATGGTTGGTTCCCCAGTGAAAGAAAATGTGATTATTAGTTAGAGAGATTTTTGGAGAATACTGAGAATGGAGTAACAGATCCAAGTCAACATCTGTACCATATTTGCCACACAGAAGACATATTTTCTATATTTAATTTTGAGGATTTTTTTTTTTAACTGGATATTATACAGATTTTTTTTTTTTTTTTTTTTTTTTTTTAATGCAAAATCGCACGCGCATCTGGGAATGTCTATTGCATATGTGCTTCCAAACAAAAGCATACATCTTATGAAACGGTAAATAAAGCGATTGTATCCAAACTACATTAAACTTGAGTCACTGAACTCTACGTAGCTGGAATGCTGTTGCACATCGTAAGGGAACAAGAAATACATTGTACAACATAGAATCAGAAGTCTTACTGAAATTGAAATAATAAAAATCTCTGTATCAGCGTATAAGACATATTTCATTTTTAGATTCGCTCTCAAAGCAGGAAGAAAAGTACATTTTATACGCAGGCAAATACGGTAATATTTTTCAGGGTCATCTGTGCTGTGTGAGGGCAACCACTGTCCTAAAATGCTTCTTCTGTTGACCAGTGCACCTGCTGTAACTGGGGACAATACAACGTTCACTACTTCCACATCATATAATAACTCATGGTGGACAATTCCTAAGTCTTCCAATCGAACACACAATACCTTCTTTCGGTGCAGTGTGTTTTATTATTATTATTATTATTTATTTATTATCAACCACTGACATGACTGCTTGGAATTTGTGTACAACTTTTATTATTCATCACATGTTAAAAACTCCATGCAGAAAAAGGTTTCTGTTGTGGCGGAACAGTACCGAGAAACATACGCTGAGATGTTGCGACATCCATTTGGACTATTTCCATACTTTGTCAAATGCAATCGTATAGTTTTCTCTCTACCTTAAACCTTCTTGTAAGTTCCTGGCATATCTCAACTTAGATCTCCTTCAGTCGCTGACAGTCAGTTACTTTCCTGTATGAGGTTCATCTTCCAAGGATTAGGATTAGGATTAGGAATTTCTGGACTTTCGGCATCTATAGAGATGTTAGCCCGTTACGTATGAGGGATGACGTCCCTCGGCGATTACACTGCCCGGAGAATCGGGGAGGAAGAAAGGGATGGGGAAGGAAGGAAGCGGCCTGGGATCATTCCGACATCTTCCTGGTATGAATGAGAAAAACCCAAGGAAAGCTCACTTAGGATGGCTGGTCTGGAAAAGCTTATACAGGGTTATTCAAAAAGAAAGAACAGATTTCAAACACTTATTTCTTCCAAACTACAAAAGATAGAAACATCATTCGAACGTTACTTGATTAAGAAAAGTTTACAATTTAAACAGCCCGAATAGAAGTTCCAATCACGGCCGCATTGGCGCTGTTATTTGTTGTTTGTCTGTAGTGAAATTGCGGCGTCACCACAGGAGAAGTCTTTTTGTGTGCTACAATTGGTAAAACTTGAGTCCATTGTTGCAGTTCAGCGAGCATTTCGCCGTCAATTTAATAAACAACCGTCAATTTAATAAACAACAAGGTCTACGACATCGAATTGTTGAAGCTGTGAATTCGATAACTAAAGACCAGCTGATTCGTGTGTAGCAAGAAATGAGCCACCGTTTTGACATTTGTCGTGTAACACACGGTGCTCATATTGAATGCACACCATAATTACTAACAATAAATTGTAAACTTTTCTTAATCAAGTAACGTTCGAATCATGATTCTATCTTTTGTAGTTTGGAAGAAATAAATGTTTGAAATCTGTTCTTTCTTTGAAATCTGTTCTTTCTTTATTTGAATAACCCTGTACTTTATCGACCAAGTATTCATCTTTCAAGGACCCCTGCCTCCATGAAAATGTTTTGAACCAATTTTTACACTTACTGCGTTTTCTTCATAGGCTGTATGTACATTTCGGGCTGTTATATCCACTTAGTATTCAACTGGTACTCATAAAACAGCCATGCGCTAATAATACGATTTTTTTTATTCATGTTATGGTATTACTTGATTACTAAGATACGATTTTCACACAGATAACACGGTCAAAAACTCATTAAGATGTGACTTTCCACTCATGTGCCTATAACGTTCCGTGTTGTCTCTTGCACGAAATACGGTGCAAATTAACATCTTAGAAACACAAGCTGACGCTTAGATAGAACTTTTTTGATTGGCTAATATATCCAATAGCCTTCACCATAAACGGGAATTTACATAGCAAAATTTTATGTAACTACTGGTGTGGTTAGGAAACACCTCTAGCATTCTAACCGATTAACCTGGCTCCCGGTGTTACGTGATTTAATTTTAACGTATTTTGGGCTGCAGAGTGCGTACCATAAAGCGTGGGAAGTCACTAAATTTGTTCTACAGTAGGATTAACAGTCTAGCATTTCTCCTTGCTTGTGCCTTTATTTAGGTGCTTTAAAGCCTACCAAATTAAATAAAATAAAATAATTTTAAAAAACTACAAAAAAAAAAGCCTATTGATGTGTTCAACTTCAACCGTTGTGAAAGCTCAATTCGTAATAAATATTTCAATATATAACTATTACAGGATTTTTTAAAATGTTTTATTTATTTATTTTTCATTGTAGACCTTAATTTTTTGGACTACAGCAAATCCAAAATGTTTATAACAAGTAAAGGAAAAGAAAATTCTAACAAACTTTTGGTCCTCCGAAGTTGATAAGAAGAATCCTAAAATTGAGTATGCTACAATCGAAACAAAAGGTAAAAAATAATTCCACTGATTACATGCATAGCTTAATTACTTTTAAATTGTAAACCTTATTTCTTTTCACTGTGTATACCACTAATCTTTCATATGCAAAGAGTAAAAAAGTGACTAACTAGACCAGGACCTCCGGGATATCGTATCGACGCGTTAACCACTACACCACCCAGTCCACTTTCCAGAATAGCCACTCACTCACTCTCACTCTCGAGGTCGGTGCTCTCATCTCAGACCACGTGGGTTGTATTACACGCTCCTGCTGTGATTGGACAATACTGTGTCCATATACGGAGCACCTTCCGACGGTTGTGATTTCATATGTACTAATGAAAGGAAGAAACAACCGACTTTTTTATTTTACATACCAAATCCTCTATAGGTGTAAATTCTAACACAAAGAGTGAAAAAATGACTGACTGGACTGCGACTCGAACCCGGACCTCCGGAATACCGTGCCGATACGTTAACAATTACGCTACTCAGTGAGTGGTCTGTGAATGGCTGTTCTTGGAAGCAGACTGGGTGGCGTAGTGGTTAACGCAATGGCACGGTATGCTGGAGATCTCGGTCCAGTCCAGTCAATCACTTTTTCATTCTTTGCGTTAGAACTCGCACCTATTGAGGAGTTGGTGTGTAAAATAAAAAGTCGGTTCTTTCCTCCTTTCATTAGTATATATAATCTTCCATAATCACTGCTTTCGTAGGAAATAAACATTCAATATTACTTTTGAAAACTAACACCTTTAAAAGTAACAACGAGTGTTAAGAAGACTATTCTATTCTACAGGATGATTTAAGTAGACAACCACACACCAAATATTTTATACTTGGATTGACGTATTTAGTCTCATGTTCCAGTTTTATTTAGCAGAAGCTCATGGCATAGTAGAAGCTGAAATGTTAATTTTTCTTAAAAGGGAAACACGCGGCACGAAGTCGCTATCCCGCTGCAATGTTTATCGCTACGAATTGACTGTTCCTGTGACGAATTTCTACAAACGTATTTTCATTCGAATAACTACCATCAGAGACAAAGAAACTGCAGTGCTACTTGATATGGCGTAATGGAGTAGTTTGTCTGCATAATGAATAGAATACTGTTAACTGAACAATGTACGTTTCTTTTCAAGACAACAGTTTGATCGTAATTGCGTTGAAGCAAGAGAGTTTTGTGAAGATTTACCATGTATTCAACCACCAAATAGAAAGTGTGCAATTAAAAAGGATTTAAACACATATTCAGTACAAGATTTACCCTGACATGTTACATATGTATTTTGGAAGAAGTGTTAAAGGAATGTTAACGTCTCGAGTTAAATTTCATAGGCATAAATTACTACAGCACTAGCATTATATGAGAACGACCCCAATAGACATTTATGATTATCTGAAAATGATTTGCTATTCGCAACGAGGTTGACCCAAATTTTAAAAAAAGCCATACTTACTTAGGTCACTCACATAAAGATGGAATAAAATTTATAAGTACATTTTGCATTTTTGGTTCAAGGGTTTTAAAACTGAAATAAGATCTCTTGATAAATAGATTATTTACATAGTCATTTCTTTATTAAAGACCTGCAGATTTCAAAAACAACCAGTTTATGAAGAGGTCTTTTTCAGAATCTTTGTACTAAAAGTGCAAAATGTTATTATAAAAGTGATTCAATCTTTCATGTGAATTACTTAACCTGGTTAATAAGGCCACCAGAGAAAGACTGTTTGAAAGTGTACAAGAAAATTTACAGACACAATCAACGAAATATTTCACCTGTATCGCTTAAGGATTTTTAAGTCAATTTTATGTTTAAGTTAAATGAGTGGATAGAGACATACTTGTGTGTATAGGTCTGACCAGAATCTTCGTGCAGTGGTCCGAGAGGAGATGAATGATACTAGTGTCTCTAGATTAGTGTAATCAACCCGTGTTATTTTGAAAGGCTGAAGAACACAAGGACATGTTGACGTGATAAGTTATTGAGCTAGACAATAATTCTGTTTTTGAAAACCTGAAGCATAAATTCATTTGGCACCAACCCACTATGGGTTGATCATATGCGAATTCCTTAAGATAATTTCGAAGAAAAAGGTAGCAGATTAAGTAACTGGACCCAAATCATCCCAACTTACATTTTGCGACATCGACAAATGGAGCGCCTTAAAAACAAACCTGAAACAGATCGAAACTAACAGATCGGTTTAGGCATTTGATAAACCGACAAAAAGTTTGAAAACACTTTTCGATAATAACACAATTATGTGATAAGATACGCAAATCTGTGGTCAAAAGAATTCAGCTGGAAATGTATATAGATAATAATAGTAGATGATTAGTTACATCGATATTTGTAAATTGTGTGTTCTACATTAGAAAGTTAGATTAGGCCAGCTTGGTAGGCATATTGGAAGTTTTACGGTAGTGACTTATAGTCTACTCGGTATAGTTATTATTATAAATCTGTACATTTATTGTGTCCAATTCATATTCACTAACACTTTGACGACTTTTGTTCTTCTGAAAGAAAAGCGCTTGTACAATTAGCTTTATGTCACATGTTATTTGTATTACAAACATTATTACAGGATTTTGAGTACTGAAACAGCTTCTTCACACCATGTTCACACGGAAAGATATTAACTATACACAAACTAGTATGAACTGAAACTATTTTACCTTATAGTTGTAAGTTCTTTTCCTCTTCGGACCAACTTTTGCTGCCTATATTTCATCTATTAACTCTGTGAACTTCTTCGGATCTTACAGCTTCTTACAGTATGTAAACTAACAATCATTAAATGACATGCTCATTCTAGCAGTGGAGATTGAAAAAACAATTTTCATATTTTCAAAACTTTGGTATAAACTTTAAGTATTTAACAGAACAGAAACACGATGCAGAAACTTCGTACTCACCTGCTATAAAAACCTGGAAGGCCTGAAGAAGTTCGCAGAAGATTTAGTATATGAAATATAGACAGCACAATTGGTCTGAATAGGAAAAAACTAAGGTAAAATAGTTTCAATTTATACTGCGTAAAAAATGAAATCATTATAGACAAACTTCTCGTAATCTTAAAACTTTTCACTATAGAAATAGTTGTGGATTTTTTAAATGCTATATTTTGTATGTGTATGTGTTTTTCTTTTGCGTTAATTCACTAACGTTTAGCTTTCTTACGACATTAGTGACCAACACAAAACCCACAGAATGAGCTTAGCATTGACATTCTTGACTCGATATCTCACAGATGGACCCCTTTCTTGATCGAATTGTGACTAGTGATGAGACTTAATGTCTCACATGATCCCGGAAAGCAAGCGCCAATCACTTTAGTAGCATCATCCCTCATCATCCAAAAAACCAAGAAAATTCAAAACAGATTATCTCAACGCGAAAGGTTACGGCAACTGTCTTTTGGGATCGTAAAGGTGTTCTTTTGGTCGATTTCATGCCAAAAGGCACTACGATCAATGCAAACCGTTATTGTGAGACTTTTAAGAAAACTACAGTGAGCCATCCAAAACAGAGAGCGAAAAAGTTTCCTGAAAGAATTGTGCTTCTTCACGACAACGGCCGCCCTCACACTGCTGCTGCAACTCAAGAATTGCTGGACCAATTCGGATGGGAATTTTTTGATACTCCACTCTATAGTCCGGACCCTGCTCCTACCAATTTCCACATTTACCCTAAGCTGAGAGTTTCTGGGCGGTAAACGTTTTGGAAGTGCTGAATTATTGGAGAATGGAGTGACCATCTGGTTTAATGAACTGGACGCATGGAAATATAACATGGAAATTTTGACGCTCGTGAACAGATACAACAAATGTTTAAATGAAGGTGATGAATATATAAAGAAGTGAGGGAAACTTCAGGTATGTAACAGAATTGTTTTTTTTTAAATCAATATTGTTTTTTTTTTTTTTATTTTCTATAACCAAACGGTCTTTATTTTCTGGATGACCCTCGTATGTGTTATGTAATTCTGTTTCGGTACTGATATAA
Source organism: Thermobia domestica (assembly GCF_964235325.1). Lineage (NCBI taxonomy): Eukaryota > Metazoa > Arthropoda > Insecta > Zygentoma > Lepismatidae > Thermobia > Thermobia domestica. The sequence continues at coordinate 29,462,627 of NC_137454.1, forward strand.
TTATGTAATTTTGTTTCAGCACACAATTACTTTTCTCTCCAGAGGAAAGTTACGTTATTTCTTGTGTTCGAAAACTTTTATTTGTATCTTCAATAAACTCCACATACCACCGTACTAAATACCCATGAGCACTGCTGCAAATCCAAGTCAGATGTTCCTAGTCATCTCATGTGTCAAACTCAGCTCAGTCAAATACAAATCTCGTTGCTCTGCAGAATGGATTCGTCTTCCAAAAATCGTAGTCAAGAAAGTGCAAGCAGCACGCATTGTTATATCAAGTTCATTGGATTAGATAAGGCAGCACATTCAATCACCAACAGAAGAAAACAGGAGATAGGTGAATCATGAATGCGACTATTTCAGCTAATTATCGACGAAGAGATTCAAAGTAATTAGTGAGAATTTTGCTCTGACTAGAAACAGAGATCGTACACATAAACACGCACTGGAGACTCGCTAGTCTGTCTACGCTTTGAAAGGACTGGAACAAAGTAAGTATTCGATACATATTCGAAGCTAGCAAATTTATGATTATTGAAACCTAAAAACGAAAGAAACAACATTATAAAATAAACAACGCCTCGAAAATAGTGATCACTTCTTATCATGCTACTTTACAAATGGTAGGTAAATTCAGATCCAAAATTGTAATATTATTGTTGTTTTATCTAATGATTTGAAAATGAACATTATTAATAATAACAGAGTATTTTAGTTGAGAAGAATGCAAAGACCGGAGGAGGAGAAGGAGGGGGAGTCCATTTCACTTCCCTGTGAATTTTGAATTCTACAGGATAGTAAAATATTTATCTATGAAAACCGTTTAAAATCAAAAGTTGTTTCTTCTCAGGCTTGCATTATTCTCAGCTTCGTACATGATATATCTTTTTTTCAATGTACTTCTCAATCTGGAAACTAAAAATCAATACCACAGTCAAACATACAGCACATTCAATTCGCTCAAATAAATAGAAAGAGTCTTTCCACTTTTTTTCAAACATACACATGCATGTAAGATGAATATTCAAACACTGCTCTTGAGTTCTTTTCAGTTGAAGTTTCACACATTTGGTTTGATTTGATTTGATATATATTCTATATATGTATATATATTTTTTCGAAAGGCACAAACATAACCACAACCAAATAAAATCAGATATTAATCTCAAGGGAAGGGAGTGCACGTGTCTGTGTAAGAAGGGGAGGCACATTGTAGATGCATTTCAGTCTACAAGCACACTATTTCGCAATCCAATGCTCATACACAAGGCGCCATGCAGAACTCAAACTGGATTCGTTTTTGAAAAACAAAGCGCTAGCTGGAAAATCATTTTAATACTAACATGAAATCATTTCTATATTCTGACGAACTTTTAACAACCTCTTCGTGGGATGCGTGAATCTAAACAATCGAAAAAAATAAATTTTAACAAAATTAAGAACACTAAAAGCTTTTTCAACTAAAGTCAGAATAAAATATTACAAATGCCACATTTACATACAATACCCATTTTTATTTAGCACTGTGTAAAAGTTTGGCACACTTTTGTTGGGTAAATGAAAAGAAGGAGGATACTAAATTTAAACCTAAGTCTAATGTGAAATATAAACATAGCATTGCATTACAAACACTATGGGCGGATTTCTTGTTCTACTACTACACTCTGAAAGCATTTGTAGTAGATTTGTTGTACAGTTGTTAACAAGCCTGTCACTCAAGAGTTATCATTTCATTGCTCATTTCATTACGTATCACAGCAGCTGTATTTGATTAAATATTCAACAAACTTAAAAAGTAGTTACGAACTCTCTATGTCTGTGTGTGTGTTTGTGTCTTGTTATTTGCGATTTTTTCAATTTTGAGTCCTCCACTCGATAGAGCATCAAAAACTATCTCAAAGAAGTAATGGAATTTTTCGCGTCACTCTTACCGTTTCCGAGATATTGGCCCAAAAAGTTCTGATTTCGGGAGATTTAAGGAGCCATAATTTGGGAACCTTAAGTCATAGAGACATCATATTGATGTTGATAAATATCTAAGAGGATGGTGAAAATTTTGGTACCAAATAGTAACCCGTGGTCATTGGCCAACTGGCAACCGTTCCCCAGATATTGGCCAGAAAAGTTAGGATTTCGGGGGATTTAAGGAGCCATATTTTGGGAACCGTAAGTCACAGAGATAACATTTTGCGAATTTTTCAATTTTGAACTCTCCATTTGGAGCATGTGTTTTCGTAAAATAACATATCGTAGAACGTTTTAACAGAACTCTCAAACGAAACATGTGGAAAAAATTTAGTACTCAAGGATGGATAGATATATTACAAGAATTGTTTAATGAATATAATAATAAAGTACATAGAGCAACTGGTATAAAGCTTATAGTTCATAAGAAAAAATAATTCTTTTTAAGTTCGTTCTGGCAATGCTCTTGGAGCATTCTCAACTGGTTTAATTATGGATTTCTGTTCGAGTCTGTCTTGAATTTTTATTTTTTTTTTTCTTTCTTTTCAAATCTTAAGTTCACTTGCTGGTTGGATTGAAGTCTACCGTCCCTTCTAGCATTGTGGCTGTCTGAGACGTGGGCCTACAGTTTAAGGAGGAATCCAAACCACTCTTAATGTGTTCAAATTTCAAGGCTCTTCCGCCCGGAATCGAACTCTGGACTCAGTGTACCAAAAGCAGTGCGCGCTAGCACACTAGAACAGTGGAAAGGGCTTTGAGTTAATTTGTGCAGTTGTTACGTTGTTTTCTATTTCTGTTGTAATTAGAGGCTTTCTGTTTTATTTAATAAACATACACTTATATAAAATTTAGATTTGTTCCTATTTCGATTTCCATCTTTCCTAATAACAACATTTTCCTATTTGATAATATATATTAATTGCTATTCTATCAGGCCTCGTTTCCATATTGTCAAATTAAACACAGCAACATACCGAGTAAGGCTAGTGATAAAAATATATAAAAATACAATCATGTAACAGTTTTAACACACAAACTGTCTCTCCATCAGACTTCCACTCTTTCTCTTTCTTCTCAAATTTTGATGAAGACACAGTTAATGTGTTGAAACTGTTACGTGATTGGTTTTTATTTTTTTTTATTTTATTTTTTTTTTTTTTTATACTACACAGTTTTGCTCAGTGTGTTGCTGTGTTTAATTTGACAATATTAATTGCCTGTTGTATTTCATGGGTTGTCCTTCAATTCGTTGATGATTACATTTAAATATTTGAACTAATTAACGTATTTTATTTCTGGCCTTTCCATACGTGATTTTTGTAATTTTTTTTCTGCATCCAATGTAAAATATTTCACTTTTTGGGGACTATCTTCATCACTCTAGAGCCTTTCTATTCGATCTGTGCCCCTTCTGGCGCTGCAGTCGATGTGTGTTTTCCCGTACTTCCCTCAAAAGAGGAAGAAGAAGTTGTTACGGCCAAGATCTTTCAATTGTTAGATGCGGAAGTGTTGCCAAAATGAATTATTTCACGGACTTCACTGTCCTCTGTCTTGTTAGCCATTCTAAGTAACCTACGATCTTCACTCGTCAAGACCAAACGATTGAATGACGAATTGGCAACACAGCTCAGGTCATTCACTTCTTTTCCGTAAGCAAAGGGAGAATTTCCTGTCAGAGGGTGGCGGGGGTGGGGCCGAAGTATAGTTCGCATACTTTCCGAGGGCATACATAAGATAGACAGGCTCTAATTACTTTGTCGTAAGTAGCAATAATGCTACGACTGCATATATCAACGTGTGTACTTTATACGAGGAATGATCAGAAAGTAAGGTTACAAAGCTTGCAGTGAAACGTGTATATATAATTTCATATAACTAATACAGCCAACAGATAGCACATACATTAGGTTATTTTCCAACATAGTCCCCATATCGGTTAAGACAATTGTCGCATCATGGAATGGGTTTGAAGATTCTATCCTGGTAAGAATCACGAAGCATTTCATCTCCTCGTCTGAAGTGAAGTGACGGCCTCGTAGATGCTCCTTCAAGTGCGAGAACAGGTGAAAGTCGCTTGGAACGAGGCCCGGGCTGTAGGGAGAGTGGTCAATGATGTCCAAGCAAAATTGCTTAAACATCGTGGTGGTCTTCTGTGCTGTATGTTCTACTGGCCGCAAAACATTCGACACCATTCTGCGACATGCTGAACAGACATTACAGTTTCACCGTAAACCTCTACTAGCTGTCGGTGAATTTCAGCCGCGGTTACATGTTTCGTCCACAAAAATCAAATAACTGAGCGGACTACTTCGCGAGGCCAGTTTGCCAAAGGAGTCGCCATTTATGTTTACCTACAACTAGCGCTGTAGGTGGCAGGTGACTGAAACTTTGCACAGTTGCAAACTCCATGTAGTAAAATTATCGCACACTCCTCATTCCTCTATAACAGACGAGACTCCAGAAATATTGGCCTTGTAACCTTCTGTTTCTGATCCTCTCTCGTATCAGTGCAGTTTGTACTTGTTAATTTCATTTTCCGACACTAATTTAGTACATTCTGCCAAATAAAACAACTCAAATTCATTCCTATGCCCTAAAGTTATTGACAAAAGAAAATGTTGCTACAGATATGAGCTTTACTTGACAACTGTACACTGGTGCTCGTAATGCAACGCTAATAAATATGTAATGAAAAAAAAAAAAAATCAACGGAGTCTTACCACTCAAATTATTTAAGAGTTATGAATTTGTAGCAAAACTTTAACAGCGATTTTAAAATATTAATCACCCATTTTCTACAAACTTTTCATCACATTTCCACTTATCAAAGGGCTATACTAAAGCCTTTATTGAAATCTTGAGCATTTATTGAAATCTTATATTTCGTAACAATTAACATTTGGTTCTTGACTAGACACACTTAAAAGATAGAAGCTAATTTCAGAAATGCCAACAGCAATGCAGAAATGCCAGTAAGAATAATTGAACAGCAGATATGCTGGAGTGCTTCAAGTTCGGGTAATTCTCATATATTATGGATAAATAGGCAATGAAACATATTAGAAAGTTGCGCTGAAAGGACAAGCAATTTTAAAATGAAGACATATAATTTTTTTTAACGATAAATCGTCGCTTTATATCAAAATTAGCCTCGTGGATATTTGTTAATTTTAACACTAGGAACTATCATTAGAAACGATGGAACGTCTTCCTTACTAGTAGTAGTAGTTTCTGTATTACTGTAAAGGAATGTTGATGTAGTGCTCTGCAAGGACTGGGATCGAACCGATGACCTTCCTCTCTAAGACTGAATCAGCCCGTTTCCCTCAAAAGCTAGAAAGAATAGAATTCGAGAGCGATGCGCTAATGATTCATCACACATCTGAATCCGGTTCAATTCATAGTTCTTCTTGGAAAATAATACTAGGCAGTTTATTTTTACTGATAGACGCTATACGATTTATATTTTACATTTTACTTGAATCAATGTAGATTTTGTTTTTTAACAAAATCTGTTGCAAAACTTTACCTGCCTCTTTTTCGATGTGGCTTCTTTGGCTATGCTGATTAACGTTTGTCATGCTGATGGGACTTTTCCTTATGTAAAACCCAATCCCTCGAATAAAATACATTTTTAAATGAAAATCAATGTACACTCATGTCCAAAATTATTGTCGCATATATATAACTGTCTTCTTGTAAGAATATAATTTAATTATTTTGCAGGGTACTTTTAATACTGATACTATGTATATAATCGGGAAATGTATATTTGTGGTAAATTTCATAGGAAAAGAATTATAAAAATTAGAATGAATAAAACAAAATGATGTTAAATGGACAAAAAAAAAAAATATTTTCGTTTTGTTGTTCTTAATTATTGCTCTTTTGACATGAAATTTACCACACATATGTCTTTGCCGATTATGCACATACTAACATTGTAAGAATACCGGGCGAATTCGCTATTAAGCTATATTCCTAGAACAGCATATTTATAGACATGCGACAATAGTTTTGGACATAAGTATACGTCCTTTCCACACTACCAAGTTATGAAGATAGAAGTTGTTAGTTTTCGTTTGTTATTTAACTTTTTTTAAAAAAAAAAAATGAGTGTGTGTTAGTGCCACGATTTTCACATAAAATTCTTAAAATATTTCACATAGTTTATATATAATATCTGGTTTGAAGACAAAAAATACTAAAAGAAAAATTAGTCATTTGATAATTACCTGCAAAATATGAACACGTTTCAAGTACATCTAACATATGTAAAATGTTTTTAATCTTTTAACGGTTTTTCAAAAGGAACATTTCGAGCTCCATCGTAACCATGTAGATAGCGTACACGAAATATCAAAATATGGATTCCGCGCAAGATATATGGATTCGATTTCCTGCGGAAGCTCAATGTGATTTGGATCTCACGTCAAGCTGCAGGTCTACGTCTCATATCGCCTCGCTACTGCCATAAGGGATGCTAAACTCAAATCAAAAGGAATATTTCTAGCAATTTTGGTTCTACAGAAGAGAATTCTCATCAACATGTCGCACGATCAGCAACGTAGCAAAAGAAGTCACATTCAAACAGTCAAGAAAAGCCTTGATGAAACAGCTTGTGTTAAAAAAGTTTTCTACAAGGGCGCACGGTTGAGTTTATTTTAGCTTCACGATACTACGTTATGTTAATTACATTTTGTTCCTTATCACTGGCGTCTCTGGCATGTAAACTTTGGGGGGGGGGACATCAAAGAAAGTGATTTAAATAGTAGTATCTAGCCCAAATATTGAACATTTTGTACTTCAAAATATTGGGGGGTACGCGTCCACCCCGTCCCCCCGCCAGAGACGCCCATGTTCCTTATGTCTTTATTGATTATGATGGATGTAAATAAATTGTGATTTCACCGCATCTTATTAGTTCCACTTACTATGCAATACGTCTGTTTAGAAGCAACTGACAGCAAACGTTCCCCCAATCACAGCTCTCATAAAAATAGTTTTCGAATCCATATTTGCGAATCGGATGCCCGGTGTCAGTGGTAGAGAGCTCACCTTTGGTGGGAGGGTTCCTAGTTCGATCTCGGGCCATGAGTTTGTATTGGACATCATCATGTCAGTGGATTTTTTTCGGGGTTCTCTCCATTTCTCTTACGTTCTTATTTCAATAATAATTTCAAAGGCATTCATTAGCCATCTCTTTTGGCCTAAAGGGCATACTTGTAAACTAAAACTTTTTTTTTTTTTTTGTCATATTTGTGGACATTCAACTTAGCTACAGACATCGTTTTCCAAATAGAATATATTGGTCAACAGACTACCTCTTTTTGATTCGATTGCATATCAGGTTAAAAAAAAAAATATTCAATCCCGTGAAAATGTTAATTCATATACCACTATAACCATAACAACATTTATTGTAAAATGCTGTACTGCTACTTCATTTATATTTCCAACCATAAAAAGCCAAAATTCTATCTTAAAAAAAGAAAGAAAAGAAAAAGCTAAAATAAACGGAAGGTTTAAAAGAAACAAACTTTATTTAGCATTCGGTGTGTATTATTATGAAGCATACCAGTCGCGAATACTATACAAACATGAGACAATATTGTACAGAACTACAATAAAACTAAAATGTAGTTTTCGGATTTTGAGTTGGGACTGGAATAATCAACGAGGTAGCTTAACGGTATCAACTATACAGAAAGTTGTAAAACTTGAAACGGGTAAATTTGCTTACGAGCTTATATCGTTCAACTAAACAGAAGTAAAAGCAACCAATATTTTTTTTCATTAGTCTGAGTTTATATGTATGTGGGCATTTGCTACTACCTAAATGCATGACGTATACGCATTCTAATGCATTTTTTTCACAGTTTTAACCCCTTGTTTAACAATAAATAAATAAATAAAATAAACATTGTAATAATTGAAATCTACAAATATTCAGAGATAGAAAAAGATCAACTGTAAGTAATAAAAGACGTACTTACCGAACCAAAAGATGTTACGGAAGATTAAATTTGCATTTTATTTCCAGACTATTCTCAATATACGTACGGACTTCCTTTTCGTACTTCTGCAACAGAAGAAAAATTCTGACTATATATACTGAGAACTAACAAAATGGTCTAGAGTACTTGGAATTAACTCTCATACACACATTATATATATATATATATATATATATATATATATATATATATATATATATATATATATATATATATATATATATATATATATATATATATATTACATAAGGGTTGGAGTTTTAGTAATGGCAACACTGCTATACATATACTCGGGAACAAAGCAATCCAATTCATACCAGCGGTAGGTTAGATACCGACCCTCCTTCAAAGCACATGAACTCGCCTGCCCTCCCCTCCATGCGCGAGCAGCGCCAGCAGTTGGAAGGCAGTTCTGAGTGAGTGCTCGTGGACTACAGTCACGCTGCATGAGTACTCGCAGAATATAGTCATGTTTACGAAGCAAGATCAGAGGACCTGGTTGAAAATTGAATGCGCTAGAGGTGAGAATGCAAAACAGTGCTACGAAGTATTGCAAGATGCTTGCGGTGTAAGTGCATTACTATACCGTACAGTAGCAAGGTGGGTCAAAGCCTTTAATGACGGACGATAAAATGTCACAGACATGCCTCGCTCCGGCCATCCTCCTGTAAGTGAAGATGATATGCAGAATGTGAACGCGTTAGTACTTAGCGGATAGGAACGACACGATTCGTCAATTGACCAACTAACTAGCGCATTCGACTGTGCTGAAAATTCTGAAGAAGAACTTGGGATTGCGTAAAATCGCCTCAAGGTCGGTTCCATATGACCTGACTGAACAACACAAATGCTTGCGATATAATGCCGCTCGAACACACTTGAAGCGGTATCAACGTGAAGGTGAGGCCTTCTTACGGCGGATCATTGCTATTGATGAGACTTGGGCCAGAGCGTATGAACCACAGCTGAAACGGCAATCAAACAAGTGGCGTCATCCTAGGTCATCGAGAAAAACAACAGTTCGGAATACCTCTATCAATTTTAAAGCTATGTTCATCATTGCATATGACTGGGATGGTGTGATCATAAATCATACCGTCCCCCAAGGACACACCGTTAGTGCAGAGTACTACTGCAATTTTTTGCAAAACAATCTGCGAGCAGCTGTAAGACGAAAACGACACCACTTCCTGACGAACCCACCCATCATTCTGTATGACAATGCAAAGGCAAATTCAGCAGGTGTGGTCACTGATTTGTTGCATCGTTGGGGATGGGAAGTGCTGTATCACCCCCCGTATTCTCCAGATTTAAGTCCCTGCGACTACGACCTCTTCCCGAAGATGAAGGAACCACTTCGTGGGACACGCTTCCGTACAGTTGATGATCTCCGGGCGACCGGTCACTCCATCCGCACTATCCAGAGATTAGGCACTGCCAACAGCATCCAGCGGCTTCCACATCACTGGGAACGCGTGATTCACAATGCTGGCGATTACATCGAGGGCCTGTAAAACTTCGAACCTAGTAAGTACTCTACTTCTCAGGATATACCGTAGTTACCATTACTAAAAATCCAAACCTTGTATATACATATATATCGTATATCTAAAAACACTACCTGAAATACCAAACAAAAGAGAAACACCAGCAATATACGGTTTGCAGTAAACAGCAACATCAAATAGGGCTTGTAAAACAGAGGTATGGTGTGACAGGAAAAATATCGACAAATGGCATTGACAGGTTTAATGGGGACGTCAACATCGATGCAAATGGCGCATCAGGAACGAAGTAAATTTTTGTAATGGAACGATAGACTAAAACATGAATAACACGAAAGAGAACACACGGAGAAATACAACGCCGTTTGTCTCATGGTTCTACTAAGATGTGACCATAGGAATGATTGTAAACAGAAAGACAAGTGACCCACTTGACCGCCAGTACTTTAGTACGTATGACATCTGAGGGTTTAGACAGAGCAGTCGACGCGGAGCAAGTTGTGACTGCCGAGACACGAGATCAGCGTTAAGAATGAAGGTCATTAAATCATTACATTCATGGCTTCAGAAATTAAATGTTTGGAAAAACTTTTTAGGAGAGCTCTTTTACTTTCAGATCTCTCTGAGGATCTCAACAAGGAAATACAGTATTTATTACAAATTGGACAGGAAAATGGTTTCCAAAAATCTTTATTGTTAAAATGGTACAAACAGATACAACAGGAGATTGTCGGCACCCACCATCAACCAACAACAGATGCCGTAACTGACAGATGGATTGGTGTCCCTTTGGTTCTACATTTTTCAGCAAAAATCAAGAAGATTCTGCAGACACAACATCAGAATTTCAGAAGTTCCTCCAAAATCTATAGATAAATACATAACCAATTTTAAAGCATTTCTTACTGACCCTTTAGAAAGCAGTGGCGTCTATAGGGTGAAATGTCACTGTGATACAGTGTATATAGATCAAACAAAATGGAACATTTATACTAGAATAACTGAGCAAGTTCGTACCTCGAAATCCGCAACAGTTATCCGGTCTAGCAACGCATCTTAAGAGTCTGCCTTACTATATATATATATATATATATATATATAAAAAATTCTTTTGCTTGTTTTTCATAAATGAAAGGACATAATAAAATACAACTTACCACATTCATAGATAATGTTGTACTACAACAGAAAATATGAACCTGAAGAATTTTCAGTGTTGGCATCCATAGAAATCACAGTGTTGTCAGAATAACAATTTCACTAAAATCTAAGTTAAGGCAGCGACTAGAGGAACGAACTCAACTGCATTTGATTACGTATCATGTTGTTTTGGTTTCATGTGAACTACTTTTTAAATAATAGTTGTATTTAGTTTGTAATAAACAAAATAGTTTTAACATACAGTTATTAAAACTAAATAATAATGCTATTTAAAAAGTAGTTCACAGCAAACCAAAACAACACAATACGTAACCAAGTGCAGTTGAGATCGTTCCTCTAGTCGCTGACTTAACTTAGAATTTAGGGAATTTGTTATTCTGGCAACACTGTAATTTCTATGGATGGCAACACTGAAAATTCTTCAGGTCCATATTTTCTGTCGTAGAACAACATTATCTATGATTGTGGTAAGTTGCGTGTCATTATCTCCTTTCACTTATGAATAAACAAAAAAAAAAAAAAGAAAAATGGTAAATTTTGCATTATTTTTAGTAAGGCAGGCTCTTAAGGATTATAACCATCATATCGTGGAATCATGTTTAATTGGAAAAGCAAAAACAGCAATGGAACGAAAAATTAAAGAATCATATTATATTCACAAAGAAAGGCCCTCACTTAACCTGGATAGAGGAGAAATAAATATTATTTGGAGTAATCTTTTCACTGCATACTTTCACCATTTGGAAAGCAAGAACAGAAAGCAGTGAACAGCAGTGTACAATGTCCGTGAGTTTCTATTCCCGTGTGTTTTAATGTTTGACAGAATATTTGTCTTTTTTTACATATCCTAACTTTTTAACCATTTTTTAAAAACCTTCCTTCAAGTTTTTTTTATTCTTTTTGAAGTTTGCCACAGGCTGAAGAAGGAAGTTGCATCTTCCGAAAGCGCTACCTGTTGCATGTAGAAGAAAATTCTGGTACTTATTTTTTGCGGTGAGTGATAGCCTTTCTGCTTTTTCTCAAGAATAAAGATGTTTACAAATGCAGATAGTAAGGAATTTAGAATGCCGATTGTGGAGTACGTAAAGAAACATGTCTTAAAACTCAAGGCAAATATTCTCAAGAATCCATACCTGCCTATTCAATTTCATACATATCAATGTATACAACAGCATGTAACGGGCAGTCACTTAGAATTCAATAGCACTACGCAGTTTAACATTTTACAATTTGCTATGCCTGACTTTGTAGTTGTTGGTTTCCAAACAGCGATCAATTAAGGAACGCGAGTAATGGGGCGTTTACACTTGGTCGATTTGCGTTCGATTCAGTTGAATTGACGTCACTTTCAACTTAATCGACCGTGTAAACGGGACTTCAACTTAATCACTTGTTGATCGAAGGCGACTAATCGACTGGCAACTGAATTAAAAGACGTTCTATTTTTTGTGGTTGAAATAATTGAACACATCCATCAATCTGATTTGGCCTAGTTGCTTCGATTTAGTGGCAAATGCAGCGAGTCGATTTAGTCGTGCGACTAAATCGACTAAGTGTAAACGCCCCATAAGTTTGATCATTGCAAAGTTAAAATCATATATCTCGAAAGCGGACGGAATGAAGTCTTTCCTAGAGAAAATCTCAATCTAAATAATAAATAATAATAATAATAATTGATCATCATGCAGTAATATCTCAATCTAAATTTCAATCAACATAGCTTTGTTAAAGCATGTGGGGTGTATACATCATTCTAACTCATTACTCAAAGAAATATGCGGATATTATAAAGTTCTTGATATATATGTATTTTTAAAATAATGATATTGGAGTGAAATAAATGTTAAGATCTTTATTGAGACATATTTTGTATCAACCTCCACAGATACACCGCCGCCATCATTGCCACGTCTCCAGGTGGGCTCCGTTGACATCCATACATTCCTGCAACCTCCGGCGAAATACGTGAATGCACTTCCGTCTGGCATCGGCAGAAATGTCATGGATCATTTCACTAATATTAGCTTTCAGGTCCTGCAAGTCCTTTGGTTTTTCCGCACACACCTATGTCAACGTGATCCTATAACGAAAAATCACAGGGTGTCAAATCGGGGGACTTGGGAGCCAATTTACCGCCACGTAGCTCACGGTCAAGGTAGTCCCTGACGACTTATGTAAAATGTATGTGGGGGAAGGGCTCAGTCTTGCTGGTAATGGATACGATCCTTCATTCCCAACTACCGATTTGGGCATTAGGAGATTTGTAAGCAATTGAAGGTATGTCTTTCCTGCACGGGCGACAATCATGGGGGGCCCGGGCCTCCCAAAGCTCATATGTGCCCCCGCATTTTATTTATGAATGTACAATATTTGGCATAATTTGAATGCAATTTGTCTTAAAATCGTCATATATGCCTTCTGTATCTGAATGCCCCCCCCCCCCTTAAATTTACAGAGAAATCGGCGCCGTTGCTTCCCTGTCACAGTGTATTCGTCGACGAAAAACGCGCCTATGAGGTGGTCAATTGATACGGCATACCACACATTCACTTTCGGGCTGTCTCTTTCGTGCGTCTCATAATCACGAGGGCTTTCAGTTTCCCAAATAAGACAGTTGTGCCTGGAAAGTTGTCTCATCTGAGAACATGAGTAACTGTAGAAGTTCCCTGTCATCATCCAGTCGTTTCCTCATCAGTTCACAAAACTCTAGTCTCGTGTCTTGATCTGTCAGTTCATGCACAAATTTAATCTTGTACAGTTTGGCCACTTCTTCGCGTATCACAAACACTCCCAGTAGCCAGAAACTTGCTGTGCCAACTCTTTGTACTCCTGACACCAGAAGGTGTTTTTTGTATACTAGTCTGAAGTTTCGCTGCACCAACACACCTGAATTTCGTTCTGCTTACTAACACACACTGTGCTTTCTCTTGGACCGTCGCCATTTTCATGACTGTTGTTGTCAGCAGTGTTGTTAACCTCATCATTGTGACAGTGTTGCCAATCACAAATTTATTGATAATCGCACAATATGAAATGTGTTTCACTCCAATAACATTACCTTTTTAAAAGTTATAAACATTTGTTTTATAGCAAGGACTTTATAACAGGTCTGTACAAATATGTTCTATTCTAAAGAGGAATTTCTTGCCAATCGATCTATATGTGTCATCAATACAAGTAAACGAAAGCAAGTGGCGATTAACAAACGAATAAATACAATTATCGTTGCTGAATTTGATGAAGCAGTTCCCGATGACACCATATGCCACGTTGTTCTTATTGCCCCTACAAGTTACATATATGATACCAAAAATTAACATATAATAGAACAATTTTAACTGTCAAAGCAGGTGAGCCGATTTGGAATTTGGAAAGCTTGGCGTAAGCATAACGCAACTAAATATAGTATAAAGAGTAATCTGAATTTGACCTTGGCAAGGAGAACCGGTCCGAAGGCCACGTGACTGAAAATCAGTCAACCCGCAACTATGGGAAGGAGAGCGAACGGTTGACACCAGCGCGTATGGAAGCGAGAAAGGTAGAAAAAGTTCTCGTATCCCAGAAGTCAAATATTCACCTACGACCTACGACCTCCGTTCCGTATGCGATCAATACAGTCTCTCGAGGTAAATAAAGCTCGTAAGGTTATTATTTGTAATATCTTTCACACTTCCGATCTACTTCGGTTTCACTTTCGGTTTGCATCAAGGCTCCAGAATTCATTGATTCGAAGGTCGCATGATGCATACATATATATATATCATTTCTCTACCTATCGGGGAAATTCCTACCATACTTGCTGATTGATTGAGCTGGTTCGAAGGTCACGTTGACTCAAAATCAACCAATCAGGAGCGGAGCAAAATTCGTACTTCAGACCTAGACTTTTCCATCTAAAAACTGGCGTAGAAGGCCCCTATTCTATTTATTGATGATTTATATAACGGATTTCGAATAAATAAGAACAAAGTTACAGGATATTAAAATTCTGACTCTGTTCAAAAGCCTTTATTTGGAAAAGAGAGAGAGTTTTCAATAGGGTAAATTCCATTTACACCTATTTGATATCTCAAACCGTTGAAAATAGATAAACACTCGTAAGGTTTGCAACACGGCTCAAAATTATGTTATTCCGAGAACTTGTACTTACACCTGCAAAAGCCTAAAGTTGCAATGTTCAGGGTTCCCTCAAGAAAGTGAAGATCGATTTGCCTGACATAAATTCTTGAATATAAATGGGAAGATGGCCTCCTTCCATCGTCATAGCCGTTCAACACACTCCTTTAATTACCATTTATATATTTGTTATGTTCAATATGGGTAATTGTTATTTACACAAAAGTTATCACTTAAGTACATGTATGATACAGTAATCTATGTATGATACAGTACCACATATCTTGACATTGCAAACTAGGTTTTTTTTTTTTTTTTTTTTGCTTGAAAAAACAATAAAAAGCAATAGAACATGTAGTGAAGAATATATTGCCAATTCTCCCTGAGACCTAATATTATCAGTCCTAAAATGAAATGAAATAAAATAAAATCTAAGTTTTACGTCCCACGGTTATACCGTTTACGCTAAAGGAGGCGGTGATAATAAGAAATGAATGAAATTGTGCAATGAAGAAAGTGGGAGGAAACGGAAAACCCCCGAGAAAAGCCACGCACACGGTGTTTGTCCGCCGCAAAGTTCACCTGTGCGAGCTGATATCGAACTAAGGGCTCCATGCACCAGAGCTGAATGGTCTACCAGAAGCCATCATGGCCCACTGTCCTAATATTGCCAACTCTGAGACAAGTTGATCCACACATTTACATTTTTTACACAGAATTTTGTTTTGCATTCAGTTCTTGAATTTGTTCCACGAGTATTCTGGCACTGCATCACTATCATAATTGGGAATGGTGTATCATTGTTGTCCTCTTCACATGTCAATCTGTACCTCCCTACCCCCCCCCCTTCACGTGGATATGGGCCTGATAGATAGAAAACTATTTTAGATTGAAATGTTACATGTTCACATTTACGTTCCCTGACTTTTCATGACATTTTACACAAAATGCATGATTTCCCTTACATGTTTTCATTTCCTTAACATTCCCTGAGTTTCCCTGATTTTCCAGAATGTGAGAACCCTGGATGTTATAGAAGCAAAGGGAAATAAAATCAATCTTAAAAACTTCCCACAAATAAGACCATTTTAAGCAATATAACAATTTTAACCATTTTTTCATATCTCCTGAACAGTTTGAGATATCAAATTGCTGTAAATGGCATTATGATATTTATCTCAATTCAAAACTACCTACGTAATTTGATGTGATACTTACGTAAGAACTTTTTGAAATTGAGTTCTTTGAAGAAAGTAAATTTTTCATCCCTTGTGACTTTGTTTCTATTTGTTCACATTACGTCATATGATAACAGTAGTATTTGACACGAATGTACTTTGGATATGAATTGTTCTGCCTGTCTTACTTGCAATATTAGTGTTGTAGAAGCCTCAAAAATTTGATTGTTTTTCAAGGTTTGTGATACATTAGTATCCTTAGTTTGCAACACTGTACAACAAATGTGCTATTGTAAGTCTTCACCTATTGGGTAATTTCAAGTATGTAATAACCTGACGTAGTGCCATTTGAAAACATGCAAGTTTATGTTGAGTTGGCAACACTGTTAATCTGGTTGTTTTGCAGTGTACGTCAATGTCCCCTTGTCAATATTTGCATGGTACGAAATTTCGGCGTTTTATAACTATTAGTTCAAAGTTACAAGTGTGTATTAGGGTAAATGGTCTACCTTATATATACAAAATATCAGTGACGTAGCTAGTGGGGCTGACGCGGCTCAACTCCTGCCCTCCTCTTTAGTGCAGTGGTTTGAAAAAATTCTGCTCACATGCAGAATGTTCCATTTGTGATCCCGATGTTATGACGTGTTTTCTTTATAATTTATCATCAACAAGCAAGAATTCTATCGCTATGTTAAAAAGAAATACTACTCAGAAGCTCTATATCTAAAACTTCATAATATTTCAGCAAACTAGTTGTATGTTATATTCTTAATCCCTTTCATTCTTTTCTGTAGAATATACATCAAAATTTGCTATCTACGGGTCAAATAGAAAGTATTAAAAAAGAAAGTATACGTTTTACGTTTATAAAAACATCACTGATCTACTGTTTAATTTATATACAGTGTAAGCAGAACACTAAATTTAAGGTCTATGTTTTTCGCGCACAGATCTGATTTATGCCAATGCATATCGCTAAACTAAAATATTTGTTCACCAGCCGACCGAAAATTTCATGTCAAATGTATGACCTTTTAATGGGTTTTTGGCTACGCCACTACAAAATGTCCATTATGGTCTGCTCTTTGAAATGTAGCCTATAGAAAATATAATTTTAAGTTCTTTTTACTTCTGTATTACTTTCGGTTTTATTCATTTATTGTTTGCAGTTAAATGTCCCTCTAAAGGTAAAAAGATGAGACCTACTAGTTAAAATGGGATTCGAACCACACTTGGTTTATTTTATCCGAAGCATGTACTAAACTAAAGATCGAACCCAGAATCTCACATGGAGAAAGAAGAGCCATAGCAATTTGGACATGCACAGGCACATTTTCCTACCTGTAATATGTGATACGTACTGTTGTCGACTAAAGCTAATAGCGTATTTTATGTACTTGCGTTATTTCGTTTTGTTGATGACTTACAACGCACAAATACCTTTTTCATATTGCACACAGCAGGTGTCAGCAGGTGCTTTCTGCTCGATCGCAGTTCCAAAATCCAACGTACGCCTTGGAAGGCCCTACTTATGTGTATTTTTCTTTCTGCATTATTATTTACCATTTAGACTTCTCAAAAGACAACCTAGATATTCCACCTCAATGTTTTGGTACTTTCGATATTCAATCCGGATATCGCTCGGCCGTAATGATATGGCGGCTGGAGGCAGGAGAAACATAGCAGGTCGTGTCGTGAGAGGTGCATGTTCCAGAAAATGTTATCTCACGAATACGGCAACGATTCCAACGAATTTGAAACACGACCTGGCATTGGAGCACAGGACATTCACGATTTACAACCCCCAACGAAGATCGGTATCTCACCATAGTCGCGTTGTCTCATCGTCTGGAGAAAACTAGGAACCTATACACAACCTTCGTAATATTCTAGAAAAATATTCATATGAAGGTGGTGTTGTTTTGGATTTGATTTTACTTTAGCGTCCCTTTCAGCAGCGAAGCTGTATGAGGCTTGACCTACTACTTAACGTGGGATCCAAACTGCATAAACTCTTGCCATGAACTGAAGTCAGTTTTTAGAGAAATTACCTGCCCATGGTCAGTTCTTACCCGTTGTATTATACTTGGTATTGAGAAACAGTGACGAAACTGGTTACGAATTTCGTGACCTGGAAACACTCAGACCCGTCACCCGGTATGAATATATGAGATACAGCTAAGTCCAAACAGGTTTTGTTAAATCTTTTTGCGTAGTGTGTCCAAAACCACTGCATTGCCTTTAGTATACGACGAATAAATGTAAAATCTTATTTGAAACAATGAAGACTTGGTAGATTAAGAAATGCTAAAAATCACTATTCGAGCTAGAAAAATGAAGATCATTAATCCCATAAAATGCTGTATAGCTGACATTTCGATTACTTCCGCGCCGTCAGCTCTGTCCGAAAAGCTGGGTTTGGTTATCGGATCTGAAAAGTAATCCCAAACTCGGGTGACGACGATAAAAATCGTGACTAAAGGAACCATTTTGCACAAGTACCAAGAAATAAGAGTACATAATATCGATACCAAAGAAACTTTTGCAAGATGAGCAAGCTGAACATGATATTGTGTATATTTAGCCAGTTTTTCTTTTTAATCAGAAAAATTAGGTGCTAATGACAAATTATTACTTGCTCAATTGTCCGTACTGAAAAAATGTTGAGGAAAATATTCAACTAAATCTGCGAACGTTGAGAAAAATGTATAGGAAAATAGTGTGAAGTTATTGACAAAATAATGGCTGAACAGGAAAGAAAATCTCTTGAGAAATAAAACTGAACAATGTTTCGGTATTCAAGCTTATATTTTACTACTAATGTGACATATTATATTGAACGTAAGATAAATCTTACTGACAAAATTTACAACTTGACTGCTGGCAACATGAAAAACGTTATGTATTGTTCATCATAACTCATTTTTGATATCGGTAGATAACTTACGATACAAGACAGCACCAATACTATTTATCTATATTATACAAATGAAACATACGTTGTCTACAGTAACGAGAAATGGTTGAACCATTTAATGTAAGATTTTTAAGATAGTTAACACCTACCTCGAACTGGGTTGTTGTCACGTCATTGTTATTAAAATGTGTATCGTAATGGAAGAGAAGGGCTTATATGCTAAAAATAGAGTATCTCACGTTAGGGAGATGAAACTTGGTATATAAAATCCTTATTAAAAACAAACCCATGATTTTTTTTAAAATAGAAATTTCGACATTAAGTAGGGAAGAGGGACAGTTTCTGTAACTTTTACTCAGTATTTAAAATTGGTGACATCGACGTTGTATGTCATGTCATCACAGCAAAACGGATGAATCACTTGAAATGGTTTTCTAAAAATACTGTATTTAGCATTTGGCCCCAGTCTGGTTTATATTACGTTACATTGATTAACATGTATATCATAATAAAGGAAATTGTATTTAAAAGGTATGCTGAAAATAGTCTTTCTCTCGAGGCCCTTGAGTTAGAGAGAAGAAACTACAGTATGCGGCAAAACAAACAGTACTGAAATCACATTGTTGACATTTATTTATTTGTTGTACAACATAACGGAATATAAGAAAGGTTGTCAAATGGATGTCAACTAAATGTTATTTAACACATATTGTAAATTTACAAGGAATCATTCCTGTACATCATGTGCTCAAAATGTTGAACATTATGTCGCACATATTCTTCATAGCGGTCCTGTTGATCGATGAATGTGTTAGTGAACACGGTTTGCTGGAATGGCAAAACAAATGACCGAATCTTTTCCCTTAACTCCGGTATAGTGGTAGGAAGTTATCTGTTCGGAAAATTGCTTCCTTCAGCATACCCCGTATGTAGGCATCTGGAGTGGGAAGGATATGGAAAATCCGTTCCACAGCAAATCAAGCTATGTCCAAACGCTTGTGAGCAGAAGGGTATGTGACTCGCAGTGTAGGCAATACCTCCGTCTTGCTGCATCCATTGTTGTTATAACGAAAGATTTTTCGTGCGGTAAAATCCGCACAATTCATGCAAGACAGGGTCAATAATCAACTGTCGATTGATTATCACTGACATCACTGAACCATACGTTACTGATGAAATCTTTATTTTCATATGCTATAGCTAACACTCCAGAGCAATACAGTAGACGTTCACGCTATCTCCTGCAGTGAGACGCTGCCCCACACCGTATGAGCGGAAATATTGTTCGACAATAAGTACCTCCTCCTCTGTTGTGGGTAACATTATCTTCGCACCAACTGCACACTACGCTAGTCCACACACAACTGAGCACACATGTGGCACTCACAGCTCATACCACATAGCATCTGAGCGCCACCCGTACGCGAATTTCAGTACTGTTTGTTTTGCCGCATATTGTAGGTACATATAAAAAAGGGCAGGTGGTTCGCTGGTAGAGTACTTACCTCTGGAGCGTGGGGTCCGTGGTTCGATCCCCAACCAACTTTGTGGTGGACAACATCGTGCTCGTGGGTACTCTCGCTTTTTCATTCCACCAATTCTTCCATCATGATTCACTTGCTTTAATCATAAGTCTACCTTGGCTTAACAGGCATAATTATGGGACATTAAACTCAGACACTTTATTTCATTCAGGTACATAAACATCTCGTTCTAGAATATCTTAGCACATCCTCTATCCTCTTCAAACAATCAGCTTTTACGAGAAAAAGGGGACAAGTTCCAAACACTTGGTTAATATATAAAAGCGACATCATGGTTGTCTGATCATCACGGGAAAACGAATGAACCATTTGAACACATTTACTACTTACAAGAAAACGGTTAGCTGGCGCCAGTGGGAATTTGAGTAAGCTTGGACATAATTTAAAGGATAGTTAACTACGCCTAAATATAATACTTGAGGAGGAAGTGAAAACGAGAAGTAATGAGGGTTAGAAGTTTACCACTGGAAGTCATTGAGAAACAGAATCTGATGCTCGCGAAAGATGAAAACGTAACTTCCCACACGGTTTGAACACTTGAACATCTAGTTAACAGATCATTTACGCAGATTATTTGGCTGCGCTCTTATTGGAGCTGACCGACTACGGCTGCATCAACATCTCTTTCAATGCTAAACTTCACTTGAACCTCCAAGTGTGCACCTCCACTTGAAATTTTGCGTTTAAATATGTTTGACCACCTTCTAAATAGTGTCCAAGTTTTTAATTAGCTCAAGCAGGGCTTTTATCATGTCACTTTCATTACAATGCATATTTTAAGTGGAGAATGGAGGATTAAAAATGTACACCAATAGATCTCATGAATCTCTCGTCATAGGAAGATGAAGCTCCGCATATAAACTCCTCATTAAAGATGAATGGCAACGTGCTGTACCATTTTCGAAAATTCCGCCTCTAGCAGAACGGAAGAGGGTCAAACTGCTATTTCATCTTAATTTTCCATTCTGCATTCATAAATTGGTTAAAGAGTGGGAACGTTTTGACTGTTTAAAATGAAGCTTCAAGATAGACTTGGATTCATTTCATTTTGGTTGAAATGTTATCCTATTGGAGGAAGGAGTTTAAATATTTCGAAATTAATATTTCTATAAACTTATTGTTCTCGCTCGAAGAACAGGAATATCGTGTCTGTCTTTTAAAGATTTCCTCAGTCAATATTTCCAAAAAAGTGTATTCTATTTTATGATTTTTAGAATATGTTTGTCTTCTACTATTCTTCTATTAAATCTTAGTCTTCTATTGAGAGTAAGTCTTCTATTCTTCTTAAGTCTTCTATTTAATCCATATTAGAGACCCAGAAGCACAATTTTAGGAAACTAAAAATCCGAAGTTTAATTATGGGTCACAATAGTTCAGTGAGAAATCAATTTTTATACTGCATATTTGCGACTTTGGTCTATTTTGGATTTACGTGGAAATGCTTCATGCATGATTTGGAGATTAACTGAGACCTTTCACAGGTCTTAATTCAATCGTTTTTCCTAAAACTTGAGCTTTAAGACTGGTGAGTTCGTTCATTGCAAGTTTGGCATCCCTTTCAGCAATATGACTATATGAGACATGGATCTACAACTTAACTTGCGATCCTGAACCAAATGAGCTATCACCAGAAATCAATCTCTTGGCAGGATTCATTCCATAAAACGTTAAATTTCTTTTCAATCTCACATGAGTATTTCCTAACAGAATACGAAGTTCCAGAATAGATACTGTCTTTCCATGAGGCGAATGATTGATGGAAGTGAATAATGCTTAATTAATTTTTTGTGCTGTCCCCCGGGAATTTAACAAAGGGATCACACGTGTACCAAACTCACAACCGCTAGTCACTAGATCTGCGAAGAAAGCTGCATGGCCTACCATTTCCAGTAAATATTGTATACAAAAAATTGCTGTATACATAGTCACTTTAATGAGTGGAGAATTGCTCTCATCATTTCTATTTTAAATCAAACTTGAGACGCTATGTTCATTTTTGCTTAAAACGGGACGTCTGATCGCCTTCAGCTCTTTAGATTTGGCTGCCGCTCAAAAAGGTGGTATTATTAATCTTGCTGCTAATGGTGAGATTGCTAGATTTTGGTAGTGGTCCTAAAACTGTGAGGACGCGGCTGGATGTCATGTAGAGAGAAACAGAGAATGGACTAGGAAGGAGTAGAAGACTGCAGGCAATATCAGCGACTCAAGATCAAGTTCTGCTTGAAGTAGTAAAGAACCATTCTTTGAGTCATCGATCTGTCTTCAAGATAAAGCCATGAAATTACCACGCCCAGTTCAG
This sequence comes from Thermobia domestica, assembly GCF_964235325.1. Classification (NCBI taxonomy): domain Eukaryota; kingdom Metazoa; phylum Arthropoda; class Insecta; order Zygentoma; family Lepismatidae; genus Thermobia; species Thermobia domestica. The sequence continues at coordinate 29,485,332 of NC_137454.1, forward strand.
ATACACTATGAAAATTAATTTGTTTTGCGAAAGCTATTAAGACATGTTTTGTAAGGTACAAGGTGGGAGTTACTTTCTTTCCTCCATTGTAGTCTGATTCTACACCTATTGGAGGGTGACTGGAAAGCCTCAGATACGCATTTCTATATTCTACCAAAAAAAAGCTATACGAATGTTACGGTGTTTTTTTTTTTTTTCATCGGTAAAGTTAATCCATTTCTTATTTTTTACTGATTTTAACTGTAAAATTATTTTCTTAGTACCATATTACTTCAATAATGAAACTTCGAAGTTTTGGAAACTTACATCTTTTATCAACTTATCCTTGACCGGTTTCAATCGCAACCATTGCGAAAGACTGGAACCCTAAAGAAAGTATATACAACGTTTCATCGAAATTATGTTTATGTAGTTCCTGCCAAAAAAATAATTTGTTATATTTGAAAATTTGCAGAATAGGATGCATTTTATTCCCTTAGTTTCGGATGTAAGCTTCTTTCTATATTTTATTAATGGAAAACAATCTAGAATACCTCTACTTTTGATCTGGAATTATACTTGTAGCCTTATATTATTACCTCAGAAAAAAAAAAAAAAAAAAACGAAAAATCTACAAGAATGAAACCATATCTAAAACTCTTAATACTACAAGCCGTTCTTTCGACGAAAAAAAAAAAAAAAAAAAAAGTGTACTTGATGAAGAGTCGAACATGGATCAGATGATTGGCAGGAAAGAACGTTACCCACGTCATACACTCACGTGATGCATTCTTGCTAAAAACTTTGAACACTCAAGATATTTTAAACTTACCATGTAACAGTTCGTCTGTTTTCCTGCTTGTTACACTATTTGCTATGTATTGTGTAGACTGCATTTGCAAACGCAGTATGTTTTTACTACTAGGAACCATAGGTTTATAAGTTTTACTAAGATGAATTATATTATTAAGCGAAGTGATTATCTCATATCTTTCATTGCTTCAAGGGCAAAATATATTAACTCGCAAAAAACATGCAATTTCTTTCGCGACAGTACACATATTCATCTCTTTGAAAACTCGAACAGTTCAGGTTTGCCGGGATTCATTCTGCAAGAGTACGTCTACGTTTTTCAGGGCATTATAGATTCCGCGTTCATTCTAACAGAGAACAATACCAGGACACATCCAGTTACCATCGTAGAGGAGTACCTGCAAACTGAAGATATTCCGCGACAGCTGTGGCTTGCAAAATCGTCTCACCTTCATCCTATTGCGTACGCGTGGGATGCTTTCGGTCAAGGTATTGCTGGCCCTCTTCCACTCTACTGACGCTTTCAGTACTCCAATGGGCTCTAATATGTGGTCATTACATTCCATACTGACATCATCCTACTTACTTATATAATTTGAACCATTATTTTGGCCACATCCTGTAGATGTACCATATGTGTGATTTTGTTTTTGTCTCCTTTTCGCAATACAATGTTCATTTGTACATGTTTTCTTCGAACAGCATGTTTCACTAGTCTTTCTCCATTTTACTGAATTACCTTTAATTTATGAGCATGAGTTTAGGTTGCTGCCAAATCACCTAATGATCTGCATGTCGAATATTAATAATATGTATACCTGACTGCATTCATCATAGAGGTTTCAGCAACTAGAATGTCGCTTTCTTCGAAATGACCTTTTAAAGGAATTTTACGCTGCTTGAAAAATGACATTACATGTTAATATACATGCATTACAGAACATATTATCGAAATTGTCTTACTAACTCTGAATTTACACCTTTACATTTGAAAGAAAAATGAAATGAAATCTAAGTTTAACGTCCCACGATTATGCCGGTTAGGCTAAAGGAGACGGTGATAATGAGAGATGAGTGAAATGAAGAAAGTGGGAGGAAACGGGAGAACCCCGAGAAAACCCACGAGCACGGTGTTTGTCCACCACAAAGTCCACACGGCGCGAGCTGGGATCGAACCAGGGACCCTAAACACCGGAGGTGAACGCTCTACCACTGAGCCACCGCGCCCCCCTTACTTTTGAAAGAATACACCAGGAGTCAATGATGGGATGTTCAACTGAAAGATTTAATTTTATCCAGGGATGCAAATAACCACTCGCCCGGGGCGAGTATTTAATATACCGAAGGTAAGTAAATGATCTCTATTGTGGGATGTGTGCTAGTAGCTTTTTTCTTGGGCGAGTAAAATTTTGTTGCTTATTTGCATCCCTGATTTTATCATTTTTACTGGGTTCATAACTCACGGATGAGAGCCGATGCATCATAGTGTATTCGTTTTACAATTAAAAAATTAATTCAGAGAAAGTCAAAAAGGACTTTAGTGTACAGTTTAAATATACCAGCTCTTTCCTCTGAGTTTGGAACTCAATAAGAAGGACGCACACCACTAGGAAACGATTAAACTAGGATCATTCCATCATTAATCTTCAGTGTGATCTTTTAAAAGTACATGTGAGTGAATACGAAGCCATCTTTGATTCTAATTTATTCTACAATGCAAGAATGTTACCAGTAATGTGATTCTTCAATGTAAACACACTATAAACACATACTGAACAACTGACAAGCCGTCCGCTAAAACGTCTACGGTGAAGATAAACAAAGTAGGTGCATTAAGTGAGTAAAAACATTGTTATATAGGTTATGGTTAACTATTTATCTTATAGTCACAATAAAAATTACATGTATAATTGTATGCTTGTACTTCCCATGATATTTCACATAAACTGAAAGTCCTCATATTTGCAATTTCACTTCCAAAAGCGTCACTGAAAATTCTATAATTCTTCCTAATATATTTCACGATGGACCTGAAGTTTGGACCGTGTAAAACATGACATGAGCCGTACCCAAAGATGGCATATCAAATTCAAAGTGGTTGCATTTAATATAACTTCAATCACGCATTTTGAAGCACCAGTTTCTGAACACAATGTGTATTGAGACTTAACAAAATGAAATCTACACAATTTTCGATTTTTTTAAATTTTTTTTTTAAACAATAGGTATCATGGGTCTGGAAAATAACGAGAAATATACTATATTATAAGAGTACTGTAAGTACTAAATTTATGTAAATGACATGTATGTTAGGTAAGCAGTGGTGAAGAAAACAAGAAAAATGCCTTCTACAATGCAAACTTTCATTAGTGAATACTGCCTAATGTGTGCGATGAAAAGTTGTGCCCATCTACTGTAAACTTGCACCAAAGAAAACGTTGGAGGTATTAAGACTCGATTTCGAAATCTGTTAGTACCTCCCGCAATCTTGCACATATAAGATATTCAGTGTTACTTACTTTACAAAATATAGTTGAGCAAGTGAAGGGGTAAGAAGCTCCGCAGAGCTCGCTGTTTGCTACTTTTACCACAATTCAGTTAAAAATAAGGTACTCGGTTCTGGAGGCATGAAATGAGTTGGGTGAGAAACTAAATGCCATCCCTCGATTTTGTCAAAAAAAAACATAATATATATAATAATCTTTAGCGAGATCCATATAGTATATCTGCACCAACCAATGTTGTAAAACGCACAAATATCACTTAAACGAACTAAGAGTTTAATGCAGATTAAGAATACATGGGCACCTTAATTAAAATTCATAGCTGAAATCTATTAATCCGGAAAACAAGAGCAAAGCTTAATAAAGTTATTTAAGATGATGAAAAAAAAAAAAAATCAGTCTTTGTGAATATAGTAACAGCGTCAGCAAGCGTGGTTCATTACTATGCGACTGTAATCAAAAACTAGCTTGCAGTGACCATCTGGACAGGCTGGTGCGTACTTATTTCATACGCCTTCTTATTTGCACATACACAAAGTCGTTTTGTGTCTGCCTAGTACTGTCAGAAACAATATTAAGTATAGGTTGGAAATATAAGAAATAATAGCTACAACCTATATTATTTCTGACAACCTTCTTCCCTTATGTGCTCAGAACCGAAATCAATGTATTACTTAATTGAAATGGCCACTTAACACAGGTTGGTACGTTTCCCAAGATTATTCGTTTAATGACATATAGGTTTGTAGGCATACTAATTCGTTTCCAGGTATATTATAAATCTGTATACAGCTCATGAGCAGGAGCCAAAAAAATGAAATGGTCGGTTGGTTAATTTGGTTAGTGTCTCATTCAGCACCAAGTATATGAGAGGTGGACCTACAGTTTAACGTAGGATTCAAACTTCAATTCCCACCGGGGATGAAACATATCTCCTACGCTGAAAGCACTTATGCCAACAATATAACTACGAGGGAGTTCGTCAAGAAAATGAGAGTCTCGAAGGCATTAGGATATAATTAGTGAAATAATTATAATCTTTAGACAATTATTTCTAGTGATGTTCAACCTTAACTGTTTCAAGTAAGCTATCCGAATGCAGCAACAAAAAAAGTATATAGAAAAAATGAGGATACTATTTCCATATATAAATATTTTTCAGGGTTATACCTGGCGCAGATGTTGGCCCCGAAATACAAAATTTAGCGGCGGAATGAAAAGAACAGACGAAATATCAGCATGAGAATAACAAAAAAGGTGACCGAGATAATCAGAGTAGAATCATTAATTAGGGAAAAAGGAAATTAAATTATGATCTATTCAGGGTGTTTCAAAACAACACCGACAACGTTTGGGAGGTGATTCCTGACATCAAGATAAGACAAAAGGTATAGACCAACCTGGGTGCACAAATGCTTCCTTTCGGGGCTATAGGCTGTTGAAAACATGAAAAAATTAAGTTTAAAGGTTCATAGCTCCAAAACTATGGGACCTACCGTAGTCGGGTCAAGATTTAACTTAGAAACTTAATATGTGCGCTACCCAAAAATCCATGTTTCAGAACCCTAAGGTACTCAGGCAACAATTTTTATAGAGAGAGTTTGGATACGGGCATATAGTTTGAAGTACTCACCAATATCTCTATAAAAATTACTGCGGAAGTAGCGCAGGATTGTGAAGCTTGGATATTTGGATAGGATACATACTAGTTCCTAAGTGAAGTTTTGACCCGACTGCGGTAGTTTTCATAGTTTTGGAGCTATGGACCTTTAAAGATCAGTTTTTCATGTTTGCTGCTGCCTATAACTCTGAAAGGCAGCATTTGTGCACCTTGGTTGGTCTATACTTTTTGTCTTCTCTTGGTGTCCGAAATCACTTCCTAAATGTTGTCGATGTTGTTTCGAAACACCTGTGTAAGTTCATGTATTGATGCGATATTAGGTAAACAGGCTACAGAGAGTATTATGTCAGTGTTTCAAATCCATTGTCTTAAGACGTCTATGTTGCAGCAATGGAGGGAAATACACAAATGCAGAGCGGAAACTGACAAGAGGGAAGTTGCATCTGAACCAAATGTGGTGAAGTGGGACAAAATTGTGGAAGGTATCCCATTTTATGGAGGCATACATTTGTAAAATCCACATAAGAAACGTATTACTTGATTAGACAATATAATTGTACAATTATTCAAAGTATATGGGGAAATCACCTCTTACATATATAATAAGGTAGAAATACGAAATAGAATGTGTGCGCTTTACCAGATAGTATTCTATAAGAAACATATGAGGAAGTGAAGCGCTACCAGTATGTGAAGGTAATGTATAAAGTGATCACAGAAGTATCGCAAAGCTGTATAATACGCAATGACATGATATGTTTTTAAGTAATATAGTCTCATTTCACTTTCGCCGTTTACACGTACACCCACCGTTGCTGACGAGCCTACCTCCTATGGACACAGCCCCTTGCCATCGCTTGGCCCCCTGCTGCGCTTCTGCCCTGACTTGATTAGACGGTATTACGGTTTGTAGCGGTGGCCACTAAGCCTAAGTTGGTTTATGTTTTAAGGTAAATTCGTGCTATGAACTGTAGTTTTTATGCCATATGTATACATGCTGTATCATCCTCAGCGCTTCTAAAGTCAATCTGCACCCATTAACGAAACTTCTTTTAATATTCGTGTTAGGAATGGACGTTTACGATGGATGTAATGCAAACATACAGTTTTATTACAAAGAATTGTGTGATAAAGAGCGTCATATTATAAAGTTTGTGCAGCGTCATGGTATGTTGAACGTAAAATCAATCGTGCGAAGTGTGGAAAAGTAAAAATTCAGAACAGACGAAGTTTTCCTTACAACGGACCATTTGTACCCGGGAAAGCAGTGAAGCCAATTTGAAGATAAAATTATTACGATCATTTAAGTGTTCCTGAATGTAAAAACTATTGTGGATGTTTTACCTACTTTTCCACTATCTTCGTTTATGCGTACGCCCCCATCACTGACGCGCCTGCTCCCTACGGACTCATCCCCTCGCACTGCTCGGGACCCCTGCTGCATTCCTGCCCTGACTCGGTTAGATAACATTCGTTCTTTTTAGTGGCCACCTAGCACAAGTTGGTTCGTGGTTTATGCACTAGCTTTTCATTTAGTGCATGTTCTCCAAAAAGAAACCAGAAAAAGCAAGAAATGTGTAAAAATTTAATAGAACCGTCTGCTCGAACAATGCCAAGGGAACTACCAAAAGTTATGAATAATCATAATTCTTTTACAATTTGCCTATAAATACGGTGTCGGGATGGATGTCATAAAAACTACAATGAAAAAAGCACAACCCAATCTGTGGTAGATGACCATTAAAAAGTACGAATATTCAGTCGAGGCAAAGGAAGCTAGTTGGCCTCCGCGAGAGATCGGGGGTACATCACAACGGAACAGACGCGTCAGCGACGGTCGATACAAGCGTAAACGAGGGTAGTGAAAAAATGTGGATTTCGGCAATGATACGGGATTTAATAGCACTTGATGTGGTTTCATACTAATAACACTCCACTTGTAAACATAAAATTCAGTTTTCGTATACTGTGCAAAAATACTCCGCCGGCCCTTATGTTATCCGTTGTAATGCACTTACAATGATTTTTCACTAGTAACCCTGCACGTATGAACCAAAAATACTGTTCTATTACTTTCTAATTAGTTCTGTAGTCCGCACATATTTCTTTCTTATAAATATGTTTTGTCATGCAGAGTATTGAATTCTATCTGCAAATTTTCTAAATGCGCCACTAGTATGAAACCATGACAAGTGCTATTGTAAGTCGTATCATTGCTAATGCACCCTCGTGGTATCGCGTGGGCCCACCAGTTTCGCCCTGCCCTGTCTCGGTTAGATAGCATTAGTGCCTTTAGTTACCACATAGCAAAGTTGCTTTGTATTTTTATTGTAGTTTTTATACCATACATTCAGACCCCTATTTGTATTCAAATCGTAAAAGGATTGTAATTTTTCAACAATTACCGTACTTCTGATGGGCTCCTTTAATGTTATCTATACCAAATGATGTATCTTCATGTTGCGCAGTTATAATCACATAGGAGACAAAAAGAACATTAATGAAAGAATTATAATTTTTCAACAATTATTTCGAGTGGTGTGCCAAAAGTAAACTTGTAAAAAATTATTTCTAGCTTATATTACACTTCGCGGGATTACTTTTGGTCTTTTTACAGGGCCGGATTTGCAACTTTTGCGCCTGTAGGTTCTAGTGAAATTGTCGCACCTAACCAACAATTGGCCACCTCTAGCTGCCTACTGCCGCCCTTTCCAGCAGATCCACCGACAACTGATCAAATCACTATAATAACTGACTCATAATATTTGCTACGACTAATCTGCTACGATATCGTTGTCACAGAATTTAAAAAAATGCCTTTCGCTTATTTCATTGAGTCGATGGTAAAATATGTATTATCGATAGTTTTTATCGTTTTTAACCTCTACGATCCCCCAGTGCTCATATGAGTACATTCATTTTAATATTACGTAAATATATGTCGTTTCATTTCAATCGCACCCTTACACATTTTGCTACTCAAGTACTCACTCGAGAACACATTTAATGCACTCTGGGTCCATCAGATGGTAGCATTGAGCATACAGTTTACTAACTAGAAAATATTCAGAAATTTTTGGTGCAGTAAAAAAAAAAAAAAAAAAAAAAAAAATCGGGCCTGTAGAGGTTAAAATGCTTTTTTAAAAAATTGCTGGCCTGGTCCCGGGTCCATGCTTAAATCCAGCCCGTGTATCCGTCAAAAGAATATATTAATTTAATAAGGTAATTTCAAATAGTAAAGACCAGTTCACTGAATAAGATTCAACATTCCAAATCCGGTTTATTTTAGGTTTTAATGGCACTTCATTATTTCATTTTAACTTTTACCTACGGCAAACAAGGTATATCAGTACCTGCACGTGTCTGTTTCGATTACTGACACTCCTTGACGAGATAAACCAATATATACATACATACATTGTATATCTTTTATACAAGTGATTAAAAATAAATAAAATACATTAGGAAAGAAAAAAAAACTTCCATATTCGTATAAAAATAAGAAATACAAGGATTCATCCTTTGTATTACAAAACACCACAATGAAACTTTTTTAACAGTAATTTTGACCGGCTTTGTAGCTAATTTTTAAAGTTGTTACTAACCTCAAAAATAATTCCACAATGTCGCTTTCTGTTCTCTAGCAATCTAGACAAATATATCACAAATATGTTATTTTTATAATATAACACAAGAGCCGTCTGCACAATATTTCACCGGAAATACGAAATATGACAAATGAATGCCATTGATCGTCCTTTCAGTTCAATGTCTTAACAAATGAAAGTCACGAGACGTACGTTACGTAGTAAAGTAACACTTCATGCACAGGAGCAGGTGTAGTTTTCAAAAGAACTTGACTCCTTGGCAATCTCCAGCCAATATTAACTCAGCTTTCCTTTGTGCCTGTAAAGTCCGCAGGGAACGTATTAACACTTCAGTGTCAAGGCCGTAAAATTCTGAAAAGAAAAAAAATACCATAGTAATGTTAAAAACAGTACGGTAGATAAATGACGTGGTAATAGTTAAGTACAGTTACTTCTCATCTCCTGTGCACGAGGATACATCTTACTGTTGCACTACCTAAACACCCTAAGTACAAGGGCAAGAACTCAGTCTATTACCTACTTTTTAACATCCTAGATAGTCATTGAATAATTCCTGAAAGTATGGCGTTTCTCGTCCTTCCCTAAATGGGAAGTACGGCTCCTTAACTATAACCAATGACGTATATGCAGTGGTGTTATTCAGCCGGTTTGCGAGAACCGGTTGTTAAAATATTTCGAGTTCGCAGAACTGTTTGTTATACCCAGAAATAAACAAACACACATACACGCAAAACCTAGCAAAGAGTGAAAGAAAGATGCCACACAAATTTGTGAAAACATCTCTCTATTTTTCTCGCTTGCTTGCATTGTTGTGATAGCAAGCAACTTTGAATGATGATTTTTTTTCAACGTGATTTGAATTCGTTTGTAGTAGATTGAAATCTGATTAGAGATTTTCGCCTAACACAGCATCGAGTAGGACAAAGAGGCAACAATTGTTTAGGATGACGAAACTTTACAGGACTCAAGAACGATGTCGGCGTTTGTTCTCTCTCGTTTTGCAGAATCCAGGTTGATGATGCAAACGTCTTTCACTATGGCCGGTACGTCACACAAAGATTAGCATTTTCGTGCTACTTCCTGAAATGGAAGATCTAATGCATGCTTATGCAATGAATGTATACAACTTTCGGATGTTGAGTCAAAATTATCTTCTGCACACCATTCACTCGTCCTGACATATTAGCTGCACCATCTTAACACTGGCTGCGGATATTTTCTGCATTCAGGTTAAGTCTCGTTAGAATATCTTTGATCGTGAATTCTAATGTTTCCGATTTTGTGCCATGTGGGGTAATCATTCCCATAAATATATTTTTGGGGTTTGATGAGTCAGAGTCAACACAGTGCACACAGACAATTGATCTTTCTTTGAAACATCAGTCGTGGATTCGGCTATGATTGCATAAAATTGAGACTCTCTAACTTCTGCCACCACGTCTCTCTATATTTCATGTCCCATAATCTTTAAAATTTCATTATTTCAATCAGCACTAAGCCAGTTATCCTATCGATTAATCAATTGGCTGAGAACAGGCACATCCATTTTTCTTTCATCCAGGAGCGACATCAAATTACCCGTACTATGCAGATGTTTACTGATTGCTTGACCACTGAGCTAACTAGCTAAGACTACTAATTATTACAAGCAGCGACTATCTTCCTTATTCTTGCTGTTTACAAACTTGGAAAGTAGAGCTGACATAAGTGTTCTGTTTCTGCACTCATATCTTAACGAACGGAACGACAATGTACTTCGCATTTTTCATGTCCTCTGAATTATTAATCCTACCTCCTACATTTTTGCTCCTCTATAAAACTTACTGCACTCTGCATATTGCTTGTAAGAACATTAATTTCACTTTATATAAAATGTATTTAAATGTCCTGTTACTTATTTAAACTGTTATACTTTTTAAACTTTAAAATCTCGCTCAACGACTCGTTTCACATTGCAGATTTACGATTACTTAAACAACAATTTTTAAAGAATTTACAGTGTTTTGAGAATGTAGATCAATGGAAATAAGGAGAATTTTCAATTCTTTTTCCTAAATCTTTCTGCATAACATGGGGTCGGAAAAAGTGCCCGGTCCCATGTCTCTAAGAGAAAGATGAATCTGGAATAGAGAATTTTTCCACATTACCACAGAAAGCAAAATTTAGTTCATATAATCACTGTTGTATGATGTTTTTACAGTCTGAAAGTGAGGGAGCAAAACGAGTATCTTGCCCCATCTAAAAGTTTTAGGGGGGCAGTTGCCCCCCGGTTCTGGCGCCCCTATATATATATATATATATATATATATATATATATATATATATATATATATATATATATATATATATATATACGTAGGCGAGTCAAAAATTATCTACACTTTTGTCATAACTTTTCTTACATTGCGCACTTTGTCTTCCGTCCTCGAATATTTTATTGTTATACTGTTGTGGTAATGCTGGGAAAGTGTAATCTTAATTCCTCAATTTTTCTTCCTTCTGTTGCATGGCTGCTCCATAAGAAGTTTGCACCAAAGAGGAACAACGCTGCCGTGTCGTGACAAAACGCTGTAACTTTGCCGGAGAAGTTTTGCGAAAATGAGCCGTAAAGTTTTCATTCGAAAATGTGATCTGTATCGTGTAGAACCAGTGTAATTAGGCAATAATGGTCAACCAATCAGTTTTCACCAAATTTAATCACACAACATGCATTTACGTAACATTACATGTAACCACGTGTTTCCAAAGTCAAGATACACTGGTTCTACACGATGCAGATCACATTTTCGAATGAAAACTTTAAGGCTCATTTTCGCAAAACTTCTCCGCCAAAGTTACAGCGTTTTGTCACGACACGGCAGAACGAGCAGTGATCCGATTCTTCTGGTCGGAGGGTGTCAAAGGGTCAGACATTCATCGCAGACTATCATCGCAATATGGGAGAAGTGCACTATCACGTAAAACTGTGCTTTTGTGGCTCGAGAAGTTTAAAAGTAGTCGAACAAGTGTAACGCATGAAGAGGGAGAAGGACGGCCATCAACTTCCACTACAGATGACAACATTCAGCAAGCTCGAGAAATGGTTCTGGCGAATAGGTGAATCACTATCGTTGAGGTAGCATCTGCTTTGAACATCAGTCATGGCTCTGCTTATCAAATCATCCACCACGAGCTCAGTTTTCATAAAATCTGTGCACAGTGGGTACCAAGAAAGCTTACTGCAGAACACAAGCTTACTCGTGTTAGGTTCTGTCAACGCTTACTCACTCGCTTCAACAACGAAGGTGATGCATTTTTAAGTAGAATAGTCACCGGCGATAAAACATGGGTTCATCATTATGAACCAGAATCAAAGCGCCAGAGTATGCACTGGAAACACCCTGGATCTCAAGAAAAAAAATTCAAGATTGAGGCATCCGCAGGAAAGGTTATGTTAACTATATTTTGGGACTCACAGGGCTCATACTGGCAGAGTTCATGGAAAAGGGAAAGACGATCAACAATGCGAGTTATAGTGAAATGTTGGAAAAGAATCTGAAGCCGGCAATTCGCAACAAACGCCGAGGCTTGTTGTTGAACAAACTTTTGTTGTTGCATGACAATGTACGGCCACACACGGCTCATCACACTATTGAAACCATCAACAAACTGAAATTTGAGTTATTCGAACACACTCCCTACAGCCCAGACCTAGCTCCATCTGACTTTCACTTGTTTGGGCCACTCAGAGATGCTTTGCATGGTCACCGATTTGCCTCAGATTTAGAAGTGCAAAATGCGGTGCAAAGGTGGCTTCACGACCAACCGAAAACCTTTTATTTGGAAGGAATACGTAAGCTCGTTGACCGTTGGGCCAACTGCATTGATAAGGAGGAAGATTATGTAGGAAAATGTGTATAGTATAACTCTAGCTTCATGTAAATAAACTGTAGAGTGAAAAGTGTAGATAATTTTTGACTTTTCCCTTATATATATATATATATATATATATATATATATATATATATATATATATATATATATATATATATACGAGGCGTACACCAAAAGTAAGGCCGTTTGATGATTAAAAATACACGCTCCTGCGAAACGGGATTTATTGCCAGAAATTGGTGCCTACGGAGCTACTTCACTTTTCGACATAATCACCATGCCATTCCAAACACTTTCCGTAACGCTGCACCATCTTCCGTAAGCCTTCTGAATAGAAGTTGTCGCCTGGGATTGGAACCAGTTGGCAACGGCAGTCTTGAGATCCTCGTCATTTTCAAATCGTTGCCCACCAAGCCACCGTTTCAAATGCAAGAAGAGAAAGTAATCGTTGGGGGCAAGATCGGGACTATATGGGACTCAAACAGGCCCTAACGAAAATCTTGAATCTTATTCTCGACGACGGCAGCGGTATGAGAACGCGCGTTATCGTGAACAAGTATGATTCTGGACGACAGTGTCCCGTGGCGTCGATTTTGAATCGCACGTCGCAGTTTGGTGAGCATATCACAGTACACGTCAGCTGTAACTGTCCCAAGTTCAAAGAAATCAACCAACAGGACGCCCTTATCGTCCCTAAAGACGGTGGCCATCAGTTTGTGAGTGCGGTAATTGCTTAAACTTTTTGGTTTGGGGGAACCTGAATGGCGCCACTGCATGGACTACTGTTTGGATTCGCCGTTGGTGTACGAGATCCACCTCTCATCGCTCGTCACAATGTGGGAAAACAAATCATCTCTCTATTGTCGATAGCGATCCAACAACTGTCGGGCACTGCACATTCGTTGCTCTTTGTGCTAGTCCGCTAGCATTTTCGGCACCCATCTTGCACTCAGTTCGTTACAGCCAAACATTTCTGTGACAATTCTGTAGATAGTGGTTCGTGCAACGTGTGGGGAAAGTCATGATCCGGAGCACTGTTCGTCAATTGCCGATCACTTCGCATTTTTTGGCTCACATGCCCCACGAGGTCATCCATCTGAACATTAGGCTTGCCACTCCGCTCTTCATCGTGCACGTTGGTGCGAGCACTTGGAAACTCGCGATAGCATTTGCGAACCTTTCCTGTACTCATTACAGTAGGTTCATACACTAAGCACAATGCCAGATGAATATCAGCAGCAGAAGTTCCTTTTGCAAGCAAAAATTGTATCACACCGCGCACTTCATGACTAGCGGGAGAAACAATCCTCGCTGCCATTCCGATCTCTCTTCCACAGGTGCCAAACTCCTACTGACTCAAGACAACCATTGCAGTGGCTTCGTCAATAATCGTGCATGTAAGAAATTGTGTTCCGGCCTACTCTCATTTCACTATTCGTCGACGGCCCTTACTTCTGGAATACACCTCGTATACATATATATATATATATATATATATATATATATATATATATATATATATATATTAGATAGATAGATAGATAGATAGATGAGAGAGAGAGAGAGAGAGAGAGAGAGAGAGAGAGAGAGAACTGATTGTTAGAAAGTTAGAATAGCACCACCGCGTGTATGTATTATTGGTATATTTACTGAATAAAATACACTACGTTTTGTCCAGATTGCTTGGGTCAATAAAAACTTAAAGAAGCTATGTTCAATCGGGAAATATGAAAAAATAAAGAGAGAAAAAGAGTGTTATAAATAGGAATACACTTAGATGTATCAAGATCATCGTTTCGCTGTTATGGCAAGTAAAGGAGTCACTACTGTACACGCCAACCACACGATAATTACATACATAGAAAAAATAATAATTGGCGCTCATTCTGTAACACCACAAAAACTTTGCGCCCTATATTGCGATAATCGGCACTGCGTTACGACCCACAAATTTTGTAAAAAAAACGATACGGAATGACGCCCATACAACGCCACACGACAAGTAAATAAGTTACGTGTCAAGACAAAATAAACATTTTAAGAAATATTATCGAAAATAATCATTTGTGCTGGATTGTGTCGTTAAAATGTAGGGATGGTACCGAGACCGAGACGGCCTTTTATCTACCGAGACGGAACTTTATAAATCGAGACGAGACTTAGGTCAGTCTCGAAAGTCTCGGTCTCGTCTCGAATATTGATATAGACAACTATTAGATTGACTTTTACTCAAAATTTCTTTCGTTGCTGTATTAGGTAATATGGGAACAGTTGACTAATGTTCAGTGGCGTATTTAGGGGATGGCTATCGGACTGAAGCCCCTCCCGAAATACATTTGTGATCATTTTTTCGCATTGCACTTACAACACAAATATTTCTTACTCGTTCTCAAGTCTTTCCCGAAACAAAATCCACTGCTGATGTGTATAGTCATCTCTGTCTCTCTCTCCCTCTCTCAACACACACACACACACATATATATATATACCAGCGGATCCAGGATATGATCGAGGGAGGGGCTAAACCATAGTTTGACATTTTATCCAGTGTAAAGAAAGAAGTAGGATTGAAGCCCATTTTATACAGTGTATAGCTGAGCGTCAAGGGGAGGTATAACCCCTTTAACACTCCCCTTGGATCCTCGCTTGTATATCATATCTAATATAAGTAAAAGGAAGAGTTTGTTTTTCTGTGTGTTTGCGTGCCTGCCTTTCTGATTGCCTGTGTGCGGCTTGGGGACCAGACGAGAGTCCAAGAGCTACGAAATTTGGGTGACAAGATCATGTCCTAGGCCTCAGACCAAGAAGAAGCGTTTTTTTTTTTTTTTTTTTTTAATTTTAAATCAGAAGGGGATTTTACCGGGACATGTAAAAGTAGTAGAAAATGACCGATATTAGTGTCAAATACATAGTTTTCGCGGTTGTTGAGATAGTGATACTCCCACAGGCCTTGACTTCCAAATACTGGTCCCATGCGTAAAATGGGTATTTCATATAGTTATATATAATAGTCATATATATATTAAAAATGCTGAATTTTTTAACATGCTGTGTGAAATATGGAAGGGAAAATTCTTCTAGATACTCTGCAATACCACTAGATAAACAAGCAATGTTGCCAACGCAACATAACGTTGTAATTTCTCAAATTGCACTACGTTTGATATTACATATTTCTGTTCAGTTAATTTAGTTTAGTGCGTGGGTTTTCTCTGGGTTCTCCCGTTTCCTCCCACTTTCTTCATTCACCATTTCATTCATCTCTCATCATTACAGTCTCCTTTAACCTAACCGGCATAACCATGGGACGTAAAACTCAAAAATTTCATTTCATTTTTTAATTGAGTTTAACGCCTCTTTCAGCAGCGAGGTTATATGAGACTGAACCTACTGATTAACGTTGAATCTAACCCACATGAGCTCCCGCCGGGAATTTAACCCGGGTCTCTCACGCCATAGGCTAACTGCTTAGCCACGAAAGAGCTCTACATATTTCTAATTTAGATATTAAATTATAAACCGCAAAAGCACATAGTGTAACAAAGGACAATACATATCACTAACATCAACATTTTGGAGATCTCTAATAACTCAAATGGCAGGAACATTATAACATTAGTGTTCAGTAGTTTTAATTATAACAAGTCGCAGTTACATTATTTTAAGCAGAGTTGCGAACTTAAATAAATTGCTAAATATTATTATGAATATAGTGCAAATAACGTAGCTAAAGTGCAAAATATTTTAAAATTACTCGTAATTTGTTTTATGGTGCAATAATGTTTTCAGAACACGATGTTTTTCATAGTCTTTGGGCTACTTATAATGTTAATGTCAAAGTTTTCGTTCCAGCAATACATGTAAAAGCAAATTGTAACTGAAATTAAATGTAACTGATAACTTTTCAGTAACACTAGTGGTTCTCCCTAAGCCTTATGCCTGGTGTATTTTTTAGATTAAAACACTGCTTTATTAAAATTTTAATTACACCCTAACTGCATTTCATTTGTTATAGTTTGATCACCGACCACCTCAAACTCGATCCATACCATATAGATATATGCAATTATTCAAAGGCTTACAGTTAGTAATACACATTGTGTTGATTTTTGGTTTGTTTTGTTTTAGTTTAACGTCTCAAGATTATGCTAGGGCGGCTAAAGGAGACGCGGAGTTACTGATCATAGTGGAATTCGAAAAATTTCTGTCGTTGAACATTACCGCCACCGGGAATCGAACTCGGGACCATGCGAACCAAAATCAAGCGTACTAGCCATTACAACAAATGGGGGTTCTTACATTGTGTTGATTTAAATAATTGAGTCAGTGTTGTCAGATCCGAAGATAAAAAAAAGTAGCGTGTCTGTCCTCCAAAAGTAGAGGATATGAACTATTTGTAGCCTAAATATATAGAAATGAATTATTTGGCAACTAATGACTGGTACTAATGAAATAATGTTTAAAATAGACCGGAAAATGTGATGGACATATTGCAAGACGAAATTATGATCGATATACGAAAACAATTTTAGATTGGATACCAACTGACAAAAACAGCCTAGGAAATGTCCGCATACAAGAAATTGTGACAAAACCAGGAACCACTGGGGAGTAACCTGGAAAAGAATTACCCAAGATAGATAGTTGTAGAGAAAACTTCGGAAGATTTCATCCAGCAGTGGATTGATAATGCTCGATTATGACGATGGTGATGATTTTATATCGAGACCTCAGAGGTTAACTAAACCAAGTCATAATTTCGAAATTTTACAGGAGAAGCGAAAAACCGGTTCCTTAACTAAGATCTATAATACTGTTTTTCAAACTATACTAAGTAGTTACAAAGTAGTAAGATGGCTTTAGACTTACATTATTACACCACTAGAAAGAACATAGTCTATTTTAAAAAAGCATTCTAACTCAATTTGACCAAAAAGTGACTGAACACAATCTATTACTAATGTTCATATATATATATACACTGTATAAATTTACTAGGTAAGGTAGGGTAAAATTGGATCCAAAATTTAACGAAAGTCATACAGCGAAAAAAAAAAAAAAAATATATATATATATATATATATATATATATATATATATATATATATATATATATATATATATATATATATATATATATATATATATATATATATATTTGACTATTTAATACTTCATGTTGCTGCAAAACTACGAAAATGAATACAAAAGAAAACTAGAAAGTTAAGAATCACTTGTTTTGGCGAGAAAGAGAAAATAGATACAGCTAGCTCGAATTACCTATATACTTATATAATATGTATGTTCATGTTTCGCAAGTAATTTTCAATCAATATAAAATTTCAACGTAATGAACGCACGATTGGTTTTCTCGAATAAAGATCACATGCACCGCTAAGAGCTCAGGAATAAGCTTAATCTATGTTACGGCAGTAGATATACGTATGCGTATGTAATGCATTACAACTTTAGGAACCTGTATAAGAAACAGAATGTACTTAAATTTAGACGCGCATTATGCGAAACATCTGACTTTGAATCTAACTTGTTTCGTGATGCAACCCGAGGCCACACACAGCACAGAAGAGTGCCGTAGCTCCCATCACAAAGTTCAGGAATTTCGTGTTATAAGGTGTTAATTGAACACGTAGATGTGAAACGGTAATAAAGCATTTGACCAATTTTAAACAAAATATATTGTAGTAATAATTTACCCTATTTGTTCAGATAATGAACGTTATATTATGTTTTTAAAATGACAGTCAAAACAGAATGTATTGGATAATAAATGAGAAATTGTAAAATTTCAATTTCGGTACGATTAAATACATTCATGCTGCTATGTGTTGCGTTATCCGTTAGAATGTATTGAACAATTCTTATTCTAAGGAAGGAAATAAACTACTGTATAATACTGAAGTTAGTTTAATAGAGTTTAATTTTATAGGCAGTACTGAGACTATATGAGAAAGTCTTTTGCTGAAAGTGAAATATGGGTTACTATTAGAATTTTATCCCAGATATGATATACCTGCTGATGATTGAAACTGGAACACACGCATGGAAGGCATCAGCGCTAGCAAATTAGCACTGAAGAAGTACACCAGACTATAATTCTAAGTCAAGAATAAGGCCAAAAATAAGAAGCAGAAACGACAGACTTTACAATAATAATACTTTTACGATTTTAATTTCATCTATTTATTTCGAGACTTTCGAGACGAGACCGAGATTGGGGCCTCGAGACAGAGATCGAGACAAGCATTTGTTGACCGAGACGGCAATTTTTGACTCGAGACGAGACCGAGACAGCTATTTTTAAACCGAGACGAGACCGAGACTGTACAAAGTCTCGTCTCGATACCATCCCTATTAAAATGTTTCTATTTTTGAAATCGTAATTGTCACAGAACAATCAATTACCTCATTATCTGCGGATGCGGATAGATATTGCTGATGTGGTATTAATGGGGGTCCCATTTTTTATATTCGCTCATAGGGATGCGCACGAGACGAGTCGAGACAGGATTTTCCTGACAAAATTCGAGTCGAGACACGGCTCTTCCAATAAAGAAATATACATTTTTCGAGTCGAGACATCACTTTTACAGCACATTTTCGAGACGAGACAGCCATAAAACTTGTCTCGTGCGCATCCCTATTCGCTCAGACCTCCACCCATAAAATGGCACAATAATAAGGCGGAACCACACTCCTCTTCTACTAGGGATGGGTAAGAGAGTGTTTTCTTTAAAACTTGACTCGACTCAAAACAGACAACTTTGAGCTCGACTCGAGTCGAGTCAAAACGAGCCAAATCCTGTGTGTAGTTTCAAGTTCTCTCTTCAAGTATCCTACATAAACAATATAATTATTACCAATGACATTATAACATTATTATCATTATTAACAACACTGTGTATAAACATGAAAGATAGGCGGTTTGCATCTGAATACCAAAAACTAGTTGACTGCCGACTCCGGTAGTCGTGAACTCTAGGAAGCAAGAACGTTGCTCAAGAGGTTCTTGGATTGAGTTCCGGAAGAGCAAGTATTCGGACTCGAGTCAAAAATTGTCAAAAGTTATACGGCGCCGGCCAAACATGCCCAAAACTACTCGCCCCGGGTTAAGGATTGTTACGGCTCGAGCGGTTCGGCTCACAGGTAATTCATTATCAAGCGGAACCGAGAAATGATCCGAGCCAACAACTCACTCAACCAAGCCGCGAGCCAATCGCTCACTTGAGCCGAACCAAGCTGATGGCTCACCTTAACCGAGCCGACTCGAGCCATTGGCTCAGTTGAGCCGAGTCAAACCGAGCCGATGGACTCGTTTCAACTGAGCCGGTTTGAACGAATGACTCACCTTAACCGAACCGAACCGAGCTGATGGCTCACCCCAACCGAGCCGGCTCGAGCCGAGTCGGTTACTCATCCCAACCGTGCGTGCCAGCTCGAGCCATCGACTCAATTGAGCCCAATCGATAGCTTATCCCAACCGAGCCGACTCGAGCTGTTCGCTCAGTTGAACCAAGCCAAGCAGGTTGACATCACAGCCCGGAATGGTCTTCTCTTTGGGCTCAAAAATTCGACCGTGCAGATCTGTCTTGATGGTAAGTACTACAGTACATACGAGGGGTGACTGAAAAATTTTTGGCCTAACATAGAAAATGAGAATCTAGAATAGAATAAATACATACATTAGAATAGTACAACCTTTGATATTAATGTGTATCAAGCTCTTGGTTTTAAGTAATTTCTTTTGTCTTTTACGGACTCTTGAAATGAGTGAGATACAAAAGTTGGGAAAATGGAACAAATTGAGTACAGGTCAGTCAGCAAATATCTGCAATTAAAAGGCATGTCGACGTCTGAGATCCACCAGGATATGGTCAAAACCGTAGGTGAATGTGCCCCTTCATATGCCACCATCAAAAGATGAGTGCAGGAATTCAAGCGTGGTAGGCAGAGTGTTGAAGATAAGCCGAGATCTGGGAGACAATCAAGTACTACCACCACGGAAAACATTGGTCTGGTACTTGATATGATCATGGAATATCGGTGATTGTCAACTCGACAGATAACAGACGGGCTGGGTATATCACAGGAGCGAACAGATCATATTCTCAAGAATGAGCTTGGTTTATCAAAAGTTTCTGCTTGATGGGTTCCATGTCTTCTATGACTCCAGAACAAAAACGCACTCAGTGCCTCCTATCCGTGGAAATCTGAAACTACTAGAACGTGATGTGGACGATTTTCTCTGTCGATTCATCACTATGGACGAGTGGTGGGTACACAATTATCAGAAACAAAACAACAATCCAAACAATGGAAACACCCCTACCCCTCTGCTGGCAAAGTGATGGCTTCTATTGTTTGGGATTCCTAAGGTGTGATATTCATTTATTAACTGCAAAGGAGTCATACCATCACAGGACAATACTATAGTGACCTTTTGAAAAAACTTCGAGTGCAAACTCAAGGAAAAAGGCCAGAGGCGTTCTCGACCATCATGACAATGCTCCCGGCCACACATCAGAAGTTGCCACGGCTACTATTCACGAATGCGGCTTTGAACTCTTTCCTCATCCACCCTATTCTCCAGGTCTGCCCCTCAGACTTCCACCTGTTCCCTAATCTTTAAAAAGGATCTAGCAGGACGACGTTTTGCAAGCGATAATGACGTCATGACAGTTGTGGAGGAGTTTCTGTGGTCACAACCTGATTTTTTTTTCTACTGGGATAAGAGCACTGCAGCACCGTTCGAGCAAATGTGATGCTGTCCAAGAAGATTATGTTGAAAAATGAAGGTATTACCAAATCTGTACTTCTTATAGTTTCCTCAAGGCTCAACACTTTTCAGTCACCCTTCACACTTTTATTGCTCACGACACTTAAGGCTGTCTCGTTATAAAAGTCTATTGTCGTCTTGTTATCGAGAGAGATGCAAGCTGTGAAGTAAGCAATAATAAAAGTATTCCACATGACCGCTTACACTTTTCATGGCTTTCGCTTTCCAATCTAATCAGGTCATGATTTCACGAGTTAAAACGAGCTGAACGAGCGAGCTATTTATCAAACTCGACTCGACTCGAAACTCCACCTCAAAAATAGTGACTCGGTTCGGAACTCGACTCGAGAAAATTACCTTTGACTCGACTCGAAATTCGTCTCGAATTCGAGTCGAGTTGAGTTTTAGCTCGACTGATGCCCATCCCTACCTTCTACGATAGGGGCTCGGCTGTAGATAAGACTTTTAAAAATCTTAAAACGAAGTCCCTAAAGTGGGGTAAGGGGGCTTGGACGAGTTTTAGTCGTTTTCCAGATCTCCGAATCTATTAGGAGTAGTTTATCGAA
Source organism: Thermobia domestica (assembly GCF_964235325.1). Classification (NCBI taxonomy): domain Eukaryota; kingdom Metazoa; phylum Arthropoda; class Insecta; order Zygentoma; family Lepismatidae; genus Thermobia; species Thermobia domestica. The sequence goes on from NC_137454.1 coordinate 29,507,090, forward strand.
ATTTCGTACAAATGGAGTAACAACGGGGCACCTTTTTCCTATGTTAACCATGTCCTGAGACCGGTTATGGTCAAGTTGACAGGAAAACTCTCGGCAAATCAGTGACTGAAGTAGGTCAAGTAGACTAAACTTAAACGTGATTAGTAACAAAATTGTCTTGTTTATTGTATTTTACAGGTACAATGAATCATTCTCGATTACATTATGAAAAATGAAACGTCTAGGTTTACGTACGGTATCACAATTACGCTCTATAAGCTAAAAGAAACGGAAGATTTATGACAGTGAGCGACTACGAAATAATATGAAATGAGAATGTGGGAGGAAACGAGAACCTCCACTAAACCCCCTGACACGATGTCGACCATAGATTCGTGTGCATGGGGATCAAAGCATGGACCTCTAGTATTAGAGATTAGCTTTCTACTATTGAGCTTACATACCGCCCTGATATTTTAAATTAAGTTTCCAATAACTTCTATAAATTTTCAAAATTAATAACATATATATGTACATGTATGTAAATCCACTGATCCACTCAACAACAGATCTCCGAAACTAATACGCGTAGAAACTAGAAAGGTTATGCAAACGTTTCGCTTGGGTACTAGGCTGTAGATAAAACAGGACTTCGCGAAATGCGGTTCTCAAGAGGAGATAACGGGCCTTGAATTACTTTTTGCCGTTCGCCATTTCCAAAACTATGGGCGTAGAAACTTAAAATTTCGTATAAATGTTTTTCTTACACTTTAAGCTTTAGATAAGACAGTCTTTTGATAAATGTGGCTCCTATGGGGGTATAAAAGAGCTTGAATATATTTTCATCATTGACCTCATCTCCTAAATTACTAGGCATAAGATCTTGAAATTTTGTATCAATGCTCTCTTTGTACTCTAGACTGTACATAAGACATTTTTGAGTCTTAAAATGAGGTCTCTGAGTAGGGAAAAGGAACCTGGACAATTTTTACTCGTTTTCCATATCTCTGGAACTACCACACGTAGATAATTGAAATTTCGTACAAATGTTTTCCTTGCACTTTAAGTTGTAGATAAGTTGGAATTTCTTGAAATGCTATCCCTAAGGAAGATAAAGAGGTTTGGTTTTAACTCCGCCAAATCCCGAAACCATAGGCGTAAAACCTTGAAATTTTGTACATTTATTTTCCTTGCGCTCTAGGCTTTAGGTGCGACAATGCTTACGAGGAAGGTCCATAAACCGTGAGAGTTGAATTTCGATGAAAATTTGTGACAAGATTCAGTTTGAGTTGCTAAATAACGTAGTAATAGTCACTCGATGCGCAAACGCTTCCTTGAGCTGCTACACCGACGCCATCTTGAAATCCTGTAGGCAATGTCCAAGAATACCCTTTTGGCATAAAAATGAAAAAGCTTTTGATAGATCTGACTTCAGGATTGTAAACCAAGATAGAGCATCTATATGTGGGAGTACTTCCAGTGAATGATCGCCATCTTGAAAGGCGCCATATTGAATCGCCGTCAAATATGATAAATGGCAAGGGGGTCATGTGGGGTATCAAATAGCACTGGAATTTACTCCTGAATTCATTTCCGTAGCCCAAGTTTACATATCTGTTATCACCTCAGAGTTAAGAGCTCTCTCACTCACAGAAACATATAAAAACTCAGCAAGTAAAGTTTGTGTTATGAAATGCGGTCGTGTGAGCACTTGCAGGATTTTATCTAACGCAGTAGTAGTCACTTGATCTACAATAGCCACTATACCAATCAGATCTTGAGACTAGTGAGAGAAATCGTTAATTAAATTGAAATGCCTGTAGTGAAAAATGGAATAGCAGCACTGTAACAAATTATACCTATTTCAAAGTGCGCTATATATGTGAGTGTGTGTGTTGTGATTATGCATAGCATTTAAATGCTGTAATATAAGTTAGGTGCAACGGCACATACTGTATAACTTGACAAGAATATATCTTGAAGTTATTAGAAAATTAATAGAAAAATAATAGAAAAAATATTTAAAAGATAATATAAACTGTTGCACATAAGCAAATATTAACCTACTAACCTTTTGCTCTTCAGTTGTGATGATGGAGATCCAGAACGAAGTGATTAGCACACAGCATCATGAAGCAGTGCAAATACGTAAGAAATGCACTTTCGTCACAATCTTCATGACCACAGACACTATTTTCTACTAGTCTCCAGAACATTTGTAAATGAACCAACTATTGCTCCTGTTACGTAACCACATTTCTGCCATGCATATGCAAGCACGTCCTTTAGGACTGGAGCACAAAATTGATGATACACAACAGAATGCATTTTCTTTATGAAAATTCTGCCATATAACTTGTACACCGAACAAGTGAACACCTGCTACAATTAGTTATTTATCACAGTTTTGATATGAAAACTAGTCTTGCCCTTATATAAGCAAGTGTTTTATCGTTAAAGGTGGAAAGATGCAGATATTTAATTATTTAATATTGAAGGAAAAATCAAGAAAGAGTTTTATGGATTGCAACTTGGTACTGAATTTTGTAATAATTTTTATTGTTATCTATTCTTAGCAGGTGTGCATGCATTCTCTTATCACTAATAGCAGAACAGACACAAGAAAAGTGAATTCTAAGTTTCCAGGTGTATCTTCTTCTAAGAATTGGCTGTGAACTGATAATTTAAATCTCCTTCAATGTTCAATGCGGCAGCAATAAATCGATTGTATTTAGACAAATTGGCAATAAATACATTAAAGTATTTTAACTTCGTAATATACACGGTAAATTATAGGTTGTCAAGTATAAGTATGGGAAAAGAATGCAATATTCTGCAACAATGATGGTCAAGATTGGAGAAGGAAGCTTAACACACTATAATGGACCACGTAAAGTTGCCTAAAATAGATTTTTGGTTTGATACAGTTCAACGTCCCACACGCCTCTACGCTAAAGGAGGCGTGGACCTACTGATTATAGTGGAATCCGAACCATTTTGGTCGTTCAACTAATATGCACCAGTTCATATCATTTTTCTAATATACTGTATATATCCGAACAATCCCTTTGGTATTCTTTGCTCGTCAGTACTAATTATTAAACATGTGTTTCATCGACCAGCAGTCTATTCCATCGCACTTTAAAATAGGTATAACTTGTAGAATGCTGCTATTCCATTTTTCACTACAGAAATTTCAATTTAATTAACGATTTCTCCTACTAATCTCAAGATCTGATTGGTATAGTGGCTATTGTACTGCATTAGTTAAAATCCTGCAAGTGCTCGCACGACCGTGTTTCAAAACACAAGTCTAACTCGCACAGATTTTATATGTTCCTGTGGGTAAGAGAGCACTTAACTCTGAAGTAAAAACAGATATATAAACTTTGGTTATTGAAATGGATTCAGGAGAAAATTCCAGTGCTATTTGATACCCCACATGTCCCACTTGCCATTTATCATATTTGACGGCGATTCAATATGGCGATCATGCACTGGAAGTATTCCACATATAGATGCTCAACCTTGGTTTACAATACTGAAGTCAGATCTATCAAAAGTTTTTTTTTTTTTTTTCATTTTTGTGCCAAAAGGGTATTCTTGGACATTGTCTACTGGATTTCAAGATGGCGTTGGTGTAGCAGCTCAACGAAGCATTTGCGCATCGAGTGACTATTACTGCGTTACTTAGCAACTTGAACTGAATCTTGTCACAAATTTTCATCAAAATTCAACTCTCACGATTTATGGACCTTCCTCGTTAGCGAAATAGGTCCCTAAAGAGGAATAAGGGAGCCTGAAGGAGTTTTTTTTCTTTCTCCAGATATCCGAAAATATTATGTACAGAACATTGAAATTTTGTATAAATGTTCTTACACTCTAGGGTGTAAATAAGAACGTTTGTTTCATGAAATGCGGCAGTATGGGGGGCAAAGGGAGGATTATATATTTTATGCTGTTATTCAGATTTCAGAAATTACAGTATTCTGCGTGGAACCTAGAAATTTTGTATATAAATATTTCCAATGTATATCAGACTGAGGAAGTCCATACCATGCTCAATATATTATCATAGGTTGCGCATAGGTTTTAGTTTTCAATTCCGCCCGACATAGATATTTCACAAGACCCTCTTCCCGTTTCAATACCTTACGATATCTTCACGATAGCGGCTTTCAAGATGGCCGCCAAGTCAGTGTTATAGCATATCAGGTATCTTGATATCATCCCGGTGCTTCTCGTCCTTTCCGTTTTCGACATAAACGGGTATCTTGCAACGTTTACCTTATATCATATTGTCGCGTGGTGCGTTATGTTGCGGAGCACATCTCCGGTGTTTCTGGATGGGGGAAGCTCCAATTTGGCATTTTTTCTTCTTTTGTATTCTGTGTTCTCTCGGCAGTTTGAGTCGGATCTGATCCTGTCTTGTTCTGTACGTTGCTTGTTAGTGAAATAATTAGATGTCGTAACGTAGAAAGATTTTACTGCACTGCTTTCGTCGAAATAGTTCCTTGAGGTACAGGTTGATGAATTTGCTGACGCGTGTTATAGACAAAAGAAGGGAGCAACAAAGGAATTAGGCGAGTTTAAAATACTTATTGTTTCACTTTCGTCATATTCTCATAAAGATCATACAGCAGTGTTTCAATCTGGGATATAAGATTCCAAACCAAAAAGGTTTTCCCCTTTTCCTTGAATATATATAATTTCTTCTCACTAATTCATTCGATGTTTACGAAACTTTTCGGACTTCTTGGTGACAGAACCGAGTATTTTTAGAAGCAATCTAAATTACGTGGTACTTCTCTTTCGTTGCAACGGGAACAAAAAAAAAAAAAAAAAAAAGGATTTTTGTTGGGGGAATTTCATAAATTTCCTTCAATCGAATAAAACAAGGACAATCTACTAAACTACGATGATTTTGGTAGCACAGATGGGCAAATATATGGAAAAATCGCTTTCCATAAAAAGTATCGTAGAATGGAATAGATTTTAATAGTTTACTACAGAATGTAGGGTAATGGAACATTTTCATATCCATATTCGTCATTAGGATGTATAATCGACTTACTTCCGCTCATTTTGAGCAGTGGCAAAAAACCTTGTTGACTAATGTTATCATAAGAGTATATTTCACTATTTCCATAATTAACGATATATATATACCAAATGACAATACAAGCAAAACAAATAACAAAACTTGAAAGTCAATAGAAATTGCACGTAATTCAAATAGCATGTACAATAAATGACCAGTCTGATATTAACAAACATTTTATTAACAGTATACAATATTTAAATAAACGTTACAATATTGGTTTGTATTCACCGTTGATCGATTAAAAAACTTGTTCACTAACTGACAGATTCTATCAGACAAGGAATTATGTAATATTTCAAAAAAACACATCATCTTACCTTACATCTACGTAGTACTATATATGTATATATTACCTACAAGAACCTGCGGTCCAAAGTAGATAAAATATACCATGGAACGACACATCACAACACGCGTTATTCTGAACACAAAGAACCCTGGAGATGGCGTAGCTAACATTTCCGAGTTCCTGCTGATGGATCCCATATTAACTGCTGTCAAGGCTTACTTTTGCCTACTTTGGATCCACCTTAATATCACATCATATCTGGGAATTACATGCTGTACGGAATCCATTGCGCACACATTGCACATTGCTGAAATATGCACTTTTGGATGACATATTGTAATATATGGCTGTTCCACGAGCATATTTTTATTTTTTCCTTCAAATATATGTATTGGTTTCGAATATAATTGCAATTATATATTTTAGTTCTATATAAGTCATTCTGGAAAATGAGAATTTCTGGTTTTTAAACTGATAAAAGACTTAATTCTGAAATCATTATTTGAGGTAAAAGTCGAACTAAACTTCTGTAGATAATCTGTTAGTTATCCAAGTTTTGTTTGCTTTTTGTATATAATATTCTAGTTATTGTTTTTGTTTCAGAGTGTCTACTGAGTTTGTTTTTCAAAATTCCAGTATATTTAGTATAACGATCAGCAAAATTCCAGTACCTAGTACAATGATTTTTTTAAAGTTCTTTAGCAATACTCACACTCTTGATGATTCCAGGTTTGTAATTGTTTTACCATCAAAAGAATATTTTTAATAAATTTAGTTAGCGGCGATTTTTTTTTTAATTACAAAGAATTTTTAACATTTTTAAAGGGCCTCCCAACTCCCCTCACAGCCCTCCAATCCACCCATTACTTTAAGTCTAATTACAAAATGTATACAGCTCTTGCTTTGGAAAAATTTACAATCTCAATGAATACAAAATTGTTTCTAGGACTATTAAAATAATTACAAAAAGTATTATTTACAATTACCAGTTTCATGATTTTTTCCACTATGTGGATCAAAATTCCAGTATTTCCAGTATCAAAATTAAATTTCAGTAAAATTCAAGTATTTCAAGTATCAGTAGGCACCCTGTGTTTACTTAGAACATATGATCATGGCTTCTCATTTCCTTGAGTTAACACAAATAATTTTCAGCTTCCAAAGTTCTGTTTTTCTGTTCTTGTTGCCAATTTTGTAGTCAATTCTTGGTTCCAGAAGTACCATTAATGTATAAATAAATGGATGGCTATGTGTAAGTAATGTTTTAAAGTTCAAAGATATGAAACTCACACGATGGATTCAATTTTAGAAATCTGAAATCTCTTAACAATACAAGAGCGAGAACAACAAGATTAGACAAGTAACATTTTAAATATATAAACTGAGAAAATTCACAGATATAGTATTAAGTGTTAGAAGCTACCAGACGCGTAACTACCACGACATACTATTAGAAGAAGACTCTTTTTCAGTCGCTCAGAACATATAACTCAGGGGCGGATCCAGGACGGACATCTGGCGGGGGTGGTAGTGTAATATTGCTACTTAGAGCTACTTTTAAGAGCTCTAAACTCTGGGATGAATTTTATTTATCTATTTATATATAAACTAAGAGAGTTTCCTCTTCTAAGGGGGGTTCGCCCGCCTGGATCCGCCCCTGATATAACATATTTTAAGGACTATGGTTGCTCTTCGTCCTGAATTCAATTTTGATCTCAACATCTTAACATACTTCAAAACATCACTTCAATATATAATTCATTACTATATTTTATTATTCTATGGAATCTTGATTTGTGAATCTTCTAATCAATAATATTTCAGTCAACAGTAAATACGACTTTCTCTATCTGGGATTTGCCGCGAAAAGATCCTATGTATTTTCTTTAATCTTTCTAAAACCTCCGGTTCTACTACAATATGTGTGACTTCCTTTACGCTGATATGGAGCGTCACTCCACAGTATCTCATGTTTGAAACAACGCGTGTCGCGATATAGCTTTTCCGCGCTTTTGAATGGCCCTAGCTCTGTAACTAATAACTTCTTCTCATATGAATTTCTTTGTTATCTTGGTGTCTGGAATCACCTACCAAATGTTATCGGTGTTGTTTTGAAACATCCTATATATATATATTATAAAAATGAAATCGACAATATCTGTTATATCAAAACAGAAAAACGGCTGAATCGTTTGAAATGATATTTTAACATAGTACCTACCATGAACTGGATTTTTATCATTCGTTCTTATTAAAATACTCTTACTAAAATTTTCACGTTGCCCACCAACTTATGGTTAAGGTAAACAAGAAGAACGGAGAAAATGGGGCTCAAAATTTACGCCAAAAATAGATGAAACTCGGTATATAAACACATTACAAATAAGTGAGCACGTGCTCAAGCGTTTTTAAAATTCCGATTATAAGGCAGGAAGGGAGATAGGTAATTTCTAAAATGTCTTAATTTCTAATTTTGTATTCACAAATGGCGAAATGAGGAAATGTTTGAACGATTTAAAATGATTTTGTGAATATAGCGATTGATTTGAGCTGAGTTCTCTTCAGTTCACTTTGACTGAAATAAGCGTAGTTCAATAAACAGACAGACAGAGTTGAAATATACCTTTCAAATAATTTTCATAACCTATTCTACTTCTGCGAAGAGCATTCTATAAACTGTTTCAAGGTTTCACTCGCTTCTTCAGTGTAACATTTTCAGCTACGCTACTAATTTTATGACATGTCAAAAGAGACTAAATGAAGTTTGAACAGTAGCCCTTCAAACTGAAGCAAAGTTACCTTGTCTAGCAACCAATTTGAATACTAATGTATATGTAGTTAATATCTAGAAGGACCAAAACATCTCACTTTACATCTTTGTAGTAAATTAGAAACATATTGTTTTAAGACGAGATAAGTCTTGAAACAGTGTGTTTTATAATTTGCTAGCAGAATACTCGTTCTTCGCACGGGAAGAATACGTTTCATTTAGGACATAAAGTGGTGAACTTGGATTTAACCGGCATCGCAAGTGTTACTGTTTGTCTCAGCGACCCCGGCAACTATGGATTCGACACTAATATCGGTCATTTTCGATCATTTTTATGTATTTCCCCCTTCCCCTCCTCCCCAAGCTGCGGGGTTGAATTTGGATTTAAAGAGCATCGGAAGTGTCACTGTTCGTCTCAGCGACTCCGAAAACTATGGATTCGACACTAATATCGGTTATTCTCGATCATTTTTAAATATCCCCCTTCCCTCCTCTAAGCTGCACCGTCGAAGTGAAATGATAAAAATTATCCCAAACCAGAATCTCATCTATATTGAAAATTTGATAAGAGATTGGTCGAGTGATTTAAGAGATGATACGAAGTCACAAACACAGTCACCTTAATTTTATATATATATATTACAAATATGTACGGTAAGATGTCTTTGTCCATCAATAAAATAACAATCACACAATAGTTTACAATGAATAAATGAGGATTTTGCAGTTCAGTTAGGATAAGAAGTGAATTTTATTTTAAATATTGTGACTACTTCCAACCTCCAAGAATCCAATAACAAAACTAAAAGTGGTAGACTTACCCCCTTTTGGTTTCAATAAAAGAGATAAGGGCGAATATGGAATCTATTGTTGACGTTGAATCCATATGAAAAGCCATTTCTATCTATTTATTACCGTTTTTGCTTTTATACCTATTGACTGATAAATGTTTGGACAAAATCGTTCCATAATATTTCCAAAACTACACATAGTTTCGAAATCTAACCAACTAAGTAAATACTAGAAAGAAGAACAAATAATGGAAGACAGGTTTCTAGTTTAATATATGTAGGATTATGAAATTGGAATACACAAAGAAACTGAAGAATTCCCCAAAAAGCTTCCGATACAAGGTTTTCCACCACAAGCTCACATTCAATGGAATCAAATAAGGGACCCTTCCGTTAGAAGTGTGCGCTCTAGCACTTAATTATAACGTTCCAACAAATACTTTTACTTAACAATATATAATACGAGTTACGGTCAATAAAAACAGCAATTTCACCGTAATTTTCTTTAAATTGTGCGCATTGCGTTCTGCCTTCTCATGTTTAAAGGATATACAGGTAATCCGTACAGGTAATTATTCAGGTAATCCTACAAAGTTTGATCTTAATTGCTATATTTTTTTCTTTCTATGAATATTGAACACGACGATGGGCTGGCGTTGTGCTCCACGGAAGAAAAGAAGACAATGACCCAATTTCTCTGTTTTGAAGGTGTGTCAGAGACTGAAATTCATCGGCGTCATTCAACACAACACGGGGACAATACTCTAACATATATAAGTGTGTACGAGGAGTAAAGAAGTTTGAAAGTGGTCGAACGTAAGCGTGACACAAAGAAAGAGCAGGACATACAGTCCGCAACAAAAAAACCTGCAACATGAGTATGTAAGTTTATTGTGAAACGACGAAGTCTTTTGCTCCAAAATAAGTGTGCAGTTGAGGACGCCGAGATTTCTCCTGGCGTGATTCGTGCCACTTAGCGTTATGTTGATTCCTTGATAAAGTTCAAGATCATCAGACGTTTCCAAATCTTTTCATATTTTGATTGATAAAGCATGTAGAATACATATTTCAACGTTAGAAAAGTGCTCACATAATCGCATCCCTAGAGGCAACAGGAGGCTTCCCAATATTTCGGGTACATGCATCTTTTTGAAAGCAATAAAAAAGTATAACATATGTTATACGAAAGATTCTTCACATGTTTGTATTACCAATATCAGTAGAACATTTTAAAATATCTATAACGAATTTTTGGAAGTGACGCCCATTTTTAATACGCTAACTTTTTATCTAGGGGCTGAACACGATTATATTCTTGTTAAATTCAGTTATTTATAAGTGTATTTACACATCTAATACATGTACTACATAAATTAATTTCTATTCCAGATGTATACGAATATTCTATTTTGCAAAAATCTTTATATGTCTTCAGTCTTATTCACAAACCAGCATAGAGCCCATGCGAGGGTAACTGTTGCCAGATCGTATTACCAGACTCACAGTGAATTTTTTTCTCAATTCTAGATGAAGCTTATAAACGAAAATTTTTGCAGTAGTATAGAAATATAGAAACCAAAATCAAATCACCTGGCGTAACAGCCCTTGTGGGTCTGAGCTACTCTAATGCCATCTGTACGCTATCGGATGAACTACGTCTAGCCTAGCGACTAACACGTGGATCTGCGCGCTGTATGAGCCTATCTCTAACAATCGAATTAGGAGCTTTCTAGACATAGTGGCTGACACGTCTTTTATTCACGTGGCTCCCCAGTTCGTCTCACGACGCTGGGTGGACGCCGAAAATTAGGAAGCACCGGCCGGGAATCGAACCCGAGACAACGCAGACGTGAGTCCAACGCTCTAAACATTAGACTACGGTGCCCCCTAGTATAGAAATATGAAACTATTAATATTATAAAGCAAAGTAATGAAGTTATATCGTACAAGAGTAAAAGTTCAATTTTTGGTAATAAGATTGATGATGATAGTACTCCAATTCTTATCCAAATTCCTTTTTTTCAGTATTTAGTTTTGGACTTTCCGTTCTAACCTACTGAACCTCAGAAATGTCTCTTTCAATCATTTGTATTGCATAGTGTAAAAGCTTGATATATTGGACTTAATACTTGTATTTTTTTTTTTTTTTTCAAATGCTTCAACAACCCCGAAATACCTTCCTTATCATCTCGTGCTTGCCTTACATGTTCCTTCAATTTAGTGTTGTTATTCCTTTTGGTCATACCAATGTAAGTGTCTAGGCAAGAGTAAGATACCTCGAAAACGCTGTTAAGAAAATTTTTATGAACAAAATAGCTTTCGCACTGGCTCAAAGAACTTTCTAAATTCTTAGGTTAATTTCACGCTATTTATGCTTCATTGCAATTTCTTGTACTCTATACAAGATAGGAAATAACGAAAAGAAAACTCATTTGTCCACTTGTTCATCCTATTTTTTTATTATTTCTTTATTATTACGAAGGTAACATACGGCCTTCAATATTGTAGAAAGTTCAAAAATTGGTAAAATTATTATTATTATTACTAGAACCTGTGCTCTCTACACAGCGCATTATTCACATGAACATGAGCATGAATCTCCTTGTCATTCCTCAAAACATCTGTACATATCCCTTTACAGACACAAGTGAAGAACGTCTTGATAAAAATCGGCAAGGAGAATCATAAAGGGGAGATCTTTTTTTCAATATCTCCCACCGTTTGCAAAATTTGAACCTACTTCCGGTTGGAGTTTCTAATTCATGCATGATCAGTGTTTTCTTTCTTGTATGCAGTATGTAAAAAGGAAATACATTACATACACAGTTAATTGTGTCACTAATATATGGTGTTCATTGGCAAAACAGTCCAAACAGTAAAGATTCATCTTAGCCTGGAGAAATGGTTATCCTTCGTTTTTCATTATCATTTGGCCATGAAACAAAACGCCGGAAAGATATACTAACCCGTATAGAAATGTGTTGTGCTGGAATGTATAACTTATAGGATGCAATGCTTTACTTTTAAAATAATTCCAGTATACCCCTAAAAAATGAAATAAAGAAATAACGGTCATGCTTTTTATAAATATTCAATTAGAACTGTACAATCTGCACAAAATTTGCAATTGATCAGTGAAAACGGTATCTTTCTAGAGCTTGTGGTTTCCGAGATATCACTGTCAAACGAATTGGCCACAAACATATAAACGTCCAGAAACAACATAGCATTTTAATATATAGATGACTCTCTTGAAGCTTTCGAGTGGATTTTGTTTGAGTCGGTAACCTTGAAATAAACTCTTGATAATGATCACTACTTTTAATACTTATGAGCTGATTGCCTACTAGTAATGCCTTTTGCAGACATCATGAAAAAATTCACATACGTGCTCATGAAGAAGCTATGCATTCTCAATCGGACTGCATGCCTTATTCGTTGTCGCTTGAAATACAGATCCGATACTTTTCGAACAGACCGGGTCTAAAAAGTCTTGAAATCACTTATTAGCTTACTGAATAGTAGTGCAAGCAATGAATTAAACATGTTATTGTTCTATTGACAAAAATTCAAAGATGGAGATGGAAGTGTAGAAAAAAATATTTTAAGCATCCCGACACCAATATTCAAACTTAACTTTGAAACAAAAATAAGCAAAACTTTACACATATTAAACACAAACACAGAAAATATTAACATAAAAGAATGCATTAACACTTAATACATGTGCATTAACGTATGTTCCATTATCGGAGAATCTCTACCCAAATAAACGCGTAGAGATGGATACCATGGCTACTGCTTTCTCCAACTTGTAGGCAATGCTATACAATGGTAATGTGCATAGCACAAGGGAAAGTTGGAACACGAAAATAATACAAACTAAAATAACAGCGAAAACATAGACAAATTATATTAACTGAACTAAAATTTCTTCATATTTCACATGTTACTTAAAGGTACTCCTATTGAATAATACTAAAACTTCTGTATTAGTTATTGCTATTTCTTCGTTATGCCCATTAGAAGTAGATGTAAATTAACATTACTCGTCACAACAAGAAGAAAAAATGAAATCTTGGAGTCTTACGTCCCACGGTTATGCCAAACAGACTAAAGGAGACGATGATGATGAGTAATGAATGAAATAGTGGAAGAACGTGGGAGGAAACGGGAGAACATCGAGAAAACCCACGCACACGATGTTTGTCCACCACAAAGTTCACTTGGCGGGGGCTGGGATCGAACCCGGGACCCCTAGCACCAGAGGTGAACGCTCTACCACTGAGCCACCATGGCCCGGTCATAACAAGAAGAAAGAAAAATATTATTTTGTTTTGTCACAAAGTATTAAATAGAAAATTAAACTGTCACCCTCTACGTTCCACATTTAATTTTAGAACACTTACTCGCACAACACAAAATAGAGTCTATTCTGTGTTCCAAACCTAGACTTGCAATAATCCAAAAGTCGCTCATGTATAGGCTTACTACTGAATTCAATAAACTTTTACCTACCATTACAACGATAGCGTGTATAATGCGTATTTACTCTATTCATTTTATTTATTATTTAGGGCAAAAGTGCTATATTAACACGCACAAGCTACGCTACAAGAAAAAATATATAATAACTAATGTCATGAAAAATGATTTTTAATGTTTATTTTTCGTTGCCGTGTGGAAGTGTTTATTCATTGGTTGTTATGGTTATTGGTTATTGTAAAACAGACGTATCTCTTATAACTGTAAAATAATTGGCACTAATTCAAAATATAGTGTATTTCATGTAATTGAAATAAATACGTAATCTTTTAAATAATCTTAATAGTGAGCAGCAATTAGTTTTATATTGATATTACAATATTTTAACAATTCGAACTGTGGCGTTATATTATAGATATATTTACCCCTGGACGTATTTTCCGATCCGCATTGTGCAAACCAAATTGTTCATATAAATATATGTTAATGTTTTTGTTGATATTTTGTAAATTTTGCTATTACTATTGTTACATATTTCTTGCTAACGTTATTTTTTGCTTATTAATGTTACATGTTTCAGTGTAAAACAGACAACAAGTTGTGTCTGAAACTATACATAAACAAAACAAAACAAATACTCTCCATATGAACAATTTCTGCAAGAATGAACATACTGACATAAATGTCTTATTCATCTCTAAGCCTGCGACCTAAAATCTTCTAGGTTGGGATCCAAATTACTACTCGAATTTGTAGCCAAGTACCCTCCGGGAACTGACCCGAAGGAAACACAGAGAGCACGCGTGTTATCCACTAGGATACGAAGGAAAACAAACTAATCAGTTGGTCACACAGTCTATCTAAGGATTAGGAATTATACTTCTGGGCTGTCGGTATCTAAGGTCATTTAGCCCGTCACGCGTATGAGAGATGACGTCCCTCGACGAGCACACGAAAGGGAAGAAAAAAAGGATTGGGGAAGGAAGGAAGCGGCCTGGAACCATTGTTAGGTACCATTCCGACATTTGCCTAGTGTGAATGAGGGAAATCCAGAAAAAAAACTCACTCAGGATGGCTGGTCTGAAAAAGCTGTTACAGTTTTTCGACCGAGTGTCCCCACCGAGAATCGAACCAGGGGCTGCTCGCATTGAAAGCTAGAGCGTCAGCGACTACGCCACGCGGGGCCACACAGTCTATCTAATAATGAACACATACTTCAATATACATATATGAAATTAGTAACATGTCCGTATGTGTATTTGATACATCAAATTGATATGATGATATGTAATAGACAACTCACTTACATTTGTATTAATTTTAATGTATAAATAAATTGAATGTTATGACGGAGGAACTGTAATCCACTTTCATTATTGTCCATAGTATGCATTGTGGCTGTTAAACTACAAATGTTTGTATAAGTTTTCATTAGAATGTTAATATAATATTGTATAACATATACCACAGCTACACACAAAATTTTGTAATACTAAAAAGTCATAAAATGTAACAATATATTCATATGTTAATAAATAATAATCAATGAGGTTACAAGATGTAATAGAATAGTCATATTTCCATTTGTTGGAGATAAATTGTTTCTGATTATATGTTCGAAATAGATTTAGAATATTCCGGTATCCATTTTCTCACAGTGCTGGTTGCAAGTCTAAGTTCTTTTTCCTTCTAAATTCGTTGTTAGGATTCAAAAATTACCTACACTTTTCATTCTACAATTTATTTACATGAAGCTAGGGTTATACTATGCACATCATTTTTCTACGTAATCTCCCTCCTTATCAATGCACTTGGCCCAACGGTCAACGAGCTTACGTATTCCTTCCAAATAAAAGGTTTTCGGTTGGTCGTGAAGCCACTTTTGCACCGCATTTTGCACGTATAAATCTGAGGCAAATCGGCGACCACGCAAAGCATTCTTGAGTGGCCCAAACAAGTGAAAGTGAGATGGAGCTAGGTCTGAGCTGTAGGGAGGGTATTCGAATAACTCAAATTTTAGCTTGTGGATGGTTTTAATAACGTGATGATCCATGTGTGGCCGTGCATTGTCATGCAACAACAAAACTTTTTTCGATAACAAACCTCGGCGTTTGTTGCGAATTGCCGGCTTCAGGTTCTTTTTCAACATTTCACTATATAACTCGCACTGTTGATCGTCCTTCCCTTTTCCATGAACTCTGCCAGTACAAGCCCCTGTGAATCCCAAAACACAGTTAACATAACCTTTCCTACGGATGGTTCGGTCTTGAATTTTTTCTTCGTCGGAGATCAAGGGTGTTTCCACTGCATACTCTGGCGCTTTGATTCTGGCTCATAATGATGAACCCACGTTTCATCGCCGGTGACTATTCTGCTTAAAAATGCATCACCTTAGTTGTTGAAGCGACTGAGCAAGCGTTGACAGACCCTAACACGAGTGGGCTTGTGTTCTGCAGTAAGCTTTCTTGGTACCCACTGTGCACAGATTTTATGAAAACCGAGCTCGTCGTGGATGATTTGATGGGCAGAGCCATGACTGATTTTCAAAGTAGATGCTACCTCATCGATAGTGATTCGCCTATTCGCCAGAACCATCTCTCGAGCTTGCTGAATGTTGTCATCTGTAGTGGAAGTTGATGGACGTCCTGCTCCCTCTTCACGCGTTACACTTGTTCGACCACTTTTAAACTTCTCGAGCCATAGAAAGACAGTTTTACGTGATAGTACACTTCTCCCATATTGCGATGGTAGTCTGCGACTCTTTGACACCCTTCGACCAGAGGAATCGGATCACTGCTCGTTGTTCCTCTTTGGTGCAAACTTCTAATGGAGCAGCCATGACAGCTATATCTGCCACAGAAGGAAGAAAAATGGAGGAATTAAGATCACACTTTCACAGCATTACCACAACAGTATAACAATAAAATATGCGAGGACAGAAGACAAAGTGCGTAATGTAAGAAAAGTTATGACAAAAGTGTAGATAATTTTTGACTTGCCCTCGTAATAAGATGTTAGAAAAACTTGAGGAAAGGCCGTGAAGAATATGGGATGAAAATAAATATTAGAAAGACAAAAGCCTTGGTGAATGGAACGAAGCGGTCGGTGTCAAATATAGGAGAGGCGAAAATAAAACAAATGACTAGTTTACGATACCTGGGTAGTATTATTAGCGATGATATAAAGTGTGGACGCGAAATAAAAGCCAGGATAGGAATGGCGAAATGAAGAAAATACCATTTTATGGGACCTTGAACAGAGTTGAGAAAAGGACTCATAAAATGCTTCGTGTGGAGTATTGTACTGTATGGGTCAGAGATATGGATATTACGCAAAACTGATGAAAAGGGACTGGAAGCTTTTGAAATGTGGGTATGGAGAAGAGTGGCGAGAATTAGCTGGATCCAGCGGAAAGCAAATGAGAAAATGTTAGAAATGGTAGGGAAGAAAAGTAAGAGGAGAATGAGAAACCGGTTGGGGTATTGGGTAAGAAGAAACTGTATCATGAGGGATGTGTAAAGGGTATGGTGGCAGGAAAGAGGGAGGGAGCGAAGGAGACTACAATTAATGGACGATATCCAAAGAGAAAAATCTACGTGAAAACAAAGAGGTTAGCGGAAGACCGTGGAACATGGAAGTTTCTCAGTTGCGGCATCTGACTTGCCAATACTGGCAGAATGAATATGATGATGATGATATAATAGATATATACCTATATGGTAAATTCTCGACTATTGGCTCGCAACTATTCGATCGAGTTAGAAAATGAAATCCCCACAATAAAATAAGGAATAATCTTCTGAACCTCGATTTTTAACGCCTCCATAAAAACGCGACTCTGTGAACGGGAACCAGTCATCAATCAAAAACTAGAAACTGTAAGATCTGACTCTTTTCTCTTAGGATTATCTTTTCACATTTGTGTAATCAATTATCATAAACAGTAAAATAAGTTTAAAATCATTCTTCTGTGAATTAGGCCGAAGTTCTGCGTTGATATTTTATTTTAAGGGGAGGCACGGTGGCTCAGCGGCAGAGCGCTTACCTCTGCTGCGCGAGGATTTTGGTTCGATCCCCGGCCAATTAAGTTTGTGGTGGATAGCATCGTGTTCGTGGGTTTTCTCGGGTACTCTCGTTTCCTCCCACATTCTCATTCCACCAATTCTTCCACCACCATTCACTTGCGTTAATCATCCCTCTCCCTTAGCCTGAAGAACATATACGTGGGACGTTAAACTGACAGACTTCATTTCATTTCGTTTATTTTAAAATTGTATGCATTCACACTGTACAGTAAATATCATTTTCTGTTTCCTGCAATTAAGTTAGATATACTAAAATTTATCTTAAAAACGTATACAATACTTTTGTTCTTGCTAGAGTGACCATAAAATTTTCAGCTGAAAACGGGACAGGTTCCAGCTTTTTAGAAATCATGAGAAATGAGAAACAGTTCAGTGCGTAAATTAGTTCTAAAACAAACAAGTAACTGCTAAAACCTCTGCTGCCTTTCGAGCAGTACTGCGAATTGTAGATCATATTTAATGTAGAGAATTTCAGTTCAATTCTTGCCTCTTTGTTATTATTAATCATTAATGCCTTTACAAGGAAAAATGAAATGAAATCTTTGAGTTTTACGTCCCACGATTATGCCGGTTAGGCTAAAGGAGACGGTGATGATGAGTAATGAATGAAATGGTGGAATGAAGAAAGTGGGAGGAAACGGGAGAACCCCGACGAAACCCACGCACACGGTGTTTGTCCACCACAAAGTTCACTTGGCGGGGGCTGGGATCGAACCCGGGACCCCAAGCACCAGAGGTGAACGCTCTACCACTGAACCACCGCGGCCCACCTTTACAAGGAGTAAAGGTACTTTGATATTTACTTCCTACACTTGCATAAAACGGGACAAATGCTACTTTTTTCCACCTACTGACGGGACGCCGGGACACGTCCCTAAAACGGGACTGTCCCCGTAATATACTCGTCCTCTTTTATAGCCATTTTTCTAGAGGGAGACTTTGTGGTTCTTCATGTCCACTTCGTCTCTTCCTTAAATGTTGCTTTCGCCGTCTGCCACTGTTTGTTTATAAGTTGTAAAAACACGTGTTCATAGTGAAAATATGTGTCTTTTAATGCGTGTGGGTGTACGAATCCTACCATATACTCAATGGTGACAGTTGTAGCGAAAATTCGACTTTAAACACTTTTTTTTTTTTTTTTTTTTTTAACAATATATAATAAGATATAGAAGAACAAGGTGGATTACAAGGTGAATTACACAGTGTGCTCACGAAGTCAGGACAACTGATGACTGCAACATTCCTTTGAGCAATACGTGTGCTAATGCCCACCACCATTCTCAATAACTTCCTTAAACATTTAATGTTTCTCTAAATTCTCCTCAATATGTGAGAAACCCACGGCTTTATCCTTTCCCATAGATGACCTAGATCCCAATTTTCAAAGAGCACATCTCAGATTTCAAAATTCTCAGTATGACAAAGCTCATGAGATTGAAATTAATTAACCGTGTTCCTTCTCTCAATCCAGTGACTAGGAAATTGAAAAATAATAGTACTGGTGGTTAATAGTATATATATATATATATATATATATATATATATATTTCAGTTTTACATCCCACGGTAATGCCGGTTAGGCTAAAGGAGATGGTAATGATGAGAAATAAATGAAATGGTGCAATGAAGAAAGTGGGAGGAAACGGGAGAACCCCTAGAAAACTCACGTATACGACTGGTGGTTCCAGTGGCCAACCAGTACATCATAAAACAGTCGTACCTTGTCGTCTCTGCACGCTTCCAACATTCTGGCAGCAGTCTTCGGTCTTCCTATTGACCCGTATCCGAGGTTTAAAAAAGATATTAGGAAGATTAAAAAAAAAAAAAAAAATTGAAGCAGATCTTTGATCACCAGAGTGTGTGCTTACATTATAAGTTTGCTTGTTGAGATTTGATATCCCTTTCTTCTCAATCTTCCCCCTCCTTCACTCATACAATCAACTAGAGATTGAGAGTACTCACAGGATAGGGGGGTTAACATTAATATTGTCACAAAACTTACAAGTAAGACTGGTACAACCACGTTCATTTCATCGTCTGAAGTTCTCCGAGTCCTTCATACTAAGGAGTCTAGTCATAAAAGAAAACTATACTCATAATCCTTTGCATGGTCAAAAGCAAAGAAGTAAAATAATAATAATAATAATAATAATAATAATAATAATAATAATAATAATAATAATAGTAATAATGTTATTGATTATTTGTACTATTAACAACTAAATTCCCTGACTTCTGTAGGTTCTCCAGGTTTTCCAGGTACTGGTAACTCTGTTCTATTTCCGCGAGATCCATCTTAATATTTAATATTGTTTTCTCATCTACGTCTTCACCTTCCTAATTGGCTTTTTTCGATTGGATTTCCAATTAAAATCTTGCAACTGTTCCTACGTTCTCCCATTTTGGTTACATGACTTGCCCACCTAAACCTCCTGGATCTAATGACTCTAACAATTGTTATGAATTGTTTAATTATAACTATGTTCATTGTTTTCTCTAATGTAGTGTTAGAGGCTTTATAACCTAATTACAATTTAGAATGAATTAATAGAATTAAAAGTTTTTATATACATTATCTTATAGATCAGTGATCACCAAACCGTCGATCGCGAGCTACTAGTAGCTCGCGGGGACATTTTCGGTAGATCGCGTTAACCGGTTGGCTAAGCTTGATCAATGCTGCCAATTTTGGGGTAAAAGTTGGTAAATCTAGAAGATTAGACTTCCAGAAAAAAAAAAAGAACTGCTGTTGATAAAAAGATGTTCCATCCTTCTCATTAAAGTTAACGAGTCTGATAAAAAAAAAAAAAAAGAACTGTTATTACATTTGTTATTTATTACAAACTACTCTTCAATTTCTTTCTTATGTACAATTCAATTTCAGTTTCTTTTTGTTATATACAGTTTAATTAAAACTGATTTCATATTTACTAGAGATGTAAGTTTATAGGCAATAAACAAATGTATGATTTAACCAAAAAAAAAAAAAAAAAGATGGTTGTTACTTTGGTAGGCAGCTCACAGTAGGATTTAAAAAGGGTATGGAAGCTTCGTAAGTTTGGCTACCACTGTTATAGATGAGCGAGTGGTCTATAATAAAAGAAAATTATTAAATTTTGTTCAAAGATTCGAAAATTGCATGATATCGTAAAATTTGCAATCTTTACTAGGCCTGTACTTGTTGAATGCGCAACAACTACAAATACTTAACTTCAGATGTACAGTTTTGTTGAAAAAAAAAATCACAGCTACTCATTAAAAGCCTTGCACTTTTATTCTTATTCCAAACAAAAATCCTACAATACCATACGCAGGCCTTCAGCCTTTTAAACAGAAGTATGTGGCTAGGTTTTGAAAAAGATTATACATAATATCCTTTGCATTTATTTATTTATTTATTTATTTAAAAAAAAAAAGATTTATAAGATTTCTCCTCCAGTTCTCCCCATTCTGTTACTTGGTAGGACTGGATCCAAGCCCACTTTGCTGTTCCCGCTTGATACGCCTCTGGATGCATTAAAAGTAATGAATTGATTTGGTTGGATTAGAGTTTAGGGTCCCTTTCGGCACCGAGACTCTATGAGATTCGGACCTATATATTAACGTGGAATTCGATTCACATGAGCTTGCGCCGTAATCAAACCCGCGTCCACTGCGGCAAGTAATGAGTTGAAGTTTGTATTTAACTAGTAAACTATTCATTGTAGCTTTGGGAAATTCAACATTGCTAATAAAACTCCAACTGACCAAAGCAGTATACGTCGTCCGAGATTCAACACCGCGTATCTCCAATTTTGGCGAATTTGAGTTTTCGATACCATTAGAATCAGTATAGTATGGCGCACAATCTGGTTAAGTAGTACACGTATATCACGACTAAGTAACTAACTAACTCTATGGCCTATGGAACCCGGAGGTTCAATGCCGCGTTCACAAAAGCTCTCCACTGACTTCTATCCTTAGCCAAGTGGATCGAGTTTATACTTTGTATTCCTATCTCTTCGAGATCCATCTTAATATTGTCCTCCCATCTGCGCCTAGGTCTTCTTAATGGTCATTATCCGATTGGTCTTCCAGTCAAGACTTTGAAAGCATTTCTACTTTCTTCCATTCATTCCATCCGTATATCACGACAGATGGCTCTTTTATTCCCTCAAAGTAATACGGCGTCTCTGGTTGTATTAAAAGTTATTCAGGCTGAAGGTATTTTTTTAAAAAAACAGTTTTTTGGTCTCTTCTGTAAAATTGGTGAAATGATACTTACGCGGTGTTGAATCTCAGACGATATATATATATATATATATATATATATGTGTGTGTGTGTGTGTATGTGTGTGTGTGTGTATGGGTTACAATTTCGGCTGTGCAACATAGCCTTCCTCTGACATATTATCAATCTCCTAAGCTCTTCCGATGCTGAAAAAGAGAACAGAGTGGAAGCATAGAAGGAGGAAGATATTCAAGAGACAGCAGATAGTGTTCTTAAGGAAGTGTGTAGAGGAGAACACCACGACGAAAGGACTTCGGGTAATCAGGAAGAGATTGATGTATCAATCAGTGAGGTAAAGAAGATAATGTGTCTGAGGAAGGATATGTTACATACTCGAAATTGCAACAAAACACACACACACACATATACTCTTAAAATATATGTACTGCTTTAGTCAGTTGGAGTTTTATTAGTATTTAGCTAATTTTACGTACAGAAAATAACTTACCTGACAAAGTTTCAATTTCGAACAATAACCATAATAGCTACCAATTGATTATTTTCTGGCTGGCACACTACATGTGAAACTACATATGAAACTTTCCAGCTGGAAGCAAGTGCATAGTTCATTTCATATCGCTCTTCTTTCAACAACGTGTGCCTACGGCCTTCCATTTGTTGTTACTTTACTAACTAGTAATTAGTTTTCCAATTGCGGGGAAAATTTACTCATGATTGATTTTAGCCCTTGATATAAATACACGATTAATTTTACTTAATATTTAATAAATATGTTACATGTTATTTTAAAGTAATTCCTGTTCTTAATAGTATTAGTAAAATTTCCGCAGCAGTTTGACTAAATCAAAACCCAAAATTTGATGGTCAATACCTCGGGAACCAAAGCTTTGGAAAAAAGAAATCCAGATCGAATGAGTTCTGTGGATTACGTATGACAGTACTTGAAAGATTTTATTCTGATATAGGCTCCAGTTCTGAAAACCAGGCGTCACAATAATAAAAATGCAATTTGATATATAGGCTTCCATGTTTTTGCCTTAAATTAGCTAGGCGCCAGATTCACACTTCAAGACGCCATGACGATCAAACGCCGGGGATTTTTCTAGCCCTCGCGTACGATATACATATTGTCCTTGAGACTGATTTCTAAAAAGAGAAATCTAATAGACTAGAAGAGCTACAATTATAATTACAAATATTTTTAAGTTCTAAATTACAGAATATTCGTGATAAACGATAAAGAGTGTGATAAACGATAAAAATATTTTGACTTTTAGGATGAATAATCCATTATGTCCCATAATGATCTTCCATATCTAATATAAATTCTAAAATAATTAGCACAGTGCCCGTTTTCAGTACAGGAAGAATAATTGTTTCTGGAAAATATATGTAAATTTTTTTGCGGTTTCAGAATTGTTGTTGATTTAAGTTCGATTTCACTGGAGTTACGTACACGCTCACCCTGTTTCCTTCCTTAAGGCTCACATTTTGTAAAACTCCATTTCATCATTAGCCTAGGTTACATGGGGATTATTTATACAAAATTTCGAAGTTTTACAACTAGTAAGTTCGAATATTTGAACAACCACAAAATTTCTAAGACGATCTTCCCCTTTTTAGGCGAATCTCGCAAACTCCCGTCTTATCTGCAATCTACGAAAGTAAGTCAATAAGTAACTGCAATATTTTTCTATTTTGCTTTCACGTTAGCTCTACGGCATTGTGTGTTCGCTAGACGCTAGGTGTCACCGTTGGCTTCGTCTGTAGTACGTTGCAGCGTTATCACATCAGTCCGCTTTGCGCTGTTGAGATATAAAGATGGTCACGCCACTTCCTTTTTTATGTACAGTAATACGCTGATAAGAAAGTTAAAGCCTGCAATTCGTAATAAACGCAGAGGTCGATTGTCGGAAGGCGTTCTTAAGTTGTATGACAATGCGCATCCATATATCGCCGCTCACACCGCTCAAACTCCGCAGAAGCTGCATTTCGAGATGTTGAAACATTCTGCATACAGTCCCGATCTCGCCCCGTCGGATTACCATCTATTTGGTCCACTTAAAGATGCTCTCATAGATAGTCAATTCAGCTCTGATCAACAGGCAAAGGAAGAGGTGCATTCGTAGCTTGGTGTGCAACCAAAATCCTTTTTTTTTTTTTTTTTTTTTTTCTTTCAGAGGGTATCGGGAAGGTTGTGCAACGGTGGATCAGGTGAATTGAAAAGCTATGTTGAAAAATGATATATAAATAAAAAGATTGTATTCTTGTGGTAATCAATAATAAAAATTGATTGCATATATTTATTGACTTACTCTCGTAGGGTAGAATGAGATTATTTTTACAAAATTTCATGGTCTTACTCCTAACGGTTTTAGAGATCTAGTAATGAGTTAACCACTAGATTTACTCAGAAATTTGGAAGTTGAATCAAGATCTCTTTGTTCATTCAATTCCATTACCATTGTCTAAGAGCATCTCATCAATCATAATAGTCATATTTGAAGCAAGAAATATTAAATTTTAAAGCCTGTTAAAGGTAATGTATATTGAAAGAAATCATATACAAACAAAACATCTTTTCCTCGAATTTACTAATATTTCCTGAAAAAATAGGGAAAAATATTTTTTGGCGGTTGAAAATTTCCGGAAATTTTACATAATCACTAGCGGTGAAACGTAGCTATGCAAGTACGATGTGGAAACGAAAATCCACAGAGAGTCAGAAAGCCTTCATGTGAAACGAGCCCCACAAACGAGAAAAAATTCATGTAAAACTGATGTTAATCATGATTTTAAACCGCCAAAGGATTGTCCACTCAAAGTTCATACCACGTGGTTTTACAGTGAAAGCAGTAATCTACGCTGACATCACACAATTACAAAAAAAAAAAAAAAAAAAAAAAAAAAAAAAGACCAAAGATATGGTGGAGAAAGTCCTGGATGGATGATCACGATAATGTACATGTATTCCTCACTCGTTGCCCGGTAGCCTTTGGCAAAGCACCAGACACATGCTGTCCGACACTCAGCCTACTCCTCAGATTTGGCATCAGTTGACTTCTTCCTATTCCTTAAGTTGAGATCAATCCTCACAGATAGCAGACTCCAAATTATGTAAAATTGAAGTTCCAGGAAGCACTCCAAACCTGGGAGAAAGAAGCGGTGCGTACAGAGTGGAGGGGAACATTTTGGAGATAGATGGTGAATATTATCTTTTTCTCCATGTTTTAGAAGTTTGGCTTCTTTTTGAACCGGGCTTGTGCATTTAATAAGTTTAATTTGAGATTTCCAACAAGACGTCCTGAGCTGCAATTATAGTTCGCTGTGGTGAACTTAAGAGCCATAGCATATATATCGGGTGTTATTACCTTAACATTGATGTAATTGTTTGATATATTTGTAGAGAAATGCTAAGTTCCAAGTTAATATGTGATGTTGCTATACAGTGAAATTTCGATTCCCCATAGGGGGTGAAGAAGGTCCGGAGGACATTCCATCATATAACATTTTTCGCTTAATTTTAACCTGTAGAATAGTGCTCTGTGGTCAGTGGGCGTCATTTTTAGAACACTGTATATATAATATTGTTGAATCTCTGAAGATGAAGATTTGACATTGCGATGTATAGGATATTTGGAACTATGTCTGTAGTACCTGGTTTTGTTGTTTTAGTACGCTGTGGAGGATTTTCATACGTTGGAGCTGACTACTTTATAATGTCTATCTATCTACGTGTTTGATTAAGTAATTGCTGCAATGGAATGATCGAGTTAGAAACTTACTGATGCATTAAGGGTTGACAGTTCCAATAATCATAAGAAAATTCTACACAGGGTGAAGTAATGTAACAAATCTTTACAATATTGCATTATACTCATATATAATTTGCTTGGTTGTTCCTTATTTTTACTACTTGTAATACTTGCAAACTATTTTAATCACTAGGTATAAACGCAGTTTGAAGATCACAAGAAACAGATAACATCCAGGTATTATTTTCTTCCAGAAACAATAATTAAATACACGTTCCTGATTACCAACAAAAGAATTAATCAATGACTGGAATTTAACGTCTCCTTTTAACAGCGAAGTTCATTGGACCTACAGTCAAATAAGGAATCCGAACTACAAGTATGCCAAATAAGGAAAGAATTTGGAACCACAAGGACACAAAGCACGTGCGTTAGCCATCAACTACTGGGAAATAACATACGGAACTGGTATTTTACATCACTTTTGTTATTTCAATCTGTATCATCAGGCCCACCATACCCCTTCCTGAACTGTGAGGGTAAGATAAATTAGTTTTTCTGTATAGATAAATCAAGTTGTGTTTTTTAAAATCTATTATGAAATACATGATATGGGGAAGTCACGTGAACATCGCCTTACCTTCATGTGTGGTGTTATCCCCTGAGACTAATTCGTACAACGTACATACTGTATTAATAAAACCATTCGCTTGGGCCCAATCATGTATCTTCTTTCCAAATTCTTCTAAAGTGCACCAATATATATACCACCTGTGGAAATAAATAAATATACGGTTGGAATAAAGAAATAACAGAACAACGAAATAAAAGTATAAATGAACAGCAGCACCTATGAAAATTAAATTAAAAGGACAATTACGTGGTACGTAGCCCTCGATAGATTGTAGTCCGACCGAACATTTACAGGGTGGCGCCGAGCCGACTGACCTATTTTAAAGTTGAATATTGGGCAGATGCGATAGGTTGGAGTAGGTTGCGGCTGGGGCATGGAAAGGGGATTGAATGCTATTTCATAAGAACACTACAATAGTTACAATGGACCTTTAGCGTAATGTCAGGTAACAATGAAATATCTAAACAATCGCTCCACTTTAATGACTGACTTCGTTCCGTAGTAAGTACGAACACAGAAAACACATTGTTCAACATTCTAACTCCGATATCCATGATAACTGTTATAATATTCCTATAAAATGACACATTATTCTCTTCCAATCTTCCACCCATAACCCACTCCAAGCCATCACACCTGCGCCATATTCAACTTTGAAATGTGTCAGTCAGCTCTACGTCACCCTGTTAAATAATGAAGTCCTGGTAAATAACCGTGCTTCTGTCTTCACTTCATATATATGATAGCTGCCACTATTAGTTTTATCACTTCTTTTGACCTATACCAGAAACACTTATGAGATACGTTATTAGTCCACACTGACACCAATTTTATACAATGTAAGGAGGTACTGCTTATAGGCTGACAATATTGTCTAAGACAAAAACGGGACTTTGATTCACAAGTTTTCATTATCAATGTTGACAGGCAGCCATTTGCATAAAAACTTTTTTATTATTATTATTATTTTCTTTTGCCATGATGCATAGTATGATAAGCAAAGCTTCCTGTATGAGAAGCCGGGTATAAAAAACATAGTGTTCCTGTTATTCTTTTTTTCTTAACAAATTACATCAGATTTTGATACTTAGACATATGTTATGTCTTAATGATGATAATTTACTACTTGACCACTATCACACCCGTATTTTTATTCGCCCAGGCAGCATGATTTTAAAAATTGAGATTGGAGTGTGGTATGCAAAAAAAGAAGTCCACGAGAGAGAAGTATAAGCGAAGTTGTCCATGAGAGAAAAGTTTAAGGGAGTTGTATATTGAAAAACTATGATTGGGCCAAAAAACTATGATTGGACCTAGGGGTCATAAAATACCGAAATACAGGCCTCACTAATATTGAAGACGATATAAAAATTAACAATTTTGATAAAACTATGGTACAGATGGCAATAAGATGAAAATGATGCATTCAAAATGATAAATATGGTCGGCCTACTATTGCTGTGTTCAGTTCCCTCAGGTCCAAATTAGATAATATGCCACTAAAATTAAAGGTATTGTTATCACCAAGAATGAATATACACACATTAAATATTGTTTTGTCAACAACTTTCGAACCATTTGAGACACAATTTTCAAATACTGTATACAGAATTACGCCCTCCTTATCCCGAGAAAATTGAAATACAATTGGCTGAGTTCTTTCGCATTTATTAACAAAAGAACATATGAGATGCATAATATCTATCGCTGCACATGTGGTCTTCCTGATAAATAATCAAAATGCTTGCAAATAGTGCAAAATGCTTCATTCGATTTATTTTCAATTTAAATTACACTAACCACATCACATCATTTTACATAAACTCTCACAGCTGACATTACGAGAAATAAGAAATTTCCACAATCTTACCCTTTTGTAAAAAGTAAATAACAAAACAATTATCTACCTCCTAGATTTTTATATTTATCTGACTTCCACTTCAGAGAAATAATATCAAGAAATATTTTTTGGCTTTCTACACTCCATCACACATGAAATGAAATGAAATGAAATCTAAGTTTTATGTCCCACGGTTCTGTCGGTTAGGCTAAAAAAGACGGCGATGATGAGAGATGAGTGAAATGGTGGAATGAAGAAAGTGGGAGGTAACGGGAGAACCCCGAGCACGTCCATCAACTTGAGTTTATACATCAAATTATTCATAGTCTCTTTAATAGTTTGCGTTAGTCAATACATAATGTATCAACAGCTGCAATTTTCTTTTTTAAAGTTAATGTCATTCTCTTAGACAAAGTAACAATATAAGTGATATATGAGACAGTGCTCCTGAAAAATCTTCATTACCAGGCTATTAGCTACTGATAAACAATTGCACACTTATTAGTAACATATTTTTTTCTACTGTGTATACATACATATATATTTACTAGCAGAATGCCCACCTTTCACACGGGGAGAATAGTTTCATCTTGGACATAAAGAGCTGAATTAGGATTTAAACGGTATCGGAAGTGTCACTGTTCGTCTCAGCGACCCCGAAAACTATGGATTCGACACTAATACCGGTCATTTTCCATCATTTTTATACATCTCCCCCTCTTCCAAGTTGCGGGGCTGAATTTGGAGTTAAACGACATCGGAAGTATCAATGTTTATGTCAGCGCAACCGAAAACTATTGATTCAACACTAATATCGGTCATTTCCTATTACTTCTATAAATCTCCTCCTTCCCCTCCCCTAAAGTTGCGGAGCTGAATTTGGATTTAAATGGCATCGGAATTGTCACTGTTCATCTCAGCGACCCGAAAACTATGATTCGACACTGACATCGGTCATTTTCGATCATTTTTAAATATCTTCCCTTCCTATCCCCTTAGTTGTACCGTCAAAGTGGAATGATAAAAGCCATCCCAGACCCGAACCTCATTTATGTTGAAAATTTGATCGAGCTCTGTCTGGTAGTTCAAGAGTTATTAAATCACAAACATAGTAACTTTCAATTTATATTTTATATATATATATATATATATATAGCTATATGTAATATTCAACTTCTTGCTTTCTCTTTTACGCTATTTTTATTTTGATTTCGCTCGCGCTCTCTCTCGGTATAAATTGGTATTTTCTTACGTAATATTTATATGTTTTTTCAATTAGTTGTATTCTTTGTATATTTGATGTCTTTTTAAAAACGCACGCATATGGTTAAGTGCTTAGAAAAGATTAGCTTTAACTTCGCCACGTTAAAGAAGTCATCAACGCACATACAACCTACACAGAATTCTCAGATTAAGAAAACAAAATTATTCACATGGAATCTAATGTGCTTTAAGAGAGCAAACTAGAAACAATATTAACCTACCTTTTTCTAGATTTATCACACGGTTCGGCATTCCCTGATTTTGCCATATCTTCAAGAACCATCAGGATTCCTTCTTGAGGTAACTGACCTATCAGCTGTTAAGGAAAGTTTGCAAGTAGCAACGACTGAAAATAACATGATGAAGATTTGACAGAACAAAATATTTGGCAGCCTTAAGTAAGACCACCTGGTCTTATTGTAATCTTATTACTAAACATATCAATTTATTACTACTGGACACTTCAATTTACGTCGAAAAATGTAATTGCTACACTCGAATTCCTCTGTACGTCATCACGTCTTTTCTTATACTTAGCTAATAAATACATAATACTAAACTATTTGTTGAAATCCTCTAAGCAAGCTGCTTGTTAAGTTAATTTTCTGTCACAATAGTTGCTTTTGTCTGACTCGTCTCGTAAGTAAAGAATGGCTAAAGGTTCTTTGTGAAAATAAAATTGTCGAAGCAGGAAAATTCACATTCCGAATTGATGGAAATGTATTTCATCTCAGATGGATTGGAATTTAGCGTCCCTTTCAGCACAGAGACTATATGAGAGAGAACTTACAGTTTAAGGTGACATCCGAACCACCGTAATGTGTCCAAATTTCAAGGCACTCCCATTAGAAATCGAGCCTGAGACTCCGTGCACAAGTTTATAGTTTATGTATTGTATCTTTCCCGTACCCTATATATATATATATATACAGTGTCTCAAATGTTCCCTGACATAGGGTAACTCTGTTATAATCAGAGCCACTACAAAATATAAGAGGGGAAACCGTCTCCAAATAAGTCGTTTCAATCTAAAGTGAAAGAATTTTCTTTAAATCGGACGAGCCGTCTGGACTGTACACTCTTTATGCACCCAATATTAAATGAAAATAAAAAGGGCCCCATTTACCCGGATCCGCAATATAAGTGAATGAAGTTACTGTGTGTTATGTTAACGTGTCGATGGCCAGTCCCCATTTCAAATATGCCCCCATTCACCATACTCTTACAAAATTTGTGAAGTACTCATGGTGTTTGCGAAGTAATATTCCACGGAAATTAAAGAAAACCACTAACCTGAGTCTGTAACTGAGCTCCATACATGACAGCTTTATTATCATCATTATTATTACCTCTCCTGAATCATTTGAATGGGTTTTATTAGAGAATAAATAAGTTTTTGATAAAATCTGACGCACTGCCACTGCTGAAGTCGTCGTTATTTAGCGGACAATGGTCACTACTTTTAACTCTCAAAGGCTGGTTGCCCAGTATTAATGCTTTCTGCAGGTGTTATGAAAAAAAAAAAATAATACATGCGCATGATGCCAGGCATTCCCAACCGGAGAGCCCTTCCGTGCCTTATTTCGAGCTGGAGGAAAAAAAAGAAGTCCGATACGTTTTGAACAGACTCAGTTTAGAAAGTCTTGGAGTCACCTACTTGGAGTCACCTTCGGTGCGAGCGGTCCTGGGTTCGATTCCCGGTGGGGGCACTCCGTCGAAAATGTGTAAAAAGCTTTCACTGACCGCCATCCTGAAAGAGGTTGTCCTTCTCACATAGGAAAATGCCGGCGTGGTACCTACCATATAGGTCCCAGGCCGCTTCCTTCCTTCCCATTCCCCGGATAGTGTGCTCGCCGAGGGAAGTCATCTCTCAAACGTGACGGGCTAACATGGCTATAGTTGCCGAAAGTCCAGAAATCTAAATTCTAAAATTCCTTCTTCTAAATGTAAGTAGTAGATTAAACACTTGTTTTACTGACAAAAATTCAATGATAAAGATGGAAGCGTAGTAGAAAATATTTTTAAGCATTCGAATACTAATATTAAAACTTAACTTTCAAATAAAAATAACAAAAAACTTGACATATATTACATACAAAAAATATTAACATAAAACAAGTATAAACACAAAAATAATTTACACTTAATACATGAACAATAACCTATGTGCCATTATGCGAATAAATGTGTAGAAATGGTATGGCTTGGCTATTGCCATCTTCAACTTGTAGGTAACTTTACAATGGAAAGTGCATAGTACAAGAGAAAGGTATAACGCAAAAACTATAGAAATTAAAACAACAGCAAAACATAGATATACATTATACTAACTGAACTAAAATTTCTTCACATTTTACATGTTACTTGAATGAACTCCAATTTTATTTTAACTAATAGACTATTAACGTTTAGTCTCTTTTGCCTTGACAGATTGAATAATATTAAAATTTAATATTAGTTATTCCTACTTTTTTGTTACACTCATTAAAGTAGATGTAAATTGGCAGTACTCAAAAAAAAAAAAAAAAAAAAAAAGTTTTGTACTCTTATACTGATTTGTGACAAGTTTTCTGGGAATTACGTAAATCAGTATTCTATGTAGCTTCTTTTAAAATAATGTAAGAACTTCTCACATGTGTTTCTTTCAGTTTGGGTTTTTGTGTAATGTAAAACTATTGTCTTTTGAAAATTTCATTTTCTTTCGTTAAAGATACTATTATGTTCCATGAAATGGAACTTTACATTTCGTTTGTTATCATGCCCATATATTTGTTTTCACATTGCATGTGACTCCACCGAAATACTACCGTCCTGCAAAAAATAATTATAGATTTTTGATAATGCTTTTTTTAGGGTGAGCAGTGACTGACTGACAGACAAACGAACGAAAGAAACAAACAAACCTGGATTTATACAAAACTCGAACTGCATAAACAACAAAGGAAATCCATAGGTTAGACTACATTAATGTATGAAATTCTTTTACAATAAAAAAAAGTACTAGAAACAATTTTCTTTTAATTGTTTGTTATACCAGTATGCAGGAACAAAAACAGAACTGTTCACAAAAATGTCACTATTTTATTACCGGTATGCGAGGAATATTTCATTTCAATATTATTGGTAGAGAATACGTTCAATTACGTGATAAATTTACTACTCTAATTCTATACGATAACAAGAAAAGGATACGCCTAATGTTTTTGTTGTGAAACAGAGGACTCTTCTGTGCTTCATTCACATCTAAAAGGCACAAACGATGACTTCGACAATATTGGAGTACAAGACTTTTCCAAGCTGCTAGCTGTTTCTTTCGTGTTTCAAGGTGTGGCTGAATTCTGTGAGTGAAAACAAAAGCAAATAAATAAATCTTAACTTACACTTTAGTTTCTCTGAAAAAGAGGAATAAAAAATCACTGCTTAAAAATAACATTCAATAATTCCAATACGAAAATATACCGTATGATTTGATAAATAAATTTAAAAAAAAAAAAAAGTGCCACAACTGAAAAATTACTTATAATGAACATATGATGCTGAAAATGGTCTTAAAGGGTAGGCCATTTTTGTGTAAATACACCGAATTTGGAGGTATACATGCACCTTCCTCCTCTCCTCAGGATGCAATCCTGTCATTGCTTGTTGAAGTTTAGCGTCAATTTTCATCACCAAAGCTGTGTGATATGCGAACTTACAGTTTAAATCAGAATCACAACCACCGTCACGTGCTCAATACTCTTCCACGAGCAATCGAACCTGGACTCTGTGCACCAAAGGCGCACGCGCGCTGGCCATTAGACCAGAAGGGACGGAAAGCAACTGTGTAATTTTGCCTGCAGCAATGTCAACTTTCTAGTTACTTTCTTGAAACTTTGGTGATTTTAAATTTTGTAATAAAATTTACGATGTGCTATACTTAAGGATCACTTTTGAACTGTACAACAGTCCTGATTACTATAAAACACTTACAATCCTTGATGATCTCGAATTCAATTTGCCATTGACTTTTTAATATTAGTTCTGTAAATACAGGCAATATTACTTTTATTGATTATCTCAATATCATATCCTAAGAATTATTTATCACATTGATCCCTGTTCAACAAGAATAAAATGTTTGTTGCAGGGTTGGCTGGTTTAACAAAAAAAAAAAAAAAAAACTGGTTTAAACCAAAAAAGAAAGAGAACGAAAAAATGTTTTAAATCGTGTGAACTTCATGGTGATATTTCACATATCAACCGCATTAAATTTTATCTCCTTCTCACCTTTTAATCAAAGTGCCCATGTTCAATTCCGGTTGAACCACAACCCTTCTTTCAAGTGTAAACAAAGTAGCAGCTTGGATATAACTTTGTGCGTAAGTATTCTCCTTAATAACCACGGTATTACGAAAGAATGTTAGGTCTACACATACGAAACGAAATCAAATTGTATATTTCTGCTTGCCTGAATGCCTGTTGTTTTAGAAAGAACCAAATGTTGGTTAAATATATTGATAGACAGACATTGGCAAAATTTATCGACTGCCTACGTAGCTTCCAAGATTAGCTTGGATTGGACTTTGTTTTAATTTTATTGAATGATATTTACACACTGTTTATCTTTCATCCTGAAATGACTCTTGACAATTATATTAACAAGTATGTAAAAATCAGTACAGCGTATTTTTATCAGAAGTCCTTCGTGAGTGAGTAGGCAGACTCATCGCATTTGTGGTCAGTTAGTCCCGGTTTCGAGTTCAAATGGAGGACAATTTCTCTCGAATGTAAGCTGGGAAGCGGTTTGGATTCCGCTTTAAGCTTATGTGACCCATTCCAGCATAACCCTGTTGTCGCATAGTAACACCAAGGCAAAATGAACTTATTTCTGTCCATATGTAATATAAATACATAGAACAAATTATTTAAACCAAAAAAAAAATATATATATATATATATATATTTAAACCAAAAAAAACGGGTTTTTTGGGTTTTTTCAGTAAAACCATGGTTTTTGCCAACCTTGGTTTGTTGCGTCCTACAGTAAAAATGCAGGGTTAGTGTCCGAAGAGCCACAGGTAAATTCATGATCTATGTGCTTCTCTGATGAGAAACTAATAAATTACCTCCCTGTAAGGGAGATGCATTTCTGGGTGCCCTTGGCGTAGATTCACTTGAAGAAAGCTTAAGCGCAATAGGCATAAACACAGCGTGAAGACATACGCTGTAAAAAACTACAGTGCAA
The DNA here is from genome assembly GCF_964235325.1 of Thermobia domestica. Taxonomy (NCBI): domain Eukaryota; kingdom Metazoa; phylum Arthropoda; class Insecta; order Zygentoma; family Lepismatidae; genus Thermobia; species Thermobia domestica. The sequence continues at coordinate 29,541,540 of NC_137454.1, forward strand.
AAACAAAAACCCGGAATGAAATATCTGACTTTAACGTCCCACATCTACCCCTGCTAGGCTAAAGGAGACGATAATTAAAGCAAACGATGATAGAAGAATTGAAGGAATGAGAAAGTGGGAGGAAACAGGATTACACCGAGAAAACCCACGAGCACCATGTTGTCCACCACATACTTGGCCGGAAATCGAACCAGGGACCCCACGCACCAGAGGTAAGCACTGTACTACTGAGCCACTATGGCCTCCAAAAGTACAGTGCAAAAAACATCAACTAACGTATATTGGGTTGCCATTAAAAGGATGTATTACATCTAACAGAGTCAGTGCAGAGGTGAACACGTGAGCTTGTGTGGGAGTATCCATAGGGGCCAGGCGCGTCGGTGATGGTGGGTATGTTGATGAATTAAGCTGTTGCAAAAGAGTAATCCTGAATTTAAACGCACCACGAACCATAATGAACAATAACAAAACGATGTAATACCCGGAAACGTTCCGTAAATATTTCGAACTTTTAGTAGTTCTATGGAAACTACCCCAAAATGCATATGCCCACACAATTTCAATATAATTTACATATAATTTATATTCAATTAAGTAATGCTCTCTCAGTAATGCCCCATATCCTTTACAAGTTTGAAAGTTGCTAATATCAGTTTCCTGGGCATTCCGCGATTTTTGAAATAATTTAAAGCGATGTTCGTTGTAGATTTCTTGCTTTCTCCTGAACCAAATGGGTGCAATCTCATTTCATATCAAAAACGTTGAGAAAGCATCAATCGAATGAATTACAATGGTTCTGATCCCACTTAAAACCTAAACGTCTCATCCTATAAAGGGCGTAGAATGGTAATTTTTAAATGGTCGTTCTAAAAATGATAATTTTACGGTTAAAACAAATGAATGCCTATGAAATAGGATTGTATTAGACATTTACTTCTCCCGACGGAGCATTTTTGTACAGTACAGTAAAGCTGTACTTTCTGTTTTTAAGTGCAAGGTTAGTAATCTCAAACCACGGCAAGTGCTAAAGGACGGTTAAAATGTGTGCGTACGACAGAGGACTGTATTAGATCTTATGATTGTATGTCTGCAAAGTATTTCTGTACAGCATAAGGATACTGTATTTATGTTTACAAGTGTATCCTTACTATACCATTACAAGAATTATAAGAATTCGTATCACTGTGAAAACAGCATTAGAGTATTTTTATTGGATGGCATTTAGTATCTCCCCCGACTCTTTAAATTGGCTATTTTACTACTACTACTATACCCCTACTCCTACTACTTAGATTGGGGGAGATACTAAATATCAGACTCATTTAAAGCCAGAAAAGTTAAAGAAAAAGCATGGCAGTTATTCCGAAACTGGTCGTCCGGTTAAGTTTTTGGCAAAAAAGTGTAATAATTGGTTCCTATCTGTACCAAAGTTTAATATTTAATTCACATAGTATTGCCAAACGAACATGAGCGAGTGAAGACGGGTTAAAGCCCCGCAGGGCACTTCGCAAGCGGAGGGAACTACTTGGTGCAAGGTTACTTCATGGTAGAATTATGGAAATGTAATGAGCATTTTTTTTGTAAACAGGCATTTATTCCGAAATTGGTCGTCCGGACAACCTCCTCAAAATCCGTACACTATATAGCCTTGATGTCAAAGAACAACTCTCATGTCAACAAATACAGTTTCTTTTCCAAAACAAAAAGTAAGAAGTAATGAAAGAACCGTTAATTTCTAACACTTTCTTTATCGCTTGCTACCTATTGTTTTGAAATAGCAAGTAACTATATTTTATTTGGAGTATGTTTAGTACAAGGGGTCCAGAAGCTCGTAAAAAAACACAAAGTTTACAGGAGAAATGAATGATGCAAGTGCTTAGACGTAACATAATGTAACCAAATCTAACCTAACCTAACATAAACTAACGTAAGCTAACCTTAACTAACCTAAACTAACGTAATATTAGTAGAAATAAGGGAAATTCTATCATTTCTTTTTGGAAATTTATGCGGGATCCCTACACTAATATAACATAACCTAAACTAACCTAACGTAACCTAAACTAACCTAACGTAACCTAAACTAGCCTAACCTAACTTAAACTAACCAACCCTGCCCTAAACTAACCGAATGTGAACAGAAATTACCAAAATTGTATCATTTTTTTTTTTTTTAGAGAAAACAGCTGGACACCTTCTGCTAAACATAGGCTAAAAAATTTGCTAGGTATCACTGTGTTTCGATGTAGAGTACATAATTTTACCATTAAATTTTCCAAATTAACGTGAGACAAGCTTTAGGCTTAACTTACATCGCAATTATAGCCGAAGCAGTTTGTTATTATAAATATTGTAAACATGAATATCTTACGTGAAGAAAGGTGGAAATTCATATTGCCAGGGCCAATTTCCGGCGTCAGCTGTTGCTATTTCCGCCATGATGCATGGGCACATTCTTCTTTTCGTTTTCTTTCTCTTTTTTTTTTTTCTTGGTATATATAAATATTTTCGCTACTTTAACATCTTACGAACACTTTAAACAGATCCAAATGGTTCGTAGAATTACAATCGTAACAAAACTATAACAAATAGAGCTTGGTTTAATACTTTTCAGGAGAACCTACCTCAATATGATGTGACTTCCCAATCATTAGTAAAATAATATTTAACAAAAATAATTATGGGCATTTAATTCTGTATAGGAATTAGGAGCGACCAAACTAATTTTATTTTAAATTGAAGTCTGAAACTCCCAAGATTGATGCCCAAGATTTGGCAACATAGCACAGGGCCACGCCTCCATTGCTTTAGAATGTGGTTGTGAATGCGAATGCCAATGCGAACTGCGAATTCACGTGCCTCTACGAGATCTGAAGTTTTACGAATGCGAATCAAGTTGCAGTGTCTCTTTCAAAGCTTCAATGTGAAATATTTTTGCTTGAAAATTCGTATCTTAAAGTCTTGAGAGCACGGAGAAGACGAATATGGATATATGATATATTTTTTATCAAGAAATGAGGAGAGAGAATTTAACTTATTGCCTCAATTAGAATAAAAACTTGCGGTTCGTGTATTAATTAAATTTTCATATTTTAAAGACAAAACAAAGAAAAATATACATATCCTTCACTCCAAGTTCGTTGCTTACATCTGCCCACAATGGATCTTTATAAAAAAAAAAAAACACAATTTATTAAAGTATAAACATCTATTTCCATCTTTATTTTTTTATTTATTATTTTTTTTATCTCCGCACCTCGCAACGTCGTCTGCTTTCATGCAAAACAAACTGCTTTCTTCTCTCACGTAGCGCTCAATTCTTCTACAGACGACCCTCCATTCACATAGTACGAATTCATACGAACAATCCCAGCTGGTTGGGAAAGTTCGAATTCGCATCTTTTCGTCGGTTTTCGCTATACGTAGGTCGGAACTAGTCGAGGCACTCTAATTTATTTACAAGTGTTGGGAAATTCGTATTCGCAATCGCATTCGGGACCAATCGAGACGCGATTTAATTTTTACTCTGTGACAGTTGCCTCATATTCGTCTTTAGTTTAATTTTAAAAGTTCATTTAATTTACGGAACCTGTCGATAAGAGAGAACAGACATTATATTCTGTCCAGATGAATACGTGCTGACAAGTAACCAAAAAGAGGCTAAGCAAAGCTGCATTCAATGTATAATTCTGATCCTTCAAAACAATAGAGGAAACAGAGCATAACTCACAATAATGGCGACAACCTACTGCTATATGCATATAGTACTGTTACAACATAAGAAAAAACATGGAAAACAAGCACATTTGTCTAAGATTTTTTAAAATAAAAGACGTCATTGCATTAAATATGAATATTTAAGTATTAATTGCCTTCTATATATGCATGCCTATATTTATTATTTATATCCATATTATTATCTATATATATTTGTGTCTTGGCATATTTTTATATATATATATATATATATATATATATATATATATATATAATTTCCTCTTGTTGTTTATAGCAGAACAAATTTCATATATGATGTGATTATCTCCTAATCTTAACTTATAATTATAAACTATTATTGTGCTGCCAAAATGTCTTGAGCCGTGGCAAAAATGCGAACTAAAGCTCACACCCACGCGTTGAGCCAATAAGGATTCAGCTGTTGCTAAGCGAGAGAAAGTGAGTGGAATTCCTTCAGCCGATAGCAGCGCTTGCGTCGGAAGACTAGGGATCAAGTCAATGTGGTATATTTAGAGAAGCCAGCCATAGGCTTACTTATTTTCATTAGATCAGCCCATTTTTCTTTCAAAATTTCTCACTAAAGCTCCTATGGAGTCATGACTCGTTTAACTCATTCCATATATTCTAGATTAGTCCACTTGTTTTCTAAATTTCACTCAACCTAAATCGTATGTATTTAAATTCAGGTTCCATAAAATTATACTATTCTTAAATCCACAATTTCGGAAATGTCACTAATCACAAAGTTTCAGATGATCAACGTCAATTATATGTTTATCATCCCATCTCAAGTGAATAAGTATTGTCAAATGTAATGTTGTAAACTAACCATTTTTGTATTTACATGATTATGAAAGCGCATTATGTAAGGATAAACAAGCATAAATTTCACCTAGACTGGTTTTGGAAAACAATTTCATTACTTTGTTTATGTGTGTTAGAATACTTATAAAAATTTATTCAAGCTATAGGTCAAGAAAGAAAACAAAAATGTAATTTACTTAATTTAATTTTCGTGCTAAGGCCTTATGCCTTATTCCTCATCTTTGTTATCATAAATTCCAGATTCAATGTTAATTTTCGTCATGCTTGATTTAAAAAAAAAAATTTTTTTGTTTTTATTCATTAAAGCCTTTATTATACTGTTAACCCAAATTCGTGAACTTTTTTCTTTTATGTACAAATCGTATCCCTGACCTCAAGAATATAATTTGTTTTTTAAGGGTTTGTTAGAATATAATAAGGCAATGCGATAACTTTTCCAATTCAATCTACCTTTTACTGAATTGAACTGATTTTCATGACTTTCAGTCAAAATTTTAAATTCAGGATATTTGTTTACTTGTATTTTATTTTTTTTTAAATTTCAATAATTCAATTACAAATTTTTAAGTTTATAATAAGTTAATAAAGTGAAGCATTAAAAGTATATATTGGAAAAGTATAGAATCAGGGATCCAACTTCGTGACACTAATGAATATTACTCTCTGTTCACAGAGAACAGTCTTTTTACGCCTGTCCTTACATACACTCAAGGAATTAATTGGCTTTCTTCCTAATGCGCAACTTGATTAAATGGCAACATTTTGTAGCTGCAAGATTTGGCAATATTATCGTTGATCTTGGTATCCTAATATAACTAACTTGTAACAAAGGGTATGGAGGTTTCATTTGGGATTACTCTTGAACTATTAACTTTATATTGTATTTATTGTATTGATATTTAGAAGTTCACTTATGAAGTGACAAATCTTTGCTCTCAAAGAATAATGAGAAAATTCGAGTAAAGTTCAATCAAAGAGTAAAATTGAATTTGTGCAAGGTTGTTTGTCAATTCGCAATGATCCAATAAGTGCATCCGTAGAACAGTGATATAAGCGTTGGATTTGTAATTAAGTTCCGTACTCAATCCAGCCTGTGCTACTGTCTTTTATTTTTATTCCTACAATCGAACTAGTTATCAAGTTATTATTATTAATTATTTGGCAGGCACCATCTAACGTTAATTTTTTTCGGCAATTCAAAAGTATTCTGCAAAAAATGCAAGATTGTTTACGCTTTAATAGGGAGAATGATAGATTAAAACTTAACAATTGAAGGATATAGTATACGTAAGACCGTCTGAGTTCCAGAAGAAGCTGGACGCTCATACTTTTAGGGATTATTCATTGAGTATCTACGAACTTAGAAAGGGGGTAACAAACCCACTTTCATTTACTTATCCACTGATACGAAAATAAGAAAGAACGTACCTATTTGCCCTTGTACTTTATATGCTATAGCGCATTACATTATATGCAACAAGGATTTTGGTCTGCATCATGATATAAATTTAAAAATATTTAACATTTTTCGAATCGAAATCAACAAAATTTATTCTAGAAAGTAAAAATAGAATGTTAAGCACATATAATGAAGACAACGCAGTGATTTAATTTGCTAACGTATAAATATATAATATGAAGTATCCTCGCGCACGGAAGACAGGGGGTTCTCATGTATACTATTACCCAATTGAATACTTTTTTATACAATATTAATTAGTTTATTTAATTAACTAGTTCTATAGTTTGAGTGCTTGATTTTCTTGTTATCGTTGTTGTTGCATATTGTAATGAAACTTTTCATAATACAAATTTTACAAATATTCTGTGTCCACAATATTTCTAGTCTAAGCTTAACAACACAATAAGTAAATTAGCAAATCCTAAAACTTTTACACTGATGAAAGCAGCAAAACAAAATGAGAAACAAACAAATGGAAAATATTTGAATGAGTATAAAATGGTAACATTAAATAAAAACAATGGAGTAAATATATTCTTACAGTAGGAATACTTCTTTTAGTTTTCTGCTTTTGGGTATGGTTCCCTGTATTGAGGCGATATTGCCTCTTAGAACTGCCATACTTATTCTTTGTATGAGGAAGGTGCTTGCTCTGTAATTGCCAGATAGCTGCGTGATCCATCTGCCTATTTCTTTTATAAAGTTGATACCTTTTTCTGCCCCATGCACCACTGGATTCAATAGCGATAGTTATAAAATTATATTTCTCCTCAAGATTACTATATTTTCTCTTTTTTTCGGTTTCATTTCGGCTGGCTATATTTCCTCCCTGAATCGAAGAAAAGGGGAGATTGGAAGGAGTGAACGCATCTGAACATGTAAAGTCCCAAATTAGCGCTTTACGTCTCTTCCATGGTAATAGAGTCATCCCATCTAGCCTTTTCCCATCTGTTCTGCTACACCCAGTGGGTTCTCTTATTGCAGGTATGCCGGCTGAGATTAGTGCTCTCATTATAATGTCATTAACATTTGAGTGCCGAGAACATCTACCTGTGCTGTTGGAACATGAAAGGCCATGTAAACCTTTTTTATTTACTTCGCTCTTACATGCTTGACATTTGTGGTCTTCACATATATCTGCCCCTAGACGTAATGCAATGGCTATTCGGAAGCATTCATTACTTAGGTAAAGGCCGAGCGTGGGCGAAGGAAGGGCTTTGAGCTAAACAGGTGCATCTAAGGAGGAAGCAGAGATTAATCTGGCTTTGTCTTCTAAGTTGTCTGCCGACTGGAGTAAAAAGGAGAGGTGTGATTTAAAGATAGGCATATCCCATATGATTTGTTTTGATCTGGAGTTGATTTCGGGTAATTCTAAGCCTACTAATATTGACCAAGTTGTAGAGCAATCCTCAATCTCAGTAATTCCGTGTTGGAGAAGTTATTCAATTAGGCATTTGGAACCATAGAATGATGCCAAGAAGGCGGGAATAGCCATATCTAAGGCTCGTCGGATGACTAATCCTCCAAAACTGATCGGAGGAGGAGCCTGTAGCCATGCATTATTAGGAAGAAAACAATTAATAATGGATTCCAATCCAGATTTGATGGAGTTATCGTAACGTTCAAGTAGTTCTTCTCTCCAAGATGGTGAACGTCATAGAAAATATAGTAACCTTGGCATGGTAAAAGAAGTTCATAATAAATAGAAAGTTGAGTGTGTGAAATAATTCTCTAGCTTGGCAGTCTTCTCAATAAAACTTTCCTTGCTTCAGAAGAAAGGGCAGAACCCAAAAGAAAAGTGTTTGAAGGCGACATTAATTGAATGCCTGGAGCCGCCTCATTAAACATGGTGAAAAATATATTGTCTGTTCTGGAGGTGTTTCCAGGAAGCTAATCTCACAGTTGGAGTAGTTTAGTTGGAGACCTATTAAAGATCCCTTTGTATCGATATCATTTAATGCATTTAGTATGGTATCCGGGTCTCCATCTATAGTGCTTTCGTCCAAGTACCATATATTTAGATCTGTATTTATAGTGTTGACGATTGGTTGTAGCGTTAAGACAAATAATGCAGGACCTAAAGGGTCTCCTTGCTGAACTCCTCTTTGGGATGAGATAATGTCTGTGACGTATAATAAATAACTGAGTTGAGCATAACTTTGGAGCACGTAAGGATAGATCAGCGTTTCCCAACCGGTGTGCCGCGAATGGACCGCTGGTGTGCCGCGAAAAAATCGAAACAAATTATTAATTCTATACGAACCAAATTGCAAGACAGGGGAAAATGTATATTTATATTTCACATTACTATGAACCTCTACTATAAATCTACAATTTTAAATTTCATACTGTGTTACTTTTCTGTACATTTTTAATGTTGAAAAAGTATTTATCATTGTCATGACCATTATTACTTCTTTGTTGTTGCAGACTATTTCGTAACTTGAAATTTTAACATATCATTCAATAAATTCAACAAAGCAAGCATGCATACAAATTACCTACATTTGTGATTTAAAAGTATAGGAGATTTGTTTATTTGTTCGTTATTTAGTGATCTTCCCTTTTAGTTAGAGGTTAGATACAGTTTTCGAAAGAGAAAGTGGATTTTTAAAAACCCGAGTCCTATATTTCATTGCTATTGTTTTCTATTTTAAAATTAGAATTAAAAATAAGTATAATTATTTAGCACGGGGGAAAATCAGTGATCGAGCTTTCTTCTATGTAAGAAGGAAATTAGTAATCACATTAAAATACCACGGTAATTATATATATATGGGTGTGCCGCGAGAATTCAAGTTACACCTGTAGTGTGCCGCAAGTTGAAAAAGGTTGGGAAACGCTGGGATAGATGGATGTAAAATTACCCTTAACGGCAGTGAGCATTGCATTCCCGTCTATTTCGTTAAAAGCATTTTTAAAATCAATCTTTAGGAAGGCTTTAGGCTTTTGATGAGGGTGGGAGTAATACATACGTGCAGCATGTGCTGCAACTTCAGCCCCATGCTGAATGCCTACTCCTAATTGGTATGGAGAAAGGCATTGAAGTAACTGACTTTTAATTCTCCCACGTATTATTTTTAGAAGGAAGTCTTCTCCATGCGTTTCCTATGGCAATTGTCTAATCCGTCCACGTTTCTTTTTCAATGCAATAAGAGAAGCTCCAAAGAATTTTTTTTCTACGGGTACATCTCCTGACAAAATCATAGAGAGAAACTCGCAAGTAATCGTGGTAAGGAAATCTTTAGAGTTATGAATATTGTAAATTAAGTCCTTGAGAACTGAAAGGAGCATACAGTCTATTCCTCCAGCTGAACCAGAAGGGAAGGATTTGGGCGCTTTTAGAAACTCGCTGGACAAAATTCTAAAAAGAGAGAGGGAGAGTGAAGCTGCTGTGCCAGGTAGTGGATTCTTCGACGCAATAATGCACAAGAAAGCATCATATTTTCAATGGTGAATAATGAACTACTTGCTGAAGATCCTCGTTCTTACATAAAATTCTACAGAATGGACTATTCAGAATTCCATACGCTACTGGAATTAGTAACTCCGAAAATTTCGAAGCAATATAAGAACATGAGGGAGTCTGTATTAGCTGAAGAAAGGTCTGTAGATCCTTGCATCCACCAGATTGTAGAACTGAAAATCAAATGACTTGGCCAAATATGTAAATGAGAGCAGTTATCAGACGCGGAAAGCTAAAATAAAGGAGGAAGAGCAATTTTCTAGTTTAGATACTGAGGATATCCGCTCAGCACAGTATCCACAAAAGATACTCCATATACGAGGGTCACTACGAAAGTTTTGAGATATGCATTGTTGTGGCATAGTATTTGAATTCCAACAATTGCGTTAGTGGTATCCAGAGCGAAGAAGCGAAGCAAGTTTCAACTCGCCTCGCTTATCGGCTTGGTCGTATCGCCTTCACTTGTTTGTTGATGTGAACAGTATTCGGCTGTCTAGAATGGAGCTCGAAAGAGAACATTTTCGCGCAATGATTCTTTACGATTTCAAAAGTGGTTTTTGACCGAGATACAAAGCCTTGACCGTTTGAAGGGGGCATTTGGGGACCTTGCTCCTTCCCGTGTTACAATTTTTCGGTGGTTTGGTGAATTCAGAAGAGGCCGGACATTGCTTAAAGATGAAGAGAGAGCTGGACGTCCGGCAGCAGCTGTGTCAGATGAAAACATTGCCGCTGTGAAACAAATGATTCGAGAAAATCCTTGAACAACTTTCAAGGACATTGAATCTACAGTGAACATTGGATTGCCAGCAGTAACAAAACTTCTTCATGATCATCTTCGGCTCAGGAAGGTTTCATCTCGTTGGGTGCCTCACACTTTGACTGAACCGCAGAAGCGCATGCGTGTGGAATGGTGTGAAGAAATGCTTGCAAGATTTGATGGAGGCAATTCTCGACGCGTCTCTGACATTGTTACTGGTGATGAGACATGGATCTATCAATTTGACCATGATAATAAACGCCAGTCTACAATTTGGACCTTTCCAGACGAAAATCCACCCACGAAAGTGAAGCGACCGCGAAGTGTGGGGAAGAAGATGGTCGCAACTTTCTTCTCCAAATCTGGCCATGTTGCAACTGTTCCACTTGAAAAACAAAGGACTGTTACTGCTCAGTGATACACCACTGTTTGCCTAACAAAAGTGTTCCAGAAGCTTCGGGAACGGCGTCCAAGAACTGGATTGCGTGGGATTCTGCTTCATCTTGACAACGCGTCCGCACACATAGCCAACCTCACAATTCAGTTTTTAGAATCTACGGAGGTCAATCTTATGACTCATCCGCCGTATAGCCCTGACCTGACCCCGTGGGATTTTTTTCTGTTCCCCAGGATCAAAGATCGCATGCGTGGGAAGAGATTTTGCAGCCCTGAAGAAGCTGTAGTGGCTTACGAGAATGAACTTTCAACACTTGAAGAAAAGGACTGGCAACACTGCTTCCAAAAGTGGTTTTCGAGGATGCAAAAATGTGTACAGTGTAATGGTGAATACTTTGAGAAAATGTAAGTGTTAAATTGATTTTAAGTATGTAAGTTCTTTCACATCTCAAAACTCGTAGTGATCCTCATAGTACCTAAACTTATACCACGCCGGTAGCCCCTCTCATGCACTACACCCGGACTTTTTGTATTACGCCTGCATTCTAGAACTGTTCCCTAGTATTGCACCAAGGTCACACAATGCTGATGACAATTTACTCTCATTGTTTCTTTTTTCAAACATATTACACTATCTTTTGGTATACAAATCACAATATACTTAAATTATCTATTTTTAATCTTCTAAAAGATGTAATTACATTTGTTCAGATCTGTGGTGTTCGGGCGGACGCTATTTGCTTCTCTGTATACCTATTCTTGCAGTTTTTATTTTTTAAATAACATAAATCGTGCTTCACGTTATACAAAAAAAATGTATGGCTCTATTCATACCATTCATGCTTCTCTTGTCTCTGTAGCTGTCTTGAAATGACAGAGAAATAAAGTTGAATGTCGTCAGGCGTTACTCTTTTCTGATTGGTAGTTGTATGCAAGTCCAGGAGGAAATAGAAACTGCTTCTATTTCTTCCAAGTCAGGATCCAAATAAGGACAGCAGAAAATTTCAAATTGGAATAAGAACAAATCACTTCTCACACGATCGTTAAGTAAGGTCGTGAATCCTTACTTGAGTCCCGTCTGAGACAGGCTTAAGCATAAATCAAAATTACGCACGAATGAGAATAATCTGGAAATCGTACTTTCGTGGTATACCTGTAGTAGTAAAGGAGAATACAGAATTTCCAGGACAGAAGGCTAGGAGGGAATGGAGTAAAATAAAGTAGGAGAAAACAATAGAGGGCAGAGGCAACCGAGGGTGGTAGTTTCAGCTAGGGATTGCCAGTTTCGGAATTTTTGCTTTCCAGAATCCGGAAAGTAAAATCGGAAAATTCCGGATTTCGGAAAATTTCCGGAATTAAAAAATCCGGATTTCGGAAAAATCCGGAATTCGAAAAAATTCCGGAATTTGGAAAAAAATCCGAATTTCGGAAAAATTCCGGAATTCGGAAAAAATATTTTTTTTCTTTTTGTAATCCTAAGAATTTTGTTCAAATGCAAACGAACAAATTTCCTTTTTGTAATCTTAAGAATGCATGATGCAAGTTAAGCTTAAACATCCTAAAGTATACACTAATCAATCTTTCCATGGTTAATGAGATGTAGTCCAAAAGTACGATGTACTCATAATATTTAATTTTTGTTTTACTGTGATATTGTCCAGAGGTAAGAAATATATCACAATGAGATAAACAACTTGACAGAATGAAGATGTCATCATACGTAGTTTTCCAGAAAATCGTGAGAAACGAATTTTTATGAAGTTAAAATATGCGTCCCTTGTTGCCAGTGTGATGCAATTGATAACTTTTATGCTGGAATAGTCTTATTATTATTATTTTAATCGTTTATGTACTGTAAAAGAAAAATATGAACCGTTAAGTAGTAGATTTTATCTGTTGTTTTTTGATATCTTCTAACAGTAATAACAAACTGCTTGTAAATACGCAATGATTATCAAGGACAATGGCATATTAATGTAAGGACTACTCTGCAGACTAGCAATAAATAACAGATAAACAATAGTTGCAAAAAAAGTAACTAACTTGGGCACGTCAGGGGACATCCACATTGCGCATTATGTTCGCGAGAATATAGGGACGCATTGAGACTCTAGCAAAGAGCGTGGTGTTATCATGTTCGTTTGACTAATTTTAATAAGGTAAGCCTGATGTATAAAGTTGTTAAAGTCATATTATTACTCCAAGGGCCATACGATGGAGGCATTAACTTTAATATTAATGGCACTAATAAACACTTACTTGCTCTAACGGTTAACCTCATTTTTGAGATGATTCTTAGAAGTGGGCGTGTTGGCATGCAGTTAGAAGACCTATATCCATTATTTAAAAAGCACACGTTATCTGTGGAATACTAACGATTTGCGTCACTATCGAACACTAACGTAGCACTAGCGATGTTTAAAGTCGAAATTGGGGTCTGATATACGTGGCTTGTCAACTTCACGGACATTATATTTTCCTTGAATGCGAGAATTTTGCGCCCTACCACAAAAATAGGGGAAAATGCGCCCTCAATATATTTGCACTGGGATGTTTGCGCCCTACCCCAAAAAAAGAGAAAAATGCGCCGGCTATATATTTGCACTGGGATGTTTGCGCCCTACAATTCAACTTATTTTTGTATTCTGTAAAGTAACTTCCACTCACACTTGAACTAGGCTTGCCTCTCATCGTCTCAGTGAGTTACTCCATCCGTTATAATATTCCGAACAAATGAAAAAAATACAAGTTTAGTTCACTAAAGGGCAATCCATACAAATACAATTTTTCACTATACTACAAAACTTACAATAAAAGTATAAATGACTGATATATAATTATTTATTAATATAATCAAAGAGTATAATTTAATCTACAAAAGGCTGTTTGGCTCTACCCAGATCTCTGTTCACAATCCTTGTGAGTTGTTTGGATTTTCAGGACACAAAATATAGAAAAGAAAATGTAAAGTGAATGTAAAATCAGTTCAGTAATATTATCAAGAGAACTATGTACAATGTGATATTGAAGCTTTGCTGGCGTCTACTATTAATCCAATGTTCTCGGAATTGCTGCCAGAGTGAGTGTTGCTGTGCTGAGCTTTCGTTACCATACAGCGGCAACATCTTCATAGCTCTGAAGATGTTGCCGCTGTATGGTAACGAAAGCTCAGCACAGCAAGACTCACTCTGGCAGCAATCCCGAGAACATTGGATTAATATGTACAATGTGTTTACTTGCTGGAATTACACTTCAATTGCGTTCAGTCGTTCTTTCAGAAAAAATGTTCCGGGGGGCACACTTAGTATTCCGAAGGGGGGTCACTGGTGGTACTATTCTATTTATTATTATATTATAGGTGTATTATTTTGGTTTCCTCCGAGTGGGCATTCTTGAGAGCTCTGGGGAAGCCAGCGTTCCCCAAAATCATCTCTGGAAGGAGCAGTGATTGCGTTGATCCGTTAGGTTCTTTTGGCTTATATTGAAGTTTATTCTCCCCTTATATAGCCACAATGAAAATAAATCACAAATGGCATGGCTGTGGGGGAAGATTGTTTATGCTGTAATGTCAGCCCCTCCGAGCAAATGCGTAAGCTCGAATAGGTTCTTTTATTTCGCAGGGCTCAAACTTCCCGGTGGAGGTACATCGCAGGCGCAATTTTCCCTGTTCTTGAGGTAGGGCGCAAATTTCCCAGGCGCAAAATTCTCGACACCGTTCGAATGACCTCGGAAGACTATATCTTTTTCAATATTTTTTTATATTCTTTTACTCGAGATTTCTTCATGGCTTCTTATTAAAATACTTACTAACATATCCTCATTTTATTGTCCAAACCAATCAATATGAGTATGTTGTCAGTAAAATATTTAGATTGATCGAGCCCCTGGTGTGTAACCACAATATTTCATATCATCCCCCCATTAGAAATCTTGGCTAAACGAACCAATATATGTTGCCAATAAAATAGTTTAGAATGATTGAGCCCCTGATAAATAACCACAGTATTTCGTGACAGATCCCCCCCCCCCTTCCTATTACCATATTCTAGCTACGTGCCTGACTCAGCTAATTCTCTACATTCATAACCAAGCACACATTTTCTAAAGCGGAAAATGCTGTCTAAATACCTAAGCTTATTATTTTCAGCAGATGCACAAATTGGGTAACATTCTATCTACATGAATGTTATATATGTCGATTACTGGAAACCGCTTCTCGCTATCTATTACCATATTTACAATATAATGATTAAGTTAAAACCAGAAATGGTTGATTCGTACCGCTTCCGGTTTGAATATTACATTCATCAGGGAACTCGATTCTTAACTAATGACTCTGTACATCGTGGGCAAAATTGATGGTAATCCATCAGATAGTTTTTGAGACTGTTTGTCTCACTGACGGACAGAATGAATATATGGCTATAGAGTTTTGATAAAGTAAATTCGTTAATGAGTGATGATGGAACAAATACAAGAAAGGTAACCAAGAGTACAACCGGGAAAATTTTCGAACACAAAATTAGGCATCGAAAACCCACATGTCCTGGGTTAGAATACCATAGATGAAAACTCTACCACTGAGTCATCAATCACCAGCTTATTAGTTTTATTAACTATTATATTAATATAAATTAATGAATGCCTGCTTATGTTAATTATTGAACAACTACATTGCATACTTCGTAAAGTCAAAAATTATAAATTTGTATTTACTGTATATAGGTATGTTGACAACAAGCGAACGTTATTATAATATTTGTTGAGATTTCTTTTCCTTCACTGCCTTTCGTCTGGTTAAAAATTAGTTTGCAGCGCTTTGGAGCAGGTGCAGGTGGGAACACGATAATGTTTGAGACATACCGGCGACTTTTTTGTGTGTGAAAATAAGACCCTCATAAAGCAGTAAATAAGTGCAGTAGCAATTGTCTACGTAAGTGATAAAGACATATCCAACTACAAGAAACTAATACAAGTATATATAGGCCTATTCATTACAGTATTTTGTTTTTCTTTTAACAGGTACTAGCTAGGGATGGCCAATTCCAGAATTTTTACTTTCCGGAATCCGGAAAGTAAAATCGGAAATATTCCGGATTTCGGAAAAATTCCGGATTTTTTCCGAATGTCGGAATTTTTCTGAATTCAGGAATTTTTCCGAATTCCGGAGTTTTTCCAATTCCGGAATTTTTCCGATTCCGGAAAACAAAATTTGCGGAATCCGGATTCCGGAAAATTTTGGCCATCCCTATTTTCAACCTCTGTATGAGTACAAACGTATAAAGTGCAAGTGCAGGTCTAGGGCTTCATCACATAGAAGTTTACCTCAAACCAAAGCAACATTTGAATTTCCGTTTGCTATGGTCAGCATAGCATTATAGTTACTTGATACATTATTTTTGTTTGCTCGCAATGCGCAAATTTTGCGAAGGCTGTTAACTAAACGAGACCCCTACACTTCACCTTGCGTTATGTTCTTATCCACAACGGCATCGTAATGAGCAAGGCTTCAAAGATCTTGCTTGCAAGTACTCACCAGCCAGCAAGACCATTTTGCAGTTAGAATGTTTAACCAAATAAACAAAAATTACTTTGCGACACAATAAACACATCAATACACTTTCTACGAACTTAAAAAGTTCGTTACTGAATTCTATATGCCTCTCTCTCTCTCTCTCTCTCGCTGTGTGTGTGTGTGTGTGTGTGTGTGTGTGTGTGTGTGTATGTGTGTATGTGTGTGTGTGTCTGTTTATTGTTTGCGACTTTTTCAATTTTCAACCCTCCATTCGATAGATCATCAAAAACTATCGGCTAAATTTATGAAATATTTCGCGTCGCTCTTACCGTTTCTGATTTATTGGCCAAAAAGTGGCCGATTTCTGGAGATTTAAGGAGCCATATTTCGGGAATCGGAAGTTATAGATAGATGATATTGGTGTTGATCAGTACCTACCTAAGAGGATGGTGAACATTTTGATACCAAAAAGAATCGGTGGTCACTGGCCAGTTGCCCAGTGATTACCAGTTAATTTTGGTACCAAAATGTTTACCATCCACTTAGATATTAACACTAATATCACCTCTCTATGACTTACCGTTCCCGAGATATTGGCAAAAAATAGTGGGAGATTTAAGGAGCCGTATCTCGGGAACCATAAATCATGGAGAGATGATATTTTGCTTATTTTTGCGAGAAACAGAAGGTTTACTTTTACATGTTGGAACAATCACAATTATCCTTCCTGCTCCATCTTTTCATTCTTTTTAAGTTCGTTCTGACATTCTCAACTGCTTTATTTTGTTTATTTGCATGCCTCTTAAAATTTAAAAAAAAAAAAAGTGACATAAGCTATTTATTCTTGAATTCACCTTTTTGATTGTTCGGATTTTACTCGCTAAATATAAAAAAAGTACTCGCCACTGGCGAGCAGGCGAGTAATATTTGAAGTCCTAGTATGAGTAACACTTCTTACTGCTATTTCTGTGTTGATGCATGGCAAACGTTTGGCGCCTCCATACATAAGTTCCTTAACTTTTATTCTTTATATTTGATTTAATAGATTTTTATCTATTTTTTTCTTTTTTCAAGAAGTTGGCCTCAATACATTCGTCTCTGACCACGTTTGTTCTAATAGTTAAGACTTTATAATATTGCTTCCTGAAAGTGTTCTCTGTTTCTAAAGAAGAAGAAGAAGAGGAGTTTGTTTTTAGGATTTCATTGAATGTGGTAGGCTTGATGGATTGTAAATTTATAAATGTGCAATATTAATATGTGTTTTTGATGATTTAGCAATAATATATATAAACTAAGTAAGTGTTTTGTGTTCCTATTACCAAATCTTGATTTTGTTTTGTCTCATTGTGGATCTAAACAAAAAGGAACCACAGAATTTATAATATAGTAGTAGGATGGAAATCAGAAATTTTCTGCAGTAGATTAAGGCGCTGGAATGGATTTAATGCATTATATATATGTAATAATTACGATATTAAGCGAATTGTTATTCTATTGGTACCAATTTGTAAATAATTCGTTGAGAAATAGAAAATGCAATAATTAAGCTAAGGCATCACTGACGAGGTTGCGTTCGTAAAATCAAGCATTTCACTGTATTTTGTGCAAATTGAGAATACCCCAATATGAATGTTATGAATAAAATTATGTATACTTAATTTGTAACGCCTTAAATAAATTTGTACCAGCGATTTCTGGGCAAATCTTTAGTTTAGGCAAGGCAGTGACAGGAACTGATTGCATTAAGTACAAGGGCAATATTGTACTAAATTAAAGAACCCTTATTACTGCCTTTTTAAGGTCGTATATAGTCTATGAATAATCCCTAGCAACAGAAAGGAACCAATGAGACCTGTGATTAATACTAACAGTGACGGGATATCACTGCCTTGCCCAAAGTAAAGAGTTACCGATTTCTGTTTTCGTAAGATGTGTTTACATGGGATTTGTTTTCATAACCATTTTGAATATAATGGGTCTGAGGGAGCGAGTAAAGATAATACCAGAAGTGGCTAGGTGGCCGAAGGTATAAGGGAGCACTATATTTGATGCCAACGGGACTTAAATCACCTTAGAACATGTATACACGCTTTTCGGGAGCGTATAGTTCTCTCGTAGACAATTATTGATACTTATTTGTTGTCGTTTGTACTTGTATTGCTGACATGCAGCCCACATAAATACGCTTTGTATAGCTACAATGATCTTTCCGTTGACTATAAATGTAATCATACTGCCTTTTAGGAGTTCTATTTGGGTGTAGATTAAATTTAAGACTATCGGTAATACATTGTAACGTGTTCGTGGTTTTCTAGAGATTCTTATGGGGTGCAGATTAAGAATATGAACGCATCTTTTAAAATTCTTTTTATCACTGTTGTCTGTAAATAAAATGCGTTTTAGATTTATTTTCTTTACGCATTCTTAATGATTGCGTGTATCTCAATAATATGTCCGCAAGTTAAAATATAAAAAACAACTATACGAGAACACACACCAACTTGTGCTAGTAACGTAGAGTAGAGTAGCTTAAATTAATTCAGTAGATTTAGGTTGGTTATGGTAGGTTAGATTAGTTTATGTTAATAGAGTAGAATAAGTTAGTATACTCCTTGTATGCAGCATTTACAAGCACCTTAATGTGGGTTTCACAGTGGTAAAAGTTCCTATAGCACTTGTAATGGTTTACACTAGGAATGCGACACTGTAAACATAAAACACAACTTTTGTGCAGTATGCAGAAATACTCTGCTGGTGGAGAATAATATAAGTCCTGGGTCATTCCATATCAATTCAACATAGTGAGTTAACCTCACCATCTCAGATTTTCCTGAAATTTGGTACATAGATGTTCTCTATATAGACTAGGAAAATTACCAAATTTCAACTGTATATATGAACCGGTATTGAAGATGGGACGATGTAAAGTTTGAAAAAGATCCCCAAAATAGCATGTTCAATAAATTTTGAAATTGGAATTGCAGCTCTCCTAATTGAGCTAGAGAGCTGATTGACGTATCATTTTACAGCATTTTTCATGACCTTTCCTGTGATATACAATACCATATAGGCTAATACAGAATTTGTTTTTTCAAAATCAAAATTTTTCTAAAAGTACATATTTTAAAATTTTGAAATTGAAGTCCATGAATAGATAGTATTGTTGTAAAATATGAATTAGAATTTGGGATAATAATGGCTTCATTATTTAAAAAATTCAAAACTAACACTTGATTTTTCAAGAATACTCTGTACGTAGGGTAATAACACAAGAATGCTAAGTTTTACACTTCTGTGAAAATAAAAATGAACACTTACTTGAAGAAAAAGTATAGATGAGTTCATAGTAAATCTTCTCAATAAGTAGTAGGATATATTTATCATTTGAAGTTTGAAAAATTCACATTTGACGGCAGACCGATAGCCAGCCCAAAAATTTATGGTGGGGGGGGCGATCCAATCATATTATAGTTATTTGCAAGCATATCGTGAAAATTTTAGGGGGCCCGGCTCCCTCTAGACTCTCCATGGATACGGGCCTGTTAGTTCGGCATACATCACTTTCAAGCAGAACATAACTTTTTTCAAGTGGGGATTACAGGATTCACTTTTATCAGAACGTCCAGTATTAACATCCACAGAACATCAGCATTTCTTGGATATGTTTATATATTTCAAAAATTTTACGTAGGCCCGGACCTAACCGTTAAAGCTGTTTTAGTTTGTTAGGCTTAACATTCTTATGTAACTGAGGTTATGAAGGACTGAACATTTTACTTAAAGTGTCATCTGAACTCGGCTTCCAGCTGGAAGAAATTTTGTGGACTCATCAGGACCGTTTAATTACAAGGCGAAAATTAGATACAACTAACACAGGTGATTCGAGATATGTGAAAACGTCACTATGAAATTCACATGATTTGTTCCTTTTTTGCTTCTTTTTGTTTACACCAGTTGTTTAAAAAAACACCTGGTTTAAACCAGCTAAGCCTGCTGTTGTACCAGTGCTAGATGTATCATTTTTTGGAGTATGAGCCAGCAATAAGTATTGCCAGCAGATTACAAGCCTGTATGATGTGTTTTAGACTCATTACTCTACTCTTCATATTTACTCCCACAGGTAAAACAAAAAACATTGCATACTTGTATTTTTCAGCTAGGTACAGGGTATTAATGAAAACTCCAGTGTTTAAATTATTTTAACAATGACCTCATTATCGTCTTAAATTCATATTTTGCCAGGTGCTTTACAACAATACTATCTATTCATGGAATTAATGTCAACATTTTAAAATATATATTTTTTTGAAAAATTTTGAAGTAAAATTTTGATTTTAATTAAACAAATCCTGTATTAGCCTATATGGCGTTGTATATTACAGGAAAGGTCATGAAAATGACACCTCAATCAGCTCTCTAGTTCAATTAGGAGAACTGCAATTCTAATTTCAAAATTCGTTGCACATGTTAATTTGGGGATTTTTTTTTTTTCAAACTTTACATAACATTTTTCTTTACTACCGGTTGATATATATAAAGTTGAAATTTGGTATTTTTCTGAGTCTATATAGAGGGCATCTATGTACCAAATTTCATTAAAATCTGAGATGGTAAGGTAAATTTTGTTTTCAAATTTGAGTTGATTTGACCTGGAACGACTCTCCTCTATATGTACGCTATTATTTTAATTTCGTGTAGCTCTTGTAATGGTTTCAGACTAATAATCTCACTCTTGAAACAATAAAATAGACAGTTAATATACGTGTTTCAGGTTGGTCGCTTACATAAATAAGTTCCCTAAATACAGTGGAGTCCCTCTTTTAATTCGAAGTCCAAGGGGACACGAAAAAAATTCGAATTAACCAAAAACTCTTATTCTTAAGTAAAATCAAGGGAACAAAATAACTATACTATATATGTAAAACTAATTAACATGCAGTGCACCTTACCTTTAAAGCACCACATTTTCATAAGGAATTAGAATAGCGCCGCGATTCTGCATTGTACATAATGCGCGTCAGTAAATCACAAACGAATCTACTTACCTTTTTGTCACTGCTTTTAGTTCAGTTAAATAGAACTGTTCAAATGTCTCGTTCGTACAAGTCATTTGCTAGTGGAAGACAGGGTTCAAAGTCATTCACACTTCTACAGAAAGGATGAACGCTTCCAGGTTATTGAGGAGGAGGAGAGATGCATACCAACCACCTTCTGACTGATTCTCTATATCGAGAGGAAGTCCAGGGGAGGTCGTATCAACAAACAAAGCTTTCCCTTTCCCACAGTCGCCTCTGGATAAAGTAACATAAACAAAAACCAGTTGAAATTGCATTGTTCTATTTGCAATCTGTCAGACACTGCAAAATTTTCCACTGTAAACACTTCGAATTATCCGAACAGAAGGTTCAAAAGTTCGATTTACACATTATTTTTTACCATTGTTTTTAATACAGTTTTCAAGGGAAATACACTTTTGTTCGAATTAAAAAGAATCCGCTTTATTATGCTTCTTTTCTGCATTAACATATTGCTCTCGTAAAATTTCCAAAATTTGGCGCTCATATTCTTAATCGAACAGTTCTTCTGTTTTCTCCCCTATTCTTTTCCAGTGGTTATTTTATAAGCATTCATTTTCATTAATCATCCGTCTCTAGCCTAAAGGACATATCCGTGGGACGTGAAACCGGAAATTTCATTTTTTCATAGGATAAAATAAATT
This sequence comes from Thermobia domestica, assembly GCF_964235325.1. Taxonomy (NCBI): domain Eukaryota; kingdom Metazoa; phylum Arthropoda; class Insecta; order Zygentoma; family Lepismatidae; genus Thermobia; species Thermobia domestica. Next base: position 29,563,418 of record NC_137454.1, read on the forward strand.
CGTACTGCTTTCAAAAATTTGTACTTTTCGTTCGACGTTCCGTTTCTCGAACCAGATAAATTTTAGAATTGCACCATATTATACGCAGAATTCGGAATAGTTCTAGAATGTTGATACACACACATAGGTGAAGGTGGGTTAGTAACCAGGTTCATACCTTTCTTTATCAAAGCTCAATACTCAATTCGCATATTAATACAGGACGAGCGAGAGCGAGTGAAGGCGGGTTAATAGCCAGGTTGATTACTGTCTTTATTGCAACTCAATTCTAGAACCCTGCCCAGAATTCGTTCAACTTGCACTCAGATGTTGATATATGCTTTTATTATAATGCTTGCATGAGGTGATGTAACTCTTGACTCAACGGGGATCATAGGATACTGAAGGAGTCGAGGCAAATGAGTGGCTCAGAAGTTGGGCCATGGAAGGCGCTCTTTACTGTTAATTTTATTTCCAATAGTTTACATTGCAGGCGGTTTTCGTAATTTGCTGATGTGTGTAAGCCATGATTTTATTCTGATACTATTCTTTTGTGACACTTTTTCTAGATTTACGGTTTGTTTCACTAGTTCTAGTAAATCAGAAATTTGTTAATCTTTCTTGTCACTCTAAAGCTCCCTTGTGACTATATAGTTAGCGTGTAGGTTTCGGATGTGGAAAACGGGTTCGATTTGCGATGAAAGCTCATTTGGCTTGGATCCTAGTTTAAGCTGTTGGTCTACGTCTTTTATAACCTCGGTGCTAAACGGGATACTAAACCTCAATTCAACCCTCGTCAATCTAGATTTGTCATGCCTAGTGCAAGAGCGAAAGTTAATTTAGCATTGTCGAGCAGATTAACAACGTTAAATTTTGTATTGTTAAATTTCAGTTTAATTTTTTCGTTGGCAGTCAGAAAGGGGGGTTCTGCTTGCTGAAGTTGGTGTGCACATACAAACGTATTTTTATATTGATTATATCGGGTATTCTAAAAATGGTGTGCACGGACCACAGAGCACTGTTCTACAGGTTAAAACAAAACAAATATATATATATATATATATATATATATATATATATATATATGTCGTTTGGAGTCGTAAATTACACTATATGGCAACGTCCCAGATAAAGAACTATAGAGTAGATGTACCAATCCATCAAGTGGTTACATCGATTCTTTCCAGATGGCAGTTAAAGTCGATATAGATTGACAATAATATCACTTATTAGTGTAGCAATCGATGTGACTGCTTAATGGATTCGTAGAGCAATGCTAATGTTTCCAAGTTAATGTGCGACGTTGCCCATAGTGAAATTTTGATTCTCCATAGCGGCTGAAAGAGGCCCTGGAGGGTATAATCATATAACATTTTCGCTTTATGTTGATCTGTAGAATAGTGCCGTGGGCGCCATTTTTAGAACACTCGATATATATGAAATATGGGATCTACTTTTGTCATAACTTGTACAAATTTTATTACATATCTATATTATCATGAGTTCCAAGACGATCATATTGTGAGATTTATTTTCACTGATGGGTGTATAAGTGTGATAATATATATATTTCATTAGTCCAGTAAATCACCCATTGATTCCTTCAGAAGAAGAATATTTTTTTAGATAATGTTTATGTTATGTATTTCACAGTACAAGATATGCCATTACACAGATGAGCACCAAGTTAGATCATGCAATGTTCGGTACCATTATTTATTATGAAGCTTTTCGTGTATATCAGTGGATGATGGTCTTCTGAACTTTGCCCTGTATTATTATTTCTATAGTTATGTAAGAGAATCTTTTCTTTGTGCTTTCTAGGTATGATTACATTAGCTAGTAAATTAAAGAAACAGGCAGATGTACGAACTGGTACATCAAATACGGACTCAGGGAAGCGAATTTCAGTGCGAGATAAGTTGTTAGTCAAAGAGGTGAGTAAATGTGTTTTAAAATATGTCCCTTTATGACCTGTGGCTAATGTACTTGCCACGGATACAAATCCAAGTAGTGGATGGGATTGCATTTTAAACAGTAAAGTATCATATCCTTTTTTTTAGAATTGGAATTCTCTCAGGAATTTGGGAATTGGCGATTATAAGCCAAAAAATAAATAAAGTAATTAATAAATAAATTAATAAAAAAATAAAAAAATGCAATCAATACATTAGCCATGGAACACTTTTTATAAAACCTGCTAAAATTGAAAGTTCTCCTTTTCAGGAAATGTAACATTGTATTTGTTGAACAGGAAATTTTAAAAAAAGAAAAAAAAAACAAAAAAAAAAAAAAAACGAATTACAAATTAAAAAAAAAAATCTTTTTCAGGAAAAAAAATTCCGGAAGTGTACAGCACGGGAACTTGATCAGTAAATTATTATCTTTCAAATAAAATTAAAAAGAATATTTATCTTGAACCGTTCTAGAGATAGAGCATTTTATATTTTGCCGTAAATCACACATGAGAAATAGTGCCTGAAATGCCATCTGTGTCGGCCTGTATCTCGGGTCAGGATTTTTTTGAACAAACAAACAAACAAAATGTCCCGAATTTTAATGTGTTAAACTCAGGGTTGGCAAAAACCATGGTTTTTATTGAAAAAACAAAAAAAAAAAAAAAACGTTTTTTTTTTGGTTTAAACCAGGTTTATTTGGTTTAAATAATTTGCTCTATATATTCATATCATATATGGACAGAAATAAGTTTGTTTCGCCTTGATGTTATTATGCAACAGCCGGGTTATGCTGAAAGGGGTCACATAAGCTTAAAGCGGAATAAAAACTGCTTCTCGAGTTACATCCGAAAGAAATTGTTCTCCATTTGAACTCGGAACCAGGACTAATTGGCCACAAATGCGATACGTCTGCCGACTCACGAAGGAATCCTGATAAAAATACGTTGTACTGATCTTTACATGCTTCTTAATATAACTGTCATGAGTCATTTTAGAAGGACAAAAAGATAAACAGTTGCACAAGTGAAACGATTATACAGAATTACATATGGGCAATTTCAAAGTACTACGGAGTACAGAAGAACTAATTTAGTTCAAGTTAGTTAACAACGACTTTTATTGGTCCAAATTAAAGAAATACAACGATTTAATTTGCATATCAGTAAGAAAAGTGAATAAAGATACGAATTATTTGAGTCCACTTTGGCTCACTCATTTATACATAAATAGATACCAAAGATACTTCTGATTTCACTAAATGCCTCTCATTAGATTTGTATGACTTCCCCCCCCACACACACACACACACGCACACAAAAAGTACGGCATTTCGATATATTTTATCAATAGTAAACATTATTGAAACGAAACAATATTTAGATTTTTTTTTGATTGCAATTACACAACAGTAACAACTACAAAAAAACACAAAACAAACATTTATAAACTTATATACAAAAAAGTTGCTTTTGTAGTATAATCTTTTTGAGTAATGAATGGGGAATTTAGGTCTGAATATAATACGAATAATATACGGGAGTGAAACGTGATAACGCACAAATGTGTGTTCACCAAGATTTTACAAACACTTAAACTTTTACGAACATTTTTCGTTTTTTGGTTTAAACCAGTTGGTTTTTTTTAAAAAAAAAAAAAAAAAAAAACCAGCTGGTTTAAACCTGAACCAGCCAACCCTGGTTAAACTCAATAACATCTGAGACCATCAAGGTAACTCCCTTGTGTGAATTGATATGGATTATGCCTAGTGCATTATAATGGTATGCAGATGTCTTGCTGGAGATAAATATAAATTGGGAAGAGTAATCTTCTTAATATTATTTAAGATTTAAGAATTCAATACTGCATCTGAAATTGCAGAATGGTCAGACAAAAAGCGTGTATGACCAATGAGCGCGCAGGAGGAAGGGGCAGCGTGAAGTTATAGCATTTACGAAGGTGGGTCAGGTGAACAAGGTTGGAAACCATTGCTATAGATTAACGTGTTATAGAGTAGTTCTTGATATATATGTAAAGACATTTGGTATGACAGATTTCAAGCATGTGAGTTCGGCATTATTCAACTTCATTTAATTTATACGTCTTAGCTATGAGACATAGATTTCATTTAATTTTATTCATGGTATTTCTGTTGTAACTGGTTTATTGGAAGTAGGAAAGTAGAATCTGGTAATCTTCTACTTCCACAAAACTTGTATCTGCAGGTGAACTACAAGGAATTAGGAGCTATGCTGCAAGTTGTGAAAAATGAGTTCGTTGTTTAGTTCTGTAATATTTTGTCAAGTGGTATAAAATAAGAGTGTGATGTATGAAGTAATTTTAATATTTAAAATTATACTTTAGGTAATAATTAAGAAGAAAGGCAAACAACTCATCACTGCGTCACTACTGTTCCAGTAATAATAATAATAATAATAATAATAATGAATAAAGTGACGTAGTGATGATATACTTTCCGTTTTACTTGTAACGAAATGCGTCATTTGCAAATTTATACATACATTGTAGATAAGACAGGTTTGATGTGATTCCATCGCTGACTAAGCATGGTTGAGTGGTCTAAGGACTAGGGTGGTAATCGCAAGATCGCGTTCGAATCCTCCTCAGGGCATGGGAACTTTGTATTTCCCTTTTGCCTACAATCTCAGTAGTAGAGCGCTTAAGAGTCTTCATCCCGGCGAAATTAAAATACCGCTAATTTTCAGTAATTATATGATATCTTCAAATAGATAAAAGATAATCGAAATGTGGAACAAGAGCGCCCTAGACAATATTATTATTTTACATGAGAAACCGTTATCACGACTCACTTATCTGCTTTCGATTTCGAGCCATTTTGAAAATCGGCATTTATTTTCGCGTTTCTAAACAGCTGAAAACGGAAAGCCACTAGGTGACTTTTGATAACGGTACCTCACGCAAAATAATATTGTCTAGGGCGCTCTTGTTCCACATTTCAGTTATCTTTTATCTATTTGAAGATATCACATAATTACTGTAAAATTAGCGGTATTTTAATTTCGCCGAGATGAAGACTCTTAACTCTGGTGAGTGGTGTCCCTGGTTCGGTCCCCAGGCAAGTAAGCTTGTAGTGGACAACATCCTGTCCGTGGATTTTCTCGGGGTACTCCTGTTTTTTCTCGCACTTTCTCATTCCATCATTTCTTCCATCATTCACTTGTTTAAATCGTTGTCTCCCTTAGCCTAAAGGGCATAATCGTGGGATATTAAACTGAAGGATTTCAGTTCATTTAATTTACTGTTTTAACCTTCATTTCATTATTATCATTTGTTTCTCATTGTCTCATTTGGCCTAAAAAGCAGAACCATGGAACGAAAATGTGTACATTTTCTATCTAGAACACTCTTACTTCTAGTTTCGAAACTTGAAAAATAGGAGAATTTATGAATCATTTTCGTTTTTGACGTGTTCTAACTTCCTGTATATTTTTACCTTCAGCTTTTGCTTTGTTGAAGATCGTGGGTCTCAATCCCTCGAAAGTGTCAAATTGGTGTACATATCGCACACCCGGTAGATGAGTGTTGCAACTCAAAAAATGGAAATTTTGAGTCATCATCACTGAAAAAAGGAGAGAGAGAGAGAGAGAGAGAGAGAGAGAGAGAGAAACAAGCTCTAACTGGTGTATTTTCGCATAAACGTAACTAAAATTAACCCCTAGATGGCAGAAATATCAGTATTCCAGGGAGCAATTTTGATAGAATAATAAACTTTAAATGTGATTGTCCCACAAATTTTTATTTTTGACTTGTAACAATCTTCCACCGGGTGTGCGATATATTGGAAGAAATAGTAAGTCGAAAAAGTGTGTTATAATTATATAACACAAATGATTTCTTTTAAGTAAACCTTACAATTTTCTTTCCATTGTAGGTTCAGGAGATGGAGCAAAATATGCCTTCTACGTGTCGTGTGAAGTTCGATGATCCAAATCGACTGTATGAATTTCATCTTACGGTAACTCCCGACGAAGGTTATTGGCAAGGCGGCAAATTCCGGTTTCACGTTGTTGTAACGGAAGATTACAACATGGCTGTAAGTAAATTGGAATCCAGAATGGTATGCAGCGTAGCAGTTAAAATACTGTACTACTGAAGAATTTCTTTGGCACATATGGCTCTTTAAGAACTTTTGCAGCGAAGGGTATGACACACTTACGAAGGTCATTCAATGATGAAACTAGGTTATAGGTCATCCCAAGGAGGAGGAGAACTCCTCGAATCCATTCAGTAATATTTTTATATAGTTACAGGTAAAGGAGTTATTTAAATGTTTCTTATCCCATAAGTATACATGCTCTCGTACATAAACATGTAAGATTTATTTCGTTTTCTCTACAGGAAACTACAGTATTCTTTATTAACTACTAGGCTATGACACATAAAAACAGACTCACCTGCCGCCAATAGTACAAAACGTTTTGTTGGTCAGTGAGGCCAGATACATATTTTGTTCCATTCGGAGACATTGGGAGAGACAGAATTACCTTTGATATTCTGACCAGACGATAGTCTTGCACGTAAATTATATTTATTGTAATATTCAAATGAAAAGATTGCAGGTAACTCCAAGATGAAAGTGGGGTCCTTGGCCCCACTATCGTATTTTCTAAGTTATGTATGGACTAATTTTTTTATAGGACTGATAAATTGTCTTAAGTAACTACAACTAGCAGATAACTAAAGAAGAATACATGCCTGATAACTTTTTGTTGATTTTTTTTTTTTTAACAAACTTACCTTGGGGATTCGAAGATCCTCCCCCACCCTCTTATGGGATTCCTAGGATTAGAAAAATAAAGAAAACAAAGTTGGAATGCTATTTTATCCTACTTTATGACATGGACATAAAGAAATTTCCATTACCAAAGAAATTTCTTTTTAGCGTAGTTTATTTACAGTAATAATATAATAACATGAAAACACAATTTAAAAGGATATAAGGATATACTCAATATGGCATTTCAATTCCCCCCCCCCTTTTTTTTTTAAAGCACAGGAAGTGGCCCATCATAGAAGCAATAGCACCGTGAGCGTTCATATCTGTTGAGAGACTAAACCAAGTTTTAGTTCCTTTCGACCAGTAGTCGAGCAGTGAAGTTTGTAACAGTACTGCATGTTGCGCAGTAACTCAGTCGTGTTTTCAGCATGGAGCAGAGGGATGCAATCAAATTTTATGCATGCTTACGGTCATAAAACGTTGTCTAGAACAACCACATTTGAGTGTCACAAACGTTTAGTTGAACCTCCGGGAAATCGACAATATCCTATACATCATTAACAAAACCATTAGGCATAACATGAAGATTTGGGGAAAAGGAAGATTTTTACTGCCCATTTTTACTCTAAATGTTAAACAGGATGTCAAGTTGCAAGGACTTCGTCATGGCAGAGGGTTTCTCGCCGAATTGCTCAAAACCATTAGAGCCGGGGATGAAGCATGGTGTACGATCCTCACCAAGCGACTTCTGGACGTAGATCTGTTCAGGAAAGGCAAGACCAACCAAAATTTTCCTGCAGAAATCAGAAATCAAGTCGTTGTTGATTGCCTTTTTGATGCCATTCTTCATATCCCGAAGGTCGAAGCATCAGTGGCATCTTCTATTTAGAGGTCATGAACCGACTTGTCCAGCGAATGACCCTTTTCAGGGTACAATTAATCATCTCCGGCAATTGGACCCTTCCCAATGACAATGTCATGTTGTGCAAGTATAACATTGCCGGACGGTTTTTGGGCAAAAAATGATCGTCATCAACCATCCACTATATCCACCAGAGATGACGTCAGCAGACTATTTCTTGTTCCCGAAGTTGAACTCCACCTCAAGAGCAATATGTTTGAGGACGTGGTAGTTATGAAGACGATTGTTGTTGTGTCAATGAGCGAAGTTACGCATCAAGAGAGAAGATGGCTGTAGAAGGCTGAAGGAATTATCCTTCCTGATATTTAGATGTAGCACTTTATGAAATAAGATCGAGAATTGTGTAAACAAGAGCCAACAGTTGAATTGTACACTTCTGGTTTTCAAACTCTAGCTTGTCTTCCAGGTTCTAAGTGCGAAGAACTGGTCCTAGATACTTACGTCCATCGGATTTGCTTACACGGGAAATTCATTGAATCGGTATGCAGTGCTCATTGTAGGATCAGCGTGGAGCCATTATGGTCAGGTGGAATGGGAAGTGCATAAAACGAACATTCCCGTCGACAAAACACATGGCTACAGAAAATGAAGAATAAAAACAAGAAACAAATTAATATAATCAAAAACAATAAATTCGCACCTGAGGAGGATATAATGTGTCAAGTTGTTTGCTTTATGTGGATTCGTGGATTACGCAGTGAGACTTATAAGATTGTACCGTTACTACATCCGTCTGTCCGTTACTCCACAGGATAATTCTTATACGAAAACGAGTTTTTGAATTCTGTGTTTTCCTGTTGGCGTGACTGTCTTTACCAGAGTTAGTTAACAAACTCCCTTGAGCTTGGTTAGAATTCTTAATCTGTCAGTGGAGAAGTCCCTGGTGAGAATCCGTTCACTAGCCACCCATCTGCCAAGTTAAATTTTCACGAGGGAAATGTCAAGATTGTACCTATGAATATAGGGCCGACTTCCTTTCTTATTGTTGTTGAATGTTAATGATTCTAATATAAATCGACATCGCATATTGTATCTGGAAGTTTGTTAAATTAATAAATCTGTATCAGTTTTACGTAACAAAATAAGCTTCATTAGTTATAGTCTGTATGATTTGTGTTATTCGATTCCAATAATCTGTGAGTTTACGTATATATCGCCAGTATATATCATTTGAAATTAACTTCTTTTTTTTCCTGTTTCAATTTCTTTTCAGCCTCCGACGGTGAAATGCCTAACGAAACTATGGCATCCAAACATCAGTGAAGAAGGCGATATTTGTCTCAGTTTGCTTCGCCAGAACTCAATTGATGGGATGGGATGGGCACCGACGAGGAAGCTTAAAGATGTTATTTGGGGTTTAAATTCACTCTTCACAGTAAGTAGTTTTAGAAAAGTAGTTCAAACATATCTTTTTTAGTCGAAGAAAGGAAGTGGTTACTTGGTAAGAAGTAAATAAAGGGTATTACTTTTTTTCTTTTTTTTTTCCCCCAAGTTTATGGCTACAAATTTGATGGCTAGATAGCAGAAATATACCCGAGAGCTTATTCCAATTACTTGGAAAGAGCTGTTGATATTGTTTTCGAATGGCTATTCTTGATGTTTCTTGAGTGTATTATAGTAACGAGGTTCATAAAGGCTTCGATAGCACCTCTGCGTCTGTATTACCGGACACCACTCGTCGTACCGTGAAGTTACCTAAACTCGCTTTCATATTGTTAAATATTTATCCATTTTCAAGTATCTGCTACTACTGAAAAATAATCTTCTGATTACAATATGATTGGATTCTACACCTTAAGAATTAAAACATTGTTTCATGGAAAGAGAATTTTCGTTACTTTGCTACCTGTAGTGTAACGTTTCAGTTTCCCTTTTAAAGAGTTCTGTTCAACGGTTTCTCCTTACCTTATCATGAGAGAATGTCACAACATGTGCTCTGCATGCTCACTTCAGTGTATTTTTTATTCTTTGTTATGTTCCTATTTGAATGAAGGAAAGACACGGGAGAATTAATTACCTTGGCTGTGAAGTGTTAAATATAGTCATTTACCAGAAACGCTGTCATTTACTTCTGATATAAAAGGCTTTTAATTGCAGCCCGTTTCAGTTCGTTTTGTATTGTTTGGTTGTCTTCTGTGTATCTGAATACCAGAGTGCATAGGTCTTAGGTTCGATTTCCAGTGCTAACCACATATCACCCAACCAAAGTCAAAACTTCATCCCATATATCTACACTGAGTGTTTATTGAATTGCGGCCACCTCTCCACATGAGAAAATGTGACCAGCAGCCGAGCTGATTACATGACCATCCTGACTAGTGGTATTGCAGAGAAAGAACACTCTCGAGGCTACATGTTGGCAGACAGCACACTTATAATCGGAGGTGGGCAGGATTTAACCTCATTCCAGTAGGGCATGATTGTAGATACCCGAGCAGTAGATGTGTGAACGCAGACAGCGAAACTTGTTGGATACGCCCATTCCTGTGTAGTGAAGGTGTACAAGGAATGGGAAGAAGATGGGATAACGGACTCCAAGAGACGGAACTGGAGGGGCGTACGGAAGTTCAAAACGTGGAGCGAACATCATGTCTAACAGCTCTCGACAGCCAAACGATTAATCAGTGTCCGAAAATTACGTGACCAATATAATGGTGGATGCACAACATCCGTATCGCACGCAACTATACGACTGAACACTGGCATGCATGAAGTTCCACATCAGACGACCCACTCGTCACTCACTCGTTACGACTCATCATCGCCGAATTCGTCGTGCTTGGGCACAGGAACACGATAAGTGGATCATGGATGACTATAAAAGGGTGTGTTGGTCCGATAAATCACGGTTTGTGCTACTCACCTCGGACCTTGTGGCGCCAATAGCACCAAGCTATGGCCCCTCGTGCATGGTGTGAACTATACAGAAAGGCGGGAGCAGCTGTATGGTTTGGGGATGCTTCTGTTGGCATGGACTGGGACCGTTAGTGTGCATGGACCACAGTGAGACATCCATTGTGAACCTGTATGTGTTAAGAGGATCACGTACACCCTACAGTACAACACTTCTACCCACACGAAGACGGCATTTTCCAGGACGACGCGAAGCCAGGACTGTTCTTGCTTGGCTTAAGGAACATTTCACGGAGCTGTAGCATATGAATTGGCCTCCTAACTCACCGGATCTTAATCCTATAGAACATTTATAGGATGTGGAACGAGCTGTTCGCACCATGACTCCTGCACCGACATCTCAGTGTGGGATGTCATCAGTAATATATGGTGTCAGATCCCCGTGGAATCATATCAGCAACTACCAGAATCTATGCCACGCCCTGTTCACGCCGTCCTATGAGCAAAAAGTGGACCAACAAAATATCGAGTGTGTAGGTGGTCGCAATTCAGTGAGCATTCCGTGTATGTGGACTGAAACGCCAGGTAATTTTAGTTATGTGTTGTATGCTACAAATAAATTTATATTCTATTTTCTCTTTGTTTTTTGAGCAGGACTTATTGAATTTCGACGACCCTTTAAATATAGAAGCTGCTGACCTCTACCAAAAAGATAAGGAAGCTTTTAGGAATAAAGTGAGAGAATACATGAATCACTACTCCAAAAGATGAGACTTTTATAACCATACCACGTAACAGTCATTGTGGTATACTTGACACGAACAATTATTAACAATGCAAGGAGTGTTGATCTTCCTTTTTTCATTTATTTTAATGTAATATATATATATACATATATATAGACATACATTAATGATGCGTATATATACATTGATAACAGAAAAAAGAACTAAAAGGTAAGAAATTGGCAAAACTCCCAGACTTGTGAGCTCAATAGAAGAACATGGTGTTTTTCCCGTGTGTTTTGAGAGTGAATGTGGATAGACCCTAATATAACAAGTGAAAGTGATCGTGATGGATGCCAAGTCAGTTTTGTGATAATATTACTAACTGTTTTCTGGTCGATTTAAAAAAATATATATATATTTATTATACTGCATTTTGTTTATACACCACTCAATTTTTTTTCCCGTAAAATAGTGGGAAATCTCCTTGCAAAATGTGATTCACTTTAAAAGCACAGAAGCTAAAATTTTTTGCATTCAATAAACAAAATGTTGTTTCTTAATGATTCAGTGAAAACATCAGTGAAGACAGTGTAACAAAATTTTATTTAATTTCCTTCTCTTGTGGTTTTGATAATTATTTAGGAATTGCCCAGGTAACTTTGTGGTAACTTAATCTGTGATTTTTTGTAATAATTGTATGTTTGATTTTTTTTTTTTTTGTCGAAAGCAACATAACTGAGTAGTTGTTATATTTGTAAACGTTTCTATGTATGTACCATACGTTTTCTTTCTTTTAGTAGCTTTTTATTTGATCCTGAGAAGCTCAAATATGCGTAAAAGAGATATATCACTGTGTGTGTATGCGTGGTACTGTCTTGAGTGATTTGTTTCGGAAGGTTTCTACTAGATATTATCTGTACCTTGTAATTTCGTCTGTAACTTTTGCCTTGTGTAAATTATAAAATTACTTCTAATGTTAAGAAAAATGTGTATTTACATGTATATAACATCCTAGAACATTTTTCTTTGCAAGGAGCGTAGTGCATTTGCCAACAAAAATATCTGCCTACTCCATATGGATGTTCTTTTGTCAAAATCTTTCTTTGAAGTAAATGAACCAACTTTAGTTGGTTTCTGTTAATTTATACAAAATTACGTTGTCGTCCTGTTGATAAATCAATAAATAGAAAACTACTGCATTTTTTTTTTTTTTTTAATTTGATTGGCAAAATAAAATATGGAATAGGTGAGATAGCGCTGATTATACAGTTCCTATCTTAGTTGATACTCACTTTCCGTGTAATGATTCAGAAATTGAGGAACTGTTTTATTTGTCTTATAAAATACGGCGATAAATCAAGGGTCTACTAGGTAAGGGTTTTGGATTTCTGGCATTTTTTTTTCTCGGTTGCTGACATTGTTGCAATTGTATGGTTGCTCTACCCACAAACATTCCAATTCTGAATTTCTCACATTTCTTCAGTCTGTGTCTAGCCATGGAACAGTTTACTGTAGTGCAACGTGTGCTAATTGTGAACGCTTTTTATCAGAACGGAGAAAGTTAGGCAGCAACGGTCAGGCGACTTCGCGCGGTTCTTCGGCGAAATGAGGCACCAAATGAATCAGAAGTTCGCAGACTTCTGAAAAAGTTCATTGAAACGTGTTCATCAGTTAACATTCTGAGCAAAACCTTGCTGTGTCAGGCAGTCATAGCAAATTTCACGAATAGAGTTATTGCATGCTAGCACAGTAGAGGAGTTTATATGCCCAACGTCATTCACCTGAAATCGGAATGTATGATGAACATGTTTATGAATTTTGTTAGTGTGTTTTGAAAAAGTAAAGTTCATAATTTGATGTAAGAAACAGGCGCGCTTTATGAATAACCTTATGCAATACAGTTGTCTGGACAGACTATATAGATCTGACAAAAAGAAAATCAAAAATACGTGTCAAAGAACATTTTACGGATGCGAGAATAAGACCCTGTTTAAGCTCTTTTCTAAATATTAAAAGAAGTACGATTCAACTTTATAGACTTCCGAGCTTTGTTGGGAGCCGAAAATAAAAACCCCGGAGATTGTTTTCTGAAACTTTCTATTTTAAAACAGTCAAGTCTAGCGTAGGTAACAATTTGTCAGATTGGAAAACGTGTTAAAACAAAGGAAAAAAGATCTGGCGTAATAAAAATACCAATTGGTGAAATTTTTCTTGCGAACAAAAGAGCACACAAATTGATCCCGCCATTCGATAACGATCCACTCCGTCACTTAGGGGAAAACGGTGGGTCAGTGGTAGAGCGCTTCTGGTACTTGGGGTTCCTGGTTCAATCTCTGGCCTAGTAAGTTTGTGGTGGACAAAATCGTGTTCATGAGCTTTCTCGAGGTACTCTCGCCTTCTCATGCCACCAACTCTTTCATGATCATTCACTTGTTTTAATCATCGTCTCCCGTAGCCTAAAGAACACAATCATGGGACGTTAAACTGCAAGATTTCGTTTCATTTACACCGTTACTTGATTACTAAATTTAGTGACACACAACACAATGTTCTCTTCACTGGTCTTTTCCGGTGAATGCGTTCCTTTTTATTAGGATCACGCAGTAGGATGTATAAGATTGTACTGGTACAGCATGTTCGTCTGTCCGTTACTCAGTTCAGTAACTTGCATGAAAGTGTTTTTTGCAATATATAGCTAGAGTGATTATCTCGATCGAATTCCTTAATGGATTCAATCCGTTATCATCTTTATGGGTAACCGTGACTTTAATGGTGGCTGTCCATATCCCATACATGGAATTGTGTGATCCTTTTTACTATCTTTAGCAGATTTTGTTTCTTAGATGTTTTATTTCTTGTACTTTTATTTATTTATTTATATATATATATATTTTTATCTGCCTGAAGAAAAGAGCCGAAAGCTTACAATTGCGAGAATTATTGAAGAACGTTGAATTAAGAAAGGCAGTCGTTACTAGAGGAGCTACTGGTTTCAGTTATCAAAGAAGCGAGTTCAGAATTTTTGACTTTACAGAGGTCTAGCCTGTACCATGTGCAATCACCTACGAAAATTAAATCTAGTCTGGTGGCTGTATTGGAGGTTGAGAAACTCCCTGAAATTTTCAGTTTTACTCTGGATAAAATTATATATTAATTCTCTAGTATTTTTTTAAGACAATAATCCCACGTAACTTTTCCTGGGTAAAGGTGATGTCATTTATAAGGCTACAGTTCACTAAGTTCTAGAATACTGAATTGTTCCTGTTTGAGCCAACGTCCTAGTTCACTGAAATATCACTTCTCATGAGATGAGCGAAATCAAGCAGTTGCCGGGTCTGTACAGAAGAAAGATAGTGACCACTCTTACTCACCAGATGGTGTTGGAATTGCGGCGTCGTGAGGAAAATTGGGGAGCTACCTGAAAGAAAGAAGTAGAGAACTCCGGCCTAAAAGGCTAGCACTAACGACGAGAGGAGTTAATGTGCTGCGCACATATCCTCCTAGAAGGCATGAATGCCACAAGCAGCTGGTAGGCTCTGGTTCCCCAAGGGGTGTTGTGCCAGAGGTTCAGTTCAGTTCCTCATGTTTTAGATATTAAGAGTTATACTTCCTAATGGTGGTTGATTGAACGTTATTACTGGGTCTGTTTGCAAGAAATAAAAATGATAATTTATTGCTACAAAAAGTGTGAAAAAAAATACATGACTGTACATACAAGCATTTTTTCACTGTGCATAATTGAATTCACACCTAAAAAGAAATTGTGATATAAAATCGATTATTTCTTCAATTTATTAGAAATGATAATTATTGAATAGAGGAGGGAAAACTGACTAGTTGTTGTACGTATAAGTCTTCCCTTTAAATGTTTTGTGTGTGTGTGTGTGAGAGAGAGAGAGAGAGAGAGATAGATAGATAGATATTGCTCCATTCGAATGAAATGAATAAAAAATAATACTGATCGTGTATTCTATTAAACCTTAAATGCTTCCAATATTAAAAAGGTCACTAATAAAAGTCGGATAACACAATAGTTGTAGAAAGGCAACTAAAGCATGGTTAGAAAGAATACAGTGTGTAGTGAAACTACCCAGTGAAGTATTCAGGATGTGTGCCCTCATACAGCTACCCGTTTTATCCATCATATTCATCTCTTCTTGCCTTTTAAATTTACGAAGATGTCTGGCGCTATAGACAGAATATAAGAGCTCAGTAGTAAAGCGCTCATGTTGGTGCGGGTCCACTGGTTCAATCTCAGTTCATATGAATTTGTGCTATAGAGCGTCCCACCCTTAGATTGCAGTACAGGAGTAAATGGCAATGCTTTTCCTTATGCCCATTGTTGCCAAACTTAGCCTCAATTTTAGAAATAGTTTCTTTTACTAGGTATGAATAAATTATTGTAGAACATTGTATTCTCTATCAAATAATCTGTTTTTCTCACATCGAGAAGAATTTTCAAGTATTGAAATACATTGAAAGAGTGAAATCTTGCTAATGGCAAATTCTAACGTCGCGTTAATTAGATCACTTCATAAGTTCGGAACTCTAAGAGATACAGCGTTGAAACTTATACAGCTATTAACACCATATTTGGTGCCAATGTTGGAAAAGTTTGCATTCAAAAAAAACTTTTTGATTTTTAAAATAAAAAATAAAATGTAAGAGAAAGTGCGTATACTATTGCAATGCAATATCTAAAAAGTTGACTAGTGAGAAACTTTTTTATTTTTCAGGTTAGATGGGGGTGCAAAGCGAGAAAAATATTGAGAAAGGATTGAAGTTATTTTTAAAACAAATTGCAGGTCGATATCTTTCTTTATTTAGGTTTTATGACTTTTAGTGTTAAGAGTCAACTTTCCAAAGCGCGCGCATCTGACCAGAAGAAAGGCAGGACAAATCTTGCCAATGCTATTTTCCTTATAATGTTTATTTTAAAGTTACTGATGTAGAGTATTGTGCTATACCGATGAGTGCTTACTGTTGGTGCTATGCGAGCACGAATCTATTGCTTAACGGAAGCATATTCGCAAAATCGAATCCTGGACCTCACCTACGATAAACATTGCGTCAACTCCACTCAATCTTACGTTCCACTACTTACTTCGCTTGTTTCCCTTGAGTTGCACGCACGCAAGCACGTACACACACACACACACACACATACATACACACACACACACACACACACACACACACACATATATATATATATATATATATATATATATATATATATATATAAAATATGACAAATATCTATTAATAATAAATCTCCTCATTCCTGGTGATAAAAAGCTATTAGTTTTGTAATTGATTCATTATGGTTCGCATGTAGTCCTTAATGCTGTTTCAGATGCTGACAATTTTGACAATAAAAGTTGGTTTCGTTTGCAATTCCACTTCTCTTATTTACTTTGAATACACAGATGAAAATGACAAAAGCGTTCATAACAAATAACTTTATGAGCTCACAAAGCAGAATGAAAGGCCTCTTTATTCTCCCTCCCCCCCCCCCCCCAGTGCTTTTTTAGGAAGCAGGGTTTGGTAATTCTGTTTGGTTTTGTTTCTTCGCCCAATGATTTGTATCTTGTTGGCTGTCACTATACGTGATTTAAAGTCACAACTTGCGCGTTTGTTTAGAACGGATATAATGGGGTTTATTTTCATTCTTCTTCTGTTTCCAGACTGATATTGTGTGTCTGAGGTGTCAGAAGTGAGTATAGAAACTAGGAGGTTCAGTCCCTATTCACCATTGCATATGTCATCATCATCATCATCATATTTTATTGGCAGACCACTTGCTGCAACTCAGAAGCTTCCATGATCCACGGTCTTCGGTTAACTTCTTCGTCTTCACGCATGATTTTTCTACTTTGATATCGTCCAGTAATTGTAATCTCTTTTCGTGTCCTCCCTCTTTTTCCTGCCACCATACCCTCTAGCACGTCCTTCATGATACGGTCTTAAACATCGGAAGTGGGAAGAAGCCGCCTTCACAATATACTTTATTATGTAACTTGTTTGACAAACGGAATTGGATTAGCGGATATTTTGCGTACACAGACGAATGAGCGTTCTCGTACGTCACATTTTCTCGTCACTTATCATTATCACCCTACTCCAGTTTTACTCTTATCCAACTTCAGTAGCAGTATCTTACCCATTGCTATTCCTTAGTTTTCCGCACAATCGGTGCAGGAAATTTCTATTTAGAGCTGTTTAGCCTGCCATTTATTTCAATCATATGTTTTCTATTCGTTTCATATGTTCTCTCGATTTCGTATTGCTTCCATCAAAATTTTATTGCAACGATTTATAAACCATCATTTAAAAAAAAAAGAACTTCTAACACACAATTGTTAGACTGTTATTTCGTACCCTCCAATTCGCCGTTCTAAATGAATTTGCGCGATTGGAATGACAAAAGAGTACAGACTCATCACTCTTTCTTTTTGTTCTTTCTTCGAAAGAAAACATACGGCGGAAGAAATGTGGCAACAGCGCGCTCCATTTACTCTGTACTGCAATCTAAGAGTGGGACGCTCTATAGATAGAATTATGCCCGTTAGTGTTTCCTCATGAATCCCTCCTGTTTTCTCCTACATTCATATTACCAATACTTCATAATCTTCCCACATTTTATTAGTTCGTCTCGTTCAGCCTAAGGAGAATAACATGAAACGATCGTTTTTCATTACACCAAACGGCATCTCAGGTTTTTATTAGTGGTAGCACTGAAGATAAGATTTTTACTTTTATAGGGTTGCAAAAGGCTTTCATGCACAGTCCTGATCTTTATTGATTGTTTTAATTCGTGAGGACAAGAGTAATCTAAAGTTGATGGTCATCAAACATCTAATTCGGACATTCTAGTAAATCTGTATATCGCTTGGACTTCACTCCGGAACATGGAGTTAAATTATTACTTTAAGATTTAACCTTTGACCGCGGTATAATTTCAAAAGACGTGGCCGGGATAGCGCTCCACCCAAGTCCCACAAATTGTTCACGCTTTTATTAATAACATATAGTCAATATTCGCAATTCAAAAAGCAAAACTTTACCTTATGACTAAAATTGATGTTAAATCTGAAACAATAATCAATTTATACTTTCATTTTATTTCGTTATTTAGACACATTATGACAGGATCGTTTTGTAAGAATACGCATCAGAGAAGCAATACGGTTCTGTTCCACCTTATCTAAATGAACACAAAATATTTTACACTGTTTTAGAAAGCACATAATTCGAGATACGTTATGTTCTGTGCAGCAGCAAATTATTTTTTCTCGTATAAAGTCTTAAAACATATTAAGAACTATACTCCAAGGAGAATTAAATAATGAACAGCAAATCATTCAGTGCCGACTATATAATCATTCGTCTGCCCGTGATATCTTTATAAGGGACTTAGGAAATTTCAGATAGGCTGAGCGGAGGTACATTATTCCCGAGAAATGCAGTAAATTTCTGACGCTTCTATTGGACAGCTTGCCAGATTGTGCAAGATGTTTAAGATCATGGGTGGGAAGGTTTATTTAAAACAAAATGCAATAAGAAGATGGATAGTCACTGAAATTCTGTCACCGAAGTCAGTTGAGGAAAGCACACACATTTATTTGCAACAACTTATACATAAAGTATAAGTTTTTGAGTCTTGTAATACTTGCAGGAATAAGATGTTTAGTGTGATTTTCTTCGTGAACCACCAAAGTGCGCATTAGCCTGAGGAACTGAATTCTTTGTCCATATCCTTATGCAATACCTAGTTAATAATGAAGGACAGATCCTACTATTAACATAAATAGAACATAGTCATATCCCAGGGTGGTGACAAACCGGGAAAAGTCCAGAATGCTCAAGATTGAGATTTTATTAACATTTAAAATGAAAATCCTAAGATAATTTCAGATGTGGTTGTTTTTTAATAGCCAACTTTAAACTTAAAAACTTATCCAAACTTTCCAGTAATGATGTGTAACAAACTTAAGTTCTGTAGTTGTGCGCATTATCTTTTACTTTCGCTTGTGCCATGGAATATCATATTAATGAAGCATCCACAAAATGCAATTGGATCAACGATCCAATGGGCAATTCATTTTCAATGTACGCATAATTGTAACTTTTTTTTTTCGTCACTACTAGTTTTGATTTTATCGGTTTCCTGTCCTGCACTGAGTGAAGGTAGCTAATCACGAAAATGAAAGGAGTTTGGAATTCAGTTTCTCGCTTCTGTGTCTTCACTGTTATGTATTTTAATTCGCAAAGAGGTTTATAACCGGAATAATTTCATCGGACTCTTAGGTCTTTAAATATGGGATACATCATGTACTTTCTAATTTGTGCTTATAATCTATTATTTATTTGTTACAGTAATATATTTAATCATTTTCTATTAATAGTTACACATTTTTAGTGATGATGCCTCTCATAAGTTCAAAAAGAACTGTTTTAAATTTCCATTTTAAAATTATTGTGACTTTAAAAGCGGTGCAGCAATTTGGGAACAGTATTTATGGTACATGAGTTGAAATAAAATTTAATTTTCCATCTCTAATAATTTTTTAAGCCAAATTTTTGTCTTATTTTTCAATGCCAATACGAAATATTCAAAGTATTGTGAAACAAGATTATTTCAGACAAGACATGTAAACATATTTTGTAACTGGAATGCAGGTTTTGAGAGGGAGCACAAATATTATTCTGGGGGTTGGAGGGTGTGCCATGGGAATAACCCTGCTAGCACTTCTCTCCAAAAATACATAAGAAAGACTATTTCTTTATTATTTAGAAATTCACAGTGAAATGAAAGCAAAGAGAACGGTTAGAACTTTTTATTCAAATTATCGTAAAATAATATTAACTTGTTTCCTGTACACTGGAAGTAACGAAGTTCCATGGTGTGCAATTCCTGTCTTAATGTTGACATCTTCATATCTTTACTGTAGGAAAAGAGTCGTAAATAGGATCTATTATGTTTGTATATTTCTGTTCTGTATGTTGTTGGTCGTCAAAATTCTTGTGTTTTTGAGCTAGGGAAGCTAACAGGCTCCTTCTTGCTGAGGTTCATTACATAATACTGATTTTTATTCTAAAAGTATGTTGTTAATATACTGCAGCCAGTTTTATGTACATACATTTACAATTTTTCGGTGAGTGTCTCACTATGACTTTTTCTTTCGTGTGTGACGAAACTTTCATCATGTGATTATAGTTGCACATTAAAGATTCATGGAGATGTTTAGTTTCTTGCTTTTATGTAGGAATTTTCCTTAAGCATGGGCTCTAATTTAATAATAAAATACTTTGTATTTATTTTTATATCATTCATTATTTGACGTTGATTAGGGAAAAATATGTTACTTATGTATCGTCTTTGCCATGTTCTCTTAGAGGCTGTCAACATGGGAATTGACAGAAAACACATTCTGTCAACATGTTCTGTCTAGTTACATATCAGAGAAAATCTCAAAAATGTTCTGGAAATCCGGGAAAAATCAGAGAATTCTTACCTGTAAGTTTTGCCGCCACCCTGAAAGATATGCAGATGGTTGCGTGCATCTCAATTTTAAGAACAGTTAGTGCCTTTGTGAATCAAGAAACGAAGCCAGTACCTTCTTACTTGGAGTGTTATCGTGTTTGTACCTCATCTATACAGAATTCATTAGTGTTTCTGGTGAACAAATGTGGATTCTATGATGCAAGTGGGTACGACTTCAAGGACGAAACAAAATAGTGTACAGGGATTCTTAGTACAAAATAATATTACAAAAGCAGAATTACTATGGTGTATTCAAAGTGTAATAATATAGATCAATGCTCACTGCTGTTAAAGATGTCAAAGTATTCAAACTTTTGTTCCCCAACAGTCTGATTATCAGGAAAATGCAGCTTCAACATGATAAAAATAGCATAACACTTTCGTTCATGGGATATTATCACCATACTTTACAAGTGAACTAATTGAGTTCTTGAGGGAGACATAAATGTGCGATTCTGGTGTACTGTAAAAGGGCAAATGTGCACTTGTTATTGACATCGGCGTTTTTAGGGAATTCTACAGCTTCTAATCTTTTAATCGCTTTCAAAGAGACGTATTCATCGTTGAACTTAATAGTTCACTCAAATTTCAGTCCATGTCCCAATGTAAACTTTATATATCTGCATACCTTCAAGTAAAATATGACGTCGCCAAATGACCTGCGTATTATTATGAACCTGTGCACTATTTACTTTGCATGAATCATTTAGGGCTGCAATTGAGGCAATGAACTGGAGGATCGGTAAATTTCTACGAGATGTGTGTGACTTATTTAAGAATGTTCCAGCACGCCATACCGAATACACTTGTAGAGGCTCAGAAATTTTCAGCGATTTTTTTTTTTTCTGTGTTGGCTTGAAAATAGCGTGTTCCTCGCCGAGTCCTTGACATTTATTTCTATCTTCTGTTGTATATTCAAAGTGATAAAAGGTTAGGGAAGTTTTCAGGTCTTCGAGCTGTCAGTTCGTGTCAGGCACGGTGTCTTGGAAGAAGAAAAAATGCTTATTTCTAATTATCACTGTAGCTGAGCAGATTTGCACATCCAAATCACGTAGCCTACAACAGTTATCCGGATTGACATTATATCTCACAGATAATAACCATAGTATTGCTAATTCATGTTTGATAAAAGGCAAAGACAGCGACTGAACGAAAAATTAAAGAGACTTATTACGTTCATAAGGAGAAACCGACGCTCAATTTAGATATAGGTGACATAAATGCTATTTGGAGCAGTGTTTTCACTACTTATTTCCGCCATTTGGAAGGTAATGAAAAAAAAAAAAAAAAAAAAACAATGAACCGTCACTAATGAATTACCATTAACATCTGTCTATTTCCAGTTTTTTACTTCGCGTATTTTTTAAAAGATTCTTTTTAACCATTTTTACACATCCGTATTTTCTTTCCTGTTTTAATCCTTTTCGAAATGTGCCTAGACTGAAGATCAAAACTATGTTCTTCGAAAGTACTTCCTAGAGAAGTGGTTTGTTTTTTGCGGTGAGTATTAGCCTTTTACTTACATTTTTGCGTATGTTTAAAACTTATATTTTTAAAAGCACTTGCTTAAGAAAGAGGATCTTTCCTTACTGAACGTCAGATTGACGCTCCTCTTAGTTCATTTCTTTACAATACTTTATCGGATGTGATAAAAAAAATGTGATTCAAAAGTTTGCAAAACAAGTAGCTAATCCTCCGAGTTCATGTATAAGAATTTATGTGGAAAATTAAGAAAAATCTTCCTATGAAAAACGTTGACATTGATTTTTGCTACACATACTGCCTTTAAGAAATATCAACCAATAACATCTGGATATTTTGCACCTTTCGTCGAAGTTGCAGTAATACTTAAACTTGTGTACAATTCAGTAGCTTCTTCGTGTAGCGTTAAGGATCCATAAGGAATCAGATAACAAACTATCCATGATTCATTATGTACGAAATGTTCGTACTCGTTTTGGACAAGAAACAAATCAACGACGGGAGGAAGAGTAAAAGAAACCAGACGAAAATAAAGATAATTCTAAATTAGATTGAAGCTAAAAAGACTAAAATAATGAAAAATATGCGCAATATTGATGAAAATATAAAGCATTTGGAGAAGTGAAATGAATTACATAATACTATTGATTTTTTTTAAAGATATGTCGTTAATATAGAACAGCCAATTTTATGTACATACACATATCCACCCTTTTGCGGTAAGTGTCTCATTGTGACTTTTTCCTTTCATATATGACGAAACTTTCATAATGTGACTAGTGTTACAGATTAAATTTCAGGGAAGATATTTAATTTCTCGCTTTGTGTAGGAATTTATATTAAGCATGTGCTATCATCTTTGTCATGTTTTCTTCGTCTGGTTTTTAGCCTATCAGGGAAAATTTCAGAAAGTGTTCTGGAAATAGGGAGAAGTCAGGGATTTCTTTCCCGTAAATTTTATCGTCATCCAGTAACTATTAAAAGTTAAAAACCAATAATTTCTGACTTCAGAAAATAGAAATTTATATAGTGCAGGGTGTCTACTGACCTGGAAAACCTTGAAAACCTGGAATTAGCCTGGAATTTACTTTTGGACCTGGAAAACCTGGAAATAGCCTGGAATTGGACGAGGAACCTGGAAGTTTTAAAATTGTTTTTCAAATATTGTTTTTGGGATTGGTATGGAATAAGTATATTTTTGTAAAATAGAAGAAAGTTATATACTACAGCGTAAGTTAAAAGCCAATAATAACTTATTCAGTGGAGATGTAGTTGAGAAAGACAGACAGACGTGAGCAGAGTGCAGGCGGTGAATGTGAATTGTGATTTTTTTGCAGTATACGAAAGCGTAAACACTATCTCACAGAAAAGTCAAATGGACTTAGTAGTTCGTTTCTAGCACAGTGACGGAAATAAAGTTTTAACACGTTATTTAACATTAGTATTCCTCGGACATGGTACTGCCCAGGATTTGTTAAGTACATTTATAAATACTTTCAGGGACAAGGGTCTCGATATTTGTAAGTTACTTTAGGTTTCTCTTGATGGCCCCAACGTTAACTTGAAATTTCTGAGTGATTTGAAGGCCTATCTGAGTGAAGAAAATGGTGAAGGTCCACAGCTTTTGGAGACAGAAACGTGCTCTTTACATATTGTTAATGGGGCTTTTAAGACTGCGCATACCAAAGCTGGTTGGAATGTGGCAGAGTTTTTGAGAGCGTTGTACTATTTATTCAAGGACTTCCCTTCAAGAAGAGCAGATTTCATGGCAGCATCTGGAACAGCAGTTTTCCCTCTTAAGTTTTGTTCTATTAGGTGGGTGGAGAATTCTAGTTATCAACCGTGCCATAACTATGATTCGTGCTTTAAATTTTATGTTGATGCAGTGAAAACAAAATCTCCTGAAACATCAAACTTGTCTGAAAGTAAAAGCCCACATCTCTGATGTACTGTTGCCTGCTAGATTTGGGTTCCTTCAGTCCGTATCTGTAGAACTAGAAGAATTCCTCACTAAGTACCAGACAGACAATCCATTACTACCGTTTCTATGGAATGACCTAAACACGTTGATTCGTAGTTTAAACCGCTTCGTGAAAGATGATGTCTTAAAAGTAGCTAAAACTTATCAAAAACATCTATTGAGGTCAGTTTTTTTTTAATAAGGACATCTTAAAACCACTTAATCTAGTTGATGTTGGATTTTCTGCGGTTACATCGCTTAAAAGAGTGAAGAATGTTGATATATTGAACTTTAAGAAAGAATGCAGAAGATTCTTGCAAGAACCTGTAAAAAACTTATGCTAAAATGTCCTTTAAAATACAGTGTAACAAGAGCCGCAAATTGCTTGTCTCCAGAAACTATGACCAACGAAACCCGTCGTGAATCACGTATCACACTCGCCCTGGAGACATTTGTCGAGAAGGAGCAAATAACACCTGTAAATGCTGATATGGTGAAACGGGAATATTTAAAATTTTGTTCAGACCAAGACACAGCACGAGAACTGTCCAATTTCAGTTACAAAAATGACAGATTAGACTTTTTCTCCATGATCTGTTAAGTAAAGGTGTCTCCAATGCGTTTAAAACATTCATGTATAAGATGTGTACTTTTCCATAGCAACGCAGCAGTGGAAAGGAGTTTCTCCATTAACAAAGAGTGCATTGTTGGAAATCTCCAAGAGGAGTGCTTGATTGCCCAGAGAAGTGTGTTGGATGCTGTACGTGTTGCTGGTGACATACGTAATATGAATATCACAAAGAGTATGATCCAGTATGTGAGGAATGCATCAAGCAGAAGAAATGAATATCTGAAAGACCGCGGTGAAAAAGAAGACAGAGTAGCTCGAGAAAAGAAACATTAAGAAGAAAATAAGAGTTGGAATTAAAGAAGAAAAGAATACTAACTGACGCCGAAGCAGAAGTAGATGCGTTGGAAGAACAGACGAAAAAGTTAAAAGGGATGTTGAACTCTAGAAGTTAAATGTAAAAAACTGCTCACTGTGAAAGCTGTTTTCTATATTTGTTCATATAATGTGTGTGGTTCCATATTTTTTTCAGTTTTTTAAACTTTCATGTTACAATAAATTTTTAAATGTAACTGATGACCAGTCCCCATCCAAGAAGAATGTGCAGTAACGTTTAACAATATAGACTACTTTGCGTCAAGAATTTGTATTATATATGATCATTTTCTTTGTACTTCTAAACTAATACTAGTTTTGACAAAAATGGCGAGAAAATAGCTTACTCACCGCTAAGTCCTACCAGTACGTAGCATAAAATACCACAAGAGTACTTTAAAGGGTGTGCTTTGAGTAAGCTATTTTCCCGCCATTTTTGTCATTGTTCATCAACACTCACGTGCTACTACTATAATATTAGTTTATTTGAAGTAATGTTTTTGACGGAAATTTACTATTATACAGGGTGAACCTTAACTAAACCGATAAACTTCGGGAGGTGATTCCCGAATCCGAAACAAGAAAAAAATTCCTCTAATTTTTCTCCACGGTACATAGTTTTGGAGCTACAAGGTGCCGAAAGTGTGGAAAAATGAACTTCCGATGCCTATATTTCCAAACCTATCCAACGCAGGGAGTGCAGCTTAATATCTCTTTAAGGAAGTCTTATCTGTTCTGAACATAAGACTTCCTTTGTGAGATTTTAAGCAGCACTCTCTACTTTGGATAATTTTGGAAATGCAGGCGTCGGAAGTTCATTTTTCCACATTTTCGGCACCTTTTAGCTCGGAAACTATGCGCCCTGGAGAAGAGTTAAAAGAACTTTTTTTTTTCTTTGGTGCCGAGAATCATTTCCCGAAGTTTGTCGGTTTAATTAAGGTTCACCCCTGTATAGTATTCCTACATAAGGATATTTAAAGCTACTGCACATTTTTCTCAACCGGCGGGGGGCGCGGTGGCTCAGTGGTAGAGCGTTCACCTCTGGTGCTTGGGGTCCCGGGTTCGATCCCAGCCCCCGCCAAGTGAACTTTGTGGTGGACAAACACCGTGCTCGTGGGTTTTCTCGGGGTTCTCCCGTTTCCTCCCACTTTCTTCATTCCACCATTTCACTCATCTCTCATCATCACCGTCTCCTTTAGCCTAACCGGCATAACCGTGGGACGTAAAACTCAAAGATTTCATTTCATTTTTTTCTCAACCGGCCTTCTGGTAGTGGATATTTTAATTAAACATTTTCTTGTGTAAAATGTTTTGAGAACCTACATTTCAATCAGTTTTTTTTCTTTTCATCTTGTCACTTAAAGAAACTATCACTTGCCATATGCATTCTCTAATTATAACCAATTTTTGTTAAGAACTATATAAAATTGCATTAACTTGTACGTGTTACAATAAATGTCACTCTACTGAATAGACCTGGAAAAAAAGGAAAAATAAACCTTGAAAACCTTGAAAAAACCTGGAATTTGAAAATGAACATTTAGTAGACACCCTGTAGTGTGAACAACGCGATAATAAGCTCTGCTGAAAGACAGTAAAAAAGATCACCCGTAAGGTCATTTATTGCTATTTCTAGAAGTTTCAATATGTTTGGTGGATGTCAATCGCTTGATGTTTGCTGCCATCTAACGGTGCGATCTGTAAGTTCTGGCATTCTACAGTTATACAGTTTTGTATCAATAGTAGAAAAAGATATATATGCATAGACACTATTGCCCGTGAAGATGTTTTAACAGATTGATTTCAGTAACGAACTCGGCTGAAATAGTTTTATCGCAAAAAACAAAATTCAAAAATTCGTTTTCATTCAAAAGTTATTGTGTGGAGTACTGCACGTACTAGCATTATAATCTTATAAGGCTTACTAGCGCGATCCTAGAAATATTACAATCTTATAAGGTCCACTAGCGTGATCCTAGTAACATTGCAATCTTATAAGGCTCACTATTCTGATCCTAATAACATTACAATCCTATAAGACCCACTAGCGTAATCTTAACAATGAAATCTTATAAGATCCACTAGCGTGATCCTAATAACATTACTATCTTACAAGGCTCACTATTTTGATCCTAATAACATTACAATCTTACAAGTCTGACCTAATCAATTTTGCTATTTAGGTTATCGCATAAAACAGAAAGTAATTAAGAAGTACACAACAGGAGAAATAAAACAATTAATCAACATTTTTTGAAGAAATTTATTTAGATAACGTCACATAGAATCAGAAACAGCAAGAACATTTTCTCTTTTTTTATATACCCAAAATTATCTTAAATCCATTACAAAAGGGCGTCTCAGTTTTCCTTTGCCACAATTAAAAGGGCGTCCGCTGGAAGAAAGGGAAAGTAAAGGAAAAAGAAAGGTAGTTTACAATAAGTATTGGTTATTTCTGCCCAAAAATTAGATCAATTTTAACATGACTCGTATGGGTATGTTGTTCTTTTTTATTTGTTAGGAAAAATAACAATGTGTGTATATTTACAAACAATTTCGTTCTGAGAAATGGACAATAGTATGATGTACACTTAAGTAAAATGGAAAACCAAATTGGTTTATCAATAAAATGCTAATAAAAAATACATTCCACTCCATGAGCTCCTTTTTTTCTGGTTATCTGTTGAGCATTTGACGTAAAGCACCGCGACGTATAATGTCTCTCGAGTAGTTCCCGAGTTTTTAAAAAATAATCGGTCACCAGTAACGAGATTTAGAAGAAAAAAAAAGTGTCCTGTTTTCTTTGAGAAGCACGTTACAGTCTCTTACAAGGCTAGATTGATTCTGAAAGCCCTGAGGTCAGAAAAGGCAGCGTCATTCCCTGGAGGACTTAAAACTTTATACATACCTTCATGCGTCTACCTTTTCTATTTCACAGATCGACTAGAATATTTAATTAAACTTTTGTTTGTTTTTTTTTAAAATCTAATAACAATCACGCGTCTAAAGTGTTCGTAGCTGTCTACTCTGCGATGCAATGAGTATCAGTGTTTGTAAAACGCAAGCGTATATAACTTGAGGTATGCTGATGCTAAAACACACGTTCATGGCCATTGACGCGCACACAGAAACAAAAATATAAATATATTACTTATATATATTTAAACATCCATTCATCAAAACAACATTATCACTTCCAACAATGAGAATCATGAAGAGTCCCAGCTCCTTTTGATTTTTCAATTCAACATCAGAGAAACTCTGCAGACCAATGCTGCGAAGTAGTAGTTGTTTTGTACGATTCCACATGCTTAAAATGTTGTGTACAGTTCTTCTTGGACGCTTGTAGATCGTGCTAGCCCCAGACCAAATGCTCCGACCAAAGTGTCAGATCGGGTCGCTTGTTGAGCCAGCTCTGAATGGTACTGCTCACAGAAGTCCTGGAGAAAGTTATTGCAATAGTAAGAAAATATAAGTACAAATAAATTCAACATTTTTCACACACATACACAAAAACGAACGTCGTCAAGAAATTAGATATATATGTAATTATTAACAACAAATTTATATGAAAGATTTAACAAAAGTTGTTACTGTATTTGTATTGCACTTTTCTTCAATTGTGAAAATATACAGATTTATTTTATCTTAAAACACCATATCACTCATCAAAAAGTTTCGATCTTAGTCCTCAACAACTTTGTCTCACTTGCAAAGCATTTTCTTCCCGAAAATTCCTTCAGGTTTGTGAAAAAGTATACGTCACTGGGGACCAAAGATGGATGATGTTAACATTGACTAGAAAATGTTAACTTTTTTTCAAAGTTTCAGCTTGAAAGTAGTCGATCATCTTATTTAACATGTTCTGTCAACCTGTCAAAGACATTTAAGAATGGGTGGGCTGTGCGTTTAAATACTTTGTGTAGTTGTTGGTAGGGAAAATGTTAAGAGAAGATAAATTGACGCGTGTTTATAATAATGTAAAAAGCAAGTTATTCACGGTTTTGGTCAATACTGTTATTCTCATCGATTTTATTTTTACGTTATAAGTCAATTATCCTTTTTAACAACCAACCTGGTTTCAAGTGATTTACTTTCCAAGATCTTAAAAGACTTCTTGAAAAAGAAGGAGTTATGCAAATAAAACAGACCACAAACAAGGAAATCTTTGTGGTGGACAACATCTTATTCATGGGTTTTCTCAGAGTACTCCAGTTTCCTTTCACATTTTCATTCCATCAATTCTTTCATCATCATTCACTTGCCTTAATCACCCGTCTCTCTTAGCCTAAAAGGCATAACTGTGGGACGTTAAACTGAAAGATTTCATTTCATTTTCTAAGAATACTTGAAAAATGATATTTTATGTATTGTTAGATCTTTTGCATCCATTGCACGGATCTAGAAGAACTGCAATTTAAATATTTATATCCATGTAAGTAAAGTATAAAGCAAAAATATGCACTATACAAATCCAGCCTATTAGTAGTTCCGTGTCTTGAACTAATTGCAAATTTACTCCGGTTCAATTTCCAACAGGACTACATATGGTACGAATACTACATTAAAACGTAGATCAATGTATCTTATAGTTCAGATATACAGTAGCGGTGATGGATAAAATATGTAAGGAACATGGTAATAAAGGCAGAATGTTTCAACGATTATTTTTTTAAAGTTTAACGTCCCACGTTTATTCTTCGAAGCTGAGAGAGAATGTGGTGATAAGGTGCATGAAGAAAGTGAGAGGAAATGGGATAATCCCGAGGAAACGTAACTACAAGAGTGTTTGTCCACAAGAAAGCCCACTTGGCGGGAGGTGTGATCGAACCAAGGACATCACGTCCCAGAGATGATCGCTCTTCAGTCACTTTTATACACGAGTGTAACAAAAGTCCGGGCCAAAGCCATCTCCGTTATTGGTAAAGATGCGAAAAAACGGAAAGAGAGAGAAATTGTTGAAAGCAGGTGGTTTTCAATCTAAAATGACCAATTTCTTTTCAGTCGCACCAGTCGTCTGAGCTCCACACTGATAAGGCTTCCTATCTATCTATTAAAATGCTACAATAGCAACAAAAGCCTTTTATTATTATTATTATTTTATTATTATTATTATTATTTACAATGCTAGCATGCTGAAGGCATGCTAGCCCCTTACAAACGTTACGCCCTTTTCTCGGGAAGAGAAGGAATAGAGGCAGCAGGGATGATCTAAGTGATTTAATACTTTATATAAACTTTATTGATCATAAATTATATAGCATTCAAGTACCATAGCAGACATTATGGCCTTTAGCCATAATCATTAGGATGGGTGATGAGATGGAGATGAGGGTGAGGTGATGAGATACGATGGCGAGAGAAATGGGGATGAAATCTGTTTACAAGAATGTGTTCGAGAATTTTGCAGAAAACAGTGGTTAATTGGATTGACGGTAAGATGATACAGAGGTAGCTGGCTTGTTAGGTTTTAGAAACATTAAAGTCTTGGAGGTTTTTCGATCGTGGGAATGATACCGGTACGTAAAATGAAAGTGAGAATATGGGCTAACAGGAGCAGTAAGCAGAAAGGACTCTCTTTAGTGTGACGTTAGGTGATAAGGTCCATGCCTGGAGCAGTGTCACATTTGCGAGCTGTGACTTCACGGATTTCTGGAATTGTGATGGGTGTGGTAAGTTCGTGATGAGCTGGAAAGTTGTGCTGTGTACTGGGTTAAAGATGAGAATCAACATTAAACGTATATGCAGGATGGTGTTGTTCAGATCTTTCAGGAGGAAATGGAGTGAAGATGGTTTGGAGATGATTCGCAAAGGCATCAATTGTGGCACTATCTGAGGTGAATGAATGATCATCGCCAATGAAAGGGTAAGGTGTTCGAGTAAGTTTGCCAGTCAATTCATTAAATCTCTTCCAGTATTTGGTAGGATGTGAAGTTGCGTTCAGTATGTTGCATGTTTTCACCCAATTTCGAAGTTTATAGGCGACAACGTAGTTACGAACCGCACGTTGGAGTTGTCGGTGATGGCGTAGAGTCTCTTCGTTCTTTGTGCGTACGTAATCTCGGTAAAATTGTCGAGAACGTCTGATCATGTGAAGGTACTGAGGTGGTAATCGATGATGCCCATGGATGTACTTGCGAGGTAGGTATATTCTCGGCAGACGCTGTATGAATATAAGAGGTATCCAGCGCCGAGTATAGTTCATCCTCAGTATTTGGTGGCTCGAGATGTTCAAGCTTAGAAGTGAGATGAAGTCTGTAGTTATCCCAATTAGCTTTATCAAATCTAGGGACCTCCCTAGGTGGAATGTTTGAAGAACAGTGGTGGTTAAAAGAACGTTTGATAGTTAACTTGACTGGAAGGAGGTCACTGTCAAGAGAATCTAAGACATCGATATGGCATTTGCCTGACAGGGTTGTAGAGGTGATAACAACATCGGGGGTGGTATCTGAAAGGGGGCGGGTTGATTTTGGAAGTTTGTGCAGGACGCAAGACATGCGTGTCATGATGAAGTTGTGGAACTGAGCCTTCTGGCAAGCGGATCTGCTATGAATATTGATATCGGCCATTACGATGAAATGGCGAAAGTTGTTAGCGATATACTGGAGAAAGGAGTAAGAAATTGCATGACCAGGGCGAACGTAGTCGCTAAGGTGATGTATAAAGCCTTGAAATAGACAGTTGTGATAAGATATTGCAGTAGGTTGTGAATAGGGGCGTGAACCCTTCCCAACTTGAAATATTAGAAAATTTTTCGGTTCCCGAAAGCTAATTGTAAAATTATAATTTATTGCTGACTAACTTTCCTCTACAGAAATTCAATTTTGTAGCTCAATGTGCAGTTAAATATAGTGGAAAATTTTCCACCTAACATCACTATATATATCCAAAATTGTCCGGCTTATAAAAAGTTTTTTCCACTTGTTTCTACATCGTAATGAAAATTTTTCGATCTATGAATATTCCTTTCACTTGTTTCTACAGAGCAATAAAACTTTCCGATTCACAAAAAGTTGTTTTACTTTTTGCCTCAAAATGATGAAAATTTTCCGACTCATAAATAGTTCTTCAACTTTTCCAAGGAGACAGAAAATATTTCGATTCATGAAAAATTGTTTCGCTTGTTCCTACATAGTATTG
This sequence comes from Thermobia domestica, assembly GCF_964235325.1. Lineage (NCBI taxonomy): Eukaryota > Metazoa > Arthropoda > Insecta > Zygentoma > Lepismatidae > Thermobia > Thermobia domestica. Next base: position 29,595,686 of record NC_137454.1, read on the forward strand.
AAAATTGCCTGAGCCATGAGAATTTTCAGATTCTTTAAACGATCTTTCACTTTTTAACATTTCTATACATGAATTCAATCAATTTTATGATTACTGAGGAATTGTTACTTGATTACTGATATATTTTAAGAACGGAAAATTTTCCACCTCACATCACTAGTTATGCTCTCAGATACGTATTGCAATACCTGGTCCTCGCTGACAATCTAACAAACACAAGACAGGCTAGGTTTCTTGGTTTGGTAAGTATGTATGAACATGTTGATGCTAGTGGTCTACTAATCCACGCTTAATTGCATGCATGGAGAACATGCCCGCGACCATTCGGTCTATTTGATGGACGGGTTCCGCAAGAATGTAACGCACTCCGCCCGTGGTTGGACTTAAAGTCCTCGTGCACAAGTGCACCGCCAAGATTTGTCCCTTAATCTTGACACCTAAATGTGTAACTCCCATTCACTGGGGGATTGGGATACGCCCACTGCGCGGCCAGACCGAAGTCCTGAGTGCCTACCAGTTAACCTACTGGTGGAGGCGGTCCTGCTAGCGAGTCAGACCCTACCATACTCTGGAGGCATGGTGTCCGAGCGTTATAAGGCGACCTCACCTCCCGCACATGTTCACCGTTACCCAGGTTCCTGGGATTAGTTCCCATATGCTACCGAATCCCACGGTATGACCATAGCCCGGCAGAGTCCAATCCAATTCGGGAACCCCAGGCAATGCCCGAGGGGGCTTGCGTCCCAGCCCTGCCTACCTCTATCGTTCAACTGGGAACCGCCGTGTGTAGAAGTACCACACACACGTCGAGGTGCTTCACACCTCATCCCGGATCCAATGGTACGTGTTAAGTCATCATTTGAGTTTGGAGCCGGCCCATGTCCTACAGGGTTTCCTCCCTTCCGCGGAATTAGAGCTGTTACCCAGGTATCTGGGATTGGCCCTTTCCCGTTTCCTTTTGGTCCTCCTAGCAGGTAGGAATCCGACTCTCCCCTCCCGGTAGGATCGTCCAAGCAATAAGGACTACCTCTCTTTTACTTGTTGAGGTACCATGTACACGCTGAGATACTCAGTATCTCTTCCCAGACCCAACAGCACGTGTAAGTCGCCAACCAATGGATGGGTGGGCCGTAGAAGGCAACACCTTCCTTTTCTGTGGCCAGAGATATTTTCAATTTTTTAGATTATGTGACATGGAGAATGGTTTCAGGCTATATAATAATATGGATTGAGTAGGGAACAAAGAAATTCAAGTTGACGATAATGTGTCAGATTTGGCTATTGTGTTAAAATGCTTCTTGAGTACATGTACGGAGGTTATGTGCAATATATATGTGGATTTCGGTGGTAGATACGGCGGTCAGGATTATACTGGTCTGTGGCTTTGGTGCGTTCGTGTATTGCTAAGAGATGATCCAGTGGTAGGTAGGCATAGCGTGGTATAGCAGGAACTTGGTGTAACAGCTCATGGACGATTGGATGTGCCAATTGGATTCATGTCGCTATGTAGCGTTGGCGTAGTTGGTAGAGGTGAGGCAAAATTGTTGGAAATTGCGCACGGCGATATATTTCAGCAGTGGGAGTATCGAAAGCGAGAGAGTAGGCCAGGCGTGTCTTTCGAGAACTTTCAGACGCTTATAGAAAGTTGGTGCCGCTGATAACCAGGCAAGATGTCCATACGTGATTGTTGGGCGTACAAAGACTTTATATGTTAGCAGTAGAAGTTTTGTATTAAGACCCCGCGTGGTGCCTTTAAGGTTTCGTAAAAGGTTCAAACGGCGCCGGATATTAGCTTTTAATTGTTTCAGATGAGGCTTCCAAGTAAGATGTTTGTCGAATATTACACCCAGATATTTGAGACTGTTTTAAATTGGTATTGGAGAGTCAAAAAGAGTTAAATGTAGACGTTCCGGATTGCGACTGATACAGTATTTATTGCGTTTGAGCCCAAAGAGAGTCATTTGAGTCTTAGTTGAATTCAGCTGGAGCTTCCATTTCAGGCACCATGTAACTAGTTTGTCCGAAGCTGGTTGTAGGAGTTGATTAATGCGATCAACAGAAGATCCCAATGCTATATAAGCAGTATCATCAGCAAATTGTGAGGCATATAGTGGGGTCTGAGGTTGAGGCATGTCAGCTACATAAAGAATATATAATAGAGGAAATAAAACAGATCCTTGGGGCACACCGGCGCGGAGTTGAAAGATGTGTGACATTGTCATGTTGATCTGAACAAAAGCCTGGCGCTGATGTAGAAAATTGGCTATTAATCGGACATAGCTGTGAGAAAACAGGCGTTTGAGTTTATAAATTAACCCCTCATGCCAAACAGTATCAAACGCTCGTTCAATATCAAAGGAGATCAAAACAGATGGTAAACGCTTATTAAAATGGTTGACGAGTAGTGTAGAAAGTTTGAGTAACTGGTCAGCAGTGCTATAGAGTGAACGGAATCCAACTTAAATAGTTGGTAGTTTGTTCTTCATTTGCAGGTAGTGATGTAGTCGTTTTACCATAAGGTGTTCTAGTGTCTTGCTAAACACGTTAGTAAGGCTAACGGGTCTGTAAGATGACACATCAGTTGGATCTTTGCGAGGTTTTAGAAAGACCACAATTTTAGCAAGTTTCCATTTAGTTGGAAAATAGCCTGTAGATGATATAGTTGTATACAAAGAAGCAAGTAAGACTAGCAACGTCACAGGTACCTTAAGCAGTTGACGATACGTAATTGAGTCTGCTCCAGGAGCTGTGTTGCGACGGCATTTTAGAACAGCTGTAATATCGTCTGATGTTATTGGAGCAGTGAGCTGATTTGTGGGATCAAGGTGGTAGTTGAAATCAGGTTGAAACGATGGCTGCACTGGAGAACCAACGTGTAAGATATGGGTGTCTGTAGGGCAAGTGAACAAAGGTGTAGTGTATGGAGTGAAGACTCCCTCAAGATATGTAGCGAAAGCAGTTGCCTTTTCTGCATCCGTCGTTGGTACTTGGCCAGCACATATGATGGGATGTTGTGGACCGTGTTTCTGAAATGTGAGACGTTTAAAGGTATTCCAGAATTTAGTGGGATTTGTTTCTTGGCGCAAAGCATTACAGAAGATACGCCAGTCTAGTCGTTTGTGGGCTACTATGTAGTTCTGTACCGTACGTTGGAATTGACGATGAAGAAGAAGAAATCGGCGGTCATTTGTGCGACGGAACTCGTGTGAGCCTCGAAGAAGATCAAGGGCGCGTGTTGGTAAACGATGTCTAGACAATTCGCTGGCACATTTAGGAACTGCGTAATCCGTAGCATGAGAGACTATGTCAGTCAGAGTATGTGAGAAGGTTTCAATAGATGCAACTGTTGTGAGAGTAGGTGCAGTAGCCGGCAGAGTTTGGTGATATAAGTGCTGTACTGATCCCACCGAGATTTGCTAAAGTTATATTTGGGTGTGCGTGGTGATGCGGATGCAGTGGATTTCAGACGTGGAGCTATAGAGAGAAGTATTGGGAGATGATCACTACTTATGGAACCAAGGACATCAATAGTAGTAATGGAGATGATTGTTACGTCGGAACTAGTGTCGCTTTCAGACAAGAAGGATGTGGCAACTGCAGTAAGGAACTATGAGTAGTTTGGAGAAAATCTTGAAAGCGTTGTTTCTGAGCTGCTGTACGAGAATGGTAGTTGATGTCTGCTAATAAGACGTATGTTCTAAAGTTGAAATCTAGAAACGTCAGAAAGCGATACGGAAGCGGTTGGGTAGATCGAACATAGACGGTGGCAATGGTAATAGTATTTACTGGGAAGTAGAGCGTCAATATGACGTGTTCGGGAGAAGGTGGTATGATATGGCGTCGTGGAAGAGAGTGCTTAATGGCTATTGCTGCACCACCACTGCGATGTTCTGAGGCAGATCAGAGCGTATGAGATGATAACGTGGAAGATAGAAGCGGTCAGATTGTTTTAGAAATGTTTCATTAAGAACGATGCTATCTTCTTTGTGCTGAGTTGCTAATGTTTCTAAGAGAACTCGGTTCGTAGGTAGCGAACGAATATTGCAGAATAGCAATGCAATAGTCTTCCTTCTCTGATCTGTACTATTCACGATGGGTGTCAGTATGGAAATGGAAGTAGGTAGACACACCAGAATATGTAGCTGCCATGTGAAGCTGGAATATATCGAAGGTGGCTTTCGTTGCATGGTTTAGAATAGCCTCATGCTGGTAAGGAAAAGCATTTTGAAGAACTATAGTGATGAACTTCAAAATATTTACCACAGTAGGTGGTGGTAAGAAAGATGTTTGCGTGGTTGCTGTGGACGTGATGAGACATGAACACGTAGAGGTACAACAATCTCGGGTTTATCTGGAAGTGGTTTAGGTTTGGCCTTACACTTGTAGGAATAGGTTGGATGTTCCCCGTTACAAATATTGCATCTGGAAGGCTCGTTGAGCTTTGGACACCCTTTTATTTTATGATCTCCTTTGCAATGGGAGCAGACGGAAGGATTTGTGCATTTGTTCGTTGAATGCGTATTATAAGTTAGGCAATTTTCACACCGTAGTGAGAGAGGCGGAGGTGTGCGTGAAGGCTCCACCCGATGATGGCAACGGTAAATGTATACACCGTTATTTAGAAGCGTCTACCAGTGCTGGATCATCTGTTAGAAGTCTGACCATGTATGTAGGGCTATTAGCATTCTTATTACGGAGAGTTCTAGTAGGTTGAATCCCATCCTGCTTTAGTTCCTCTAGTATGTCTTGTTCAGTATAGTAGGATCAACTCCACGGATAACTACAGAGAGTAATGGAGTACGCCGAGGCGGATGTGGTGTTTTGATATGAGGAGTTTTAAGAAGTTGAATTTTCGTGTTAACGCCAAACATTGCTGGTCCAACTTTATAGATGAGATGTTTATAAAGATCGGAATTCTTTGTTTTAAGGATGATTCCGTTAGAAGTCTTGTTTAATTGATGAAGATCGAGTCTAGAACAGTATCTTATTAGTTTTTGGTAAAACTTTTGATGTCCATGAGCTCAGCAGGAAGATTGGTAAATAGAATCGCAAAAACCAAAGTAGGAACAACGTCCATAGCATCTCCAGAAGTAGATGATGCAGATTGAAATTGGATGCTGGCTGTACTAGTTCTAGGAGGACTGCGCAAAGCATTATTATACCTCAGTTTTTTAGGTGAGCGCGAGCGGTCTCTGTTTGGTTCTCGAGCTGGTGAGAGACTAGAGGTGGATGTTTGAGATGCTGAATGTGCACGCGCCCGTGGGCGGTCTGTTGGTGGACCCATAACAGTTTGTGGTAGTTTACGCCTTTCAACTCGACGTTCCGGCGGACCAGGACCCGACATTAGAGAAACTACTTAAGTACTGCCTTGTATGATTGCTAGTATAGGTCGAAAATTGAGTAATAATAAGAGGTTAAAGCGATAAACTACACGCAACTGATTTCCAGTAGCTCCGCCTCCGAAGAGGAGAGATTCAAATCAATCGAAAAGCCAAAGAAATAGCAAGGTCGTCAATTTAGAATCAAGTACGTCTGTTTACCTCCGTGGAGGTAATAATCAATTCGACGGTTGTTTCTTTGAATCTCAGGAGGTAAGTAATCCAACCTATATGAGAAAATCGCGATTTCAGTTCACCAATGGGGATGGAAACACCAAGTGACTCGTTTATTTTTCTCCGCCACTACGGATACCCTATTTTTTAACTTGGTTAGAGCTCCAGGTGACCAGTTCGCAAAAGCGCCTGAGCTCCAACCTATAACTTTGGATTTCAAACCTTTAATTTACGGTTATTTGTGATTTCACGTTTAATAAAGACAAATATTTTAAAGTATTTGTACTTTAAATAAATTATTTAAATAGATTTGTTTTTCATAAAGTTTATCTTTTTTTAATTATTGTTCAAAGCCTTTGTATTTTAATAAACCTTTTCCAAAATCAGTGCAAATGAATTGTGGTGCCATCTTCGGAGTTCTTTAAAACTATACTTTTGTGGACATTCATATCTTTGTGGTCAATCCTTTCGACAATGAGATCTTGGAAACTACAGGTTCTAGAAAGATGACGTTTTCATTGATCGATTGCAAATTTTATGTAGATTGTCCAGTTCTAATTGAATATTTAAAAAACATGGCCATTATTTTTATTACATTTTTACGGGTACACTGGAAGTGTTGAAATTAGAAAAAAAACCTAAAGCATAATATCCTACGCATTATACATTCCAACACATAATTGTATACGGGGGTTGCATACCTCTCAGGCGTTTGTTTCATGGCCAAATCATAATGAAAAACGAAGGATACCATTTCTCCACTCTAAGTTGAATCTTTATTGCTTGGAGTGTTTTGTCCAATAAACACCATATATCACTGACATTATAATTAATTGTGTGTGTAATGTTTTTGCTTATTACATACTGCATGCAAGAAGAAAGAAAACACTGATCATACTTGAATTAAAAACTCCAACCGGAAGTAGGCTGAAATCTTGCAAACGGTACGAGATATTAAAAGAGTAATCGAAAAAATCTCCTCTTTATGGTATCTCTTGCCAGTTTTTATCAAGACGTCTTTCACTTTACAGACGACGTCTGTAAAGGGACATGTACAGATGTGAGGAATAACAAGGAGATTCATCAGATGTGAGGACTCATATGTAAATGATGTGCTGTGTAGAGAGCGCAGGTTCAGCTAGTCTATATATTAAAATGCTAGGTTTATATGTTTGTCTCCAACCCTTTCGACAATGAGATCTCCAAAACCACAAGTGCTAGAAATGTGCCGTTTTCACTGGTCGATTCCAAATTTTGTGCAGATTGTCCAGTTCTAATTGAATATTGAAAAAAATGGTCGTTATTTCTTTATTACATTTTTAGGTGTACACTAGAGGTGTGGAAATTTTAGAAAAGTAAAGCATCACACTGTGAGTTATACATTCCAACACAACATAATTGTATACAGAGGTTGTATATCTCTCAAGTGTTTGTTTCATGGGCAAATGATAATGAGAAACGAAGGATAACCATTTCTCCAGTCTAAGATGAATCTTTATTGTTCGGAATGTTTTGCCCAATGAACACCATATATCACTGACATTATAATTAATTGTGTGTGTAATGTATTTGTTTATTCCGTACTGCATGCAAGAAGAAAGAAAACATTAATCATACATGATTTAGAAGCTCCAACCGGAAGTAGGCTCAAATCTTGCAAATGGTGCGAGATATTGAAAAATCTCCCCTTTATGGTACCCCTTGCCAGGCACGTAGCCAGGATTTCGTGAAGGGGGGGACCCGTGACATGAAATACTGTGGTCATCACACCAGGGGCTCGATCATTCTAAACTATGTTACTGGAACATATACTAGTTCGTTTATCCAGGATTTAGTAACGGAAGGGGGGCGGGAGGTACGTGACTTGAACCACTGAAGGCCCAATCAATCTACACTACTTTACTATCAACATATATTGGTTTGTTAGGACAATAAAATGAGGATATCTTGGTAAGTATTTTAATAATAAACTACGAATAAATCTCGAGTAAAATAATAATAATAAAAAAAAGTATTGAAAATGATTTTACAATATTTACGTTCTTCCTCTGTTCATTCAAATATAACAATTTTCTTTTCATTACTACCTCAACTATTATAAAAAGTACATATTCACTATTATAAAAAGTACACTCACGTCCAAAATGATCGTCGCATACCTATGACTGTCTTCTTGTAAGAATATAATTTGATAATGATTTTGCAGTGTACTTTTAATACTGATACCATGTGTATAATCGGGGAAGGTATAGACCCTATTTGTGGTAAATTTCATAGGAAAAGAATTATAAATACTAAAATTAGAGTGAGTAAAACGATATGTTGCTAAATGGACAAGAAAGTTTTATTTTTGTTTAATTGTTCTTATTTGCTGCTCTTTTGACAAAATTTGCTACTTACATGTCTTTGCCGATTATACACATACTAACATTATAAGAAATACCGAGCGAATTCGTTATCAAATTATACTCCTACAACAACATATTTATAGACATGCGACAATAATTTTGGACATGAGTGTACAAACTCAATAATGTCTTGTAAAATATTTTACAATATCTGCGTTCCTTTCTGTGTTGAATCAAATGTTAACAGAACTTTCTTTTCACATAAATTTTTATTTTTATTATTCCTTCAACTACTGTCTGTTCCAAACGATAGGTTAAAGGAGTAGTAGAAAATTGTTTTTGAAAATACATGTTTGATACTGCAAGGATGCGATGACGAAAAATTATGATAAAAAATGTCCACGTTGTTACACAACCGGCATTATGCTTTCAGAAGCTTGAAATCTCCCTGACAAGTAGCAGAAATTCTAAGAATTGCGTAATTTTCGGAAATTTCAAATTCCCTGACTCTTCCACGATATACCACACATCTCGCCACCATGTATTGCAAGTAATACAAATTTCCTCATAAGAAAGAGTAACCAAAAGCTTTCTGTAGTTTTTTTTTTAAATTTTTTTAAATTTAAATTTTTAAATTCTTTTTTTTCTCATTTCATTTCGTTTTGTCCTTAATTTTTTCATTTCTGGTCTCGAATCGGGGGTCCGGCCCCCTCCTTGGCTACATGCCTGCCAGGGACCACGTGCACCAAAGACGCACGCGCTAGCCACTTCTTTGAGTTGTATTTACTTACTGCAATATAGAATACAATCTATACTACATTTGCATCTCCCCTATATGGTATATCTTGCCAATTTTTATCAAGACGTCTTTCACTTGTGTCTATAAAGGGACATGTGCAGATGTGAGGAATGACAAGGAGATTCATGTTCATATGTAAATGATGCGCTGTGTAGAGAGCGCAGGTTCAGCTAGTGTTAAGTGAAAAAGCAGCGTTTACAGTTCAGCAGGCTCTTTGAATGGAACGTAGAGGCACACAAACATGACAAGGGGAATGTGCACATTGTTATGTGAGGAAACCTAGAACAGCTCGAATCGATTTCTCATTAATGCTGTATTGTTGGTATGGTGGGCTCAACGGAACAGTCTACTGGGCCAGCAATGGTTGCTTTTTCATTCTATTTCACCATTTTAGATTGATAAACACGTGTTTCAAATAATTTTCCGTTTTTTTCGTATCTTTAATCATAGTGGAGATGCCCTATGGGCCCCAACTTTTGATACAACCGTTATAGTTAAAAAAAAAAAAAAAAACTTTAGACTATGCAAACCAGATATAGTGGGGGAAGCTTAACAAGGTTAAATACGATGCCATCATTACATTTAAGAGAAATATTAAAGAATTGCTTACAAACTTGTTTTAAGTTTGTTGACTCGATAAAAGACAAAATTTAGTTCCAGAAAGTAGATAGACATGATTACGAAGGAAAATCCTAGGTGCTAGACTGACCTATTAGGCATAATCTCTATTTAATCCTGGAAATAAGAGTTTAAAGTTACAAATAATATAAATATGCGATAAAAAAATCTTACCTTCAGTCTGTTACCAAGGAATACAGCCCTTTCCCTTTTTCTGATCATTGTCTCTGTTGGAAGAAGCCACCGATTTTCGTAGCACTCTTCTATTGTAGGTCTTTTGCTGTTTAAAAGTTAAATTAATGTAAGAAACAAGAAGAACATACATACAAACGAAACACACAGCATTTACACATTATTTTGTAATATTTTAATATTTTCAGATGATCTCTTGGTATTGAAATATGCATGAAATAGGTGCATCACTATTACTATTGTGTTATTACTGTTTTTATTTAATGTTTTTTTTGTTTGTTTGTTTGTTCTGACATTGCTCTCAAAACCGAACATTTCAAAAACCTCACCATGTTGAGGGATGAACGATTGTCCGAATATTAGATTAAACATATAATTCAGGAGCTTTATACATATATATCAAATGTATAAAGATTGATTGAAAATACTAAGCTGAAAATACTAATTTCTTTATTACAATTAAAGTAGAACCGATCAGAAGCTATTCGAAGTAAGTTCACTTATTTTGAACTCTTTCTTAAATACTGAAAAGATTTAAAATATAACTGTTAATTTGTATCTATGAATATAAAATTATATATTGACTTTCAAATTTGTTCTTACATAACATTATCGATATTCATATCTAATATTATAAATGAAACTGATCTTGTAGATGATCAAATCATGAGAAAATGGCTGAACAGTTTGAAATGAGTTTTGGAACATAGAACTACCTCAAGCTGGTTGAACTATTTGAAATGAATTTTGGAACATAGTTAGAACTATCTTAAGCTAGTTGAACTGTTTAAAATTAATTTTGGAACTTAGAACTACCTCAAGCTGGTTGAACTATTTGAAATGAATTTTGGAACATAGTTAAAATTACCTTAAACTGGTTGAGCTGTTTCAAATGAATTTTGGAACACAGAATACCTCAAGCTGGTTGAACTATTTGAAATGAATTTTGGAACATAGTGAGAACTACTTCAAGCTGGTTGAACTGTTTGAAATGAATTTTGGAACTTAGAACTACCTCAAGCTAGTTGAACTATTTGAAATGAATTTTGGAACATAGTTAGAACTATCTTAAGCTAGTTGAACTGTTTAAAATAAATTTTGGAACATAGTTAGAACTACCTCAATTTGGTTGAACTGTTTGAAATGAATTTTGGAACATAGAACCACCTCAAGTTGGTTGAACTGTTTGAAATGAATTTTGGAACATAGTTAAAATTACCTTAAACTGGTTGAGCTGTTTCAAATGAATTTTGGAACACAGAACTACCTCAAGCTGGTTGAACTATTTGAAATGAATTTTGGAACAGTGAGAACTACTTCAAGTTGGTTGAACTGTTTGAAATGAACTTTGGAACTTAGAACTACCTCAAGCTGGTTGAACTATTTGAAATGAATTTTGGAACATAGTTAGAACTATCTCAAGCTAGTTGAACTGTTTAAAATAAATTTTGGAACATAGTTAGAGCTACCTCAATTTGGTTGAACTGTTTGAAATGAATTTTGGAACATAGAACTACCTCAAATTGGTTGAACTGTTTGAAATGAATTTTGGAACATAGTTAGAACTACTTCAAGTTCGTTGAATTGTTTGAAGTGAATTTTGGAACAGAGAACTATCTCAAGTTGGTTAAACTGTTTGAAATGAATTTTGGAACATAGAACTACCTTAACTTGGTTGAATTGTTTGAAATGAATTTTGGAACATAGAACTATCTCAAGTTGGTTAAACTGTTTGAAATGCATTTTGGAACATAGAACTACCTCAAGTTAATTGAATTGTTTGAAATGAATTTTGGAACATATTTAGAACTATCTCAAGCTGGATTTTATCATATCATTTTGATAAAAGAATGTATCCTAAGTGGGTAGGGAGGTTAAAAATGTCATGTCAAAAATAGATTATCTTACGGGTATTTATCACTACATTTTAATTGAAATGCATATCCTAAGGGGGAGAAGAGGTTCAAATACTACTTTCAATAAACATATTCCCCCCGTGCGAAGAACGGGCATTTCAGCAAGTTGATTTAAAAGGTGCACCTTTATCTTTTAATAACCCATTAACACAATATACACTTGATGTGAAAAGTGCATATCCTCTGACACATTTTTTTTTTAATTAATATATTTTGAATTATCGGTCAATTAGAATATAATTTTGTTTATATTTGGGATTATTATCTATTTGTTCCTGATAAATATAGTAACATGAGGGATAAACACTTCTAAACCCATATTTACTGATAACGAACCACTATCTAACAAAATACTTGCCTTGGGGCTCTCTTGAATACCAACATAAGGAACCTTGTGGCCTCTTGGGTTAATTCTTTGTATAAATGTTCGAAACGATATCTGACATATGTTACGTTTTGCCTAGTTTCTTCAGGAGTGGCTCCTCTGAATGGAGAAACTCCAGATAGCAATACATATGCAATTACGCCTACGCTCCAAATGTCACTCTGTGGGAACGCTGGTTCATCGTTAAGAACTTCAGGGGCTGAAAAATATTAGAATGTCAAAGAAAATTATCAAATATAATTAAATCAAATTAAAACAAGTGTTATCAACAATGATCTCAATAAACCAGAAACAGAAGACACTTACGAAAAATATATGTTTCTTCAAATTTAGCATATCAATAAAACGAATTATTCTATATGATTTTAAAATAATCATTTAATTATTTTAATAGTAAAATGCTTTTTATAGATATATATCAGTTCTGTAGTAGCTTCTCCCACTAGAAAGTAAATTATTGTCGTTAATTAAGAATAAATTACATTCATTTTACGTTTTCGAAATGTGTATTTTCATGCAGACTATAAGATAGCAGAACAAATAAACAAAATAAATACATTTATTCAGTTCTGATTTGCTAGAATAAAAATAATACCTGCATAAAATAATGTATATTTTTGGAGTTTTCAGTTTGTTTCATTTTTAGCGTAGAGTTGACTGTAAAACACCGCCTATTTAAAGATCCAGTTATAAAATATATCTAATATGTTATATTTACATGAACATAAGTAGCGTAAAATCTCAATTAAAAATTGGTATTGCCAAGTCTTGAAATCAGACCTCTCAGTAGTGATGACTCCAGCTTTAATTTCTTGGAGGCAAGCGGAGGGGAAGAGATGTTTTTCTTGGGGGAGGGGCCAGCTATTGCTTTGTATACAGAAAACACCTACAGACGTGTTCAAATTATTAGACTCAACATTCAGTTTCTGAATATTTTACTATTCTTACAATATTACGTCAGAAAACGCGTTTGAACTTAGTCCAAATTACTGTTCTGTAACTCTGTTCTATTTCTTGTGACCATGGCACATGCTTTTCAATATCAATTAAACAAATGCGTACGTGACATTTAAATATAAATACTATACAGTATGTGTATTTAAATTGGAAACAAAAAATTAAATGGAATACTTATAAGAAAATGATCTCTCACACAAAGATTACTATTTCGTATGAAATCCGTTATTCTTTATTAAGTCTTTTATCCTTTGTGGCATGCTATATACGAGTTTAGCACATTTTAACTTCAATTCAGCATCATGATACCAAAAATTGTTGATCTCGATCAATTGATGTTTGGTTGTAATATGCTTCTTCTTTAGCTTTTCCTTCATGAAGCTCCAGGGGTTTTCAATCGGGTTTATATCAGGACTATTGCCCGGCTACGGAAGAACACTAATTTCGTTGTTCTCAAAGAATTTTGTCACAGTTTTGTACCGGTGGTATGGGGCTCCATCATGCATAAAGGTGAAGTGTGCGTCATCAAACCAGATTGCAGTCTAGAGAAGCAGTTCTTCTTGAAGAACTTGTAGGTATTGGTCGTGCTTAATTGTTCCCTCTACTCGTATTATATGCAGTTTCCCAGCCTCGAAGACAAACATCACACCCCAGACCATGACTGAAGTTGGATGCTTCACTGTTTGTTGGAGGCATTCCAACTTGAATTCCTCCTCAGGTCGACGTCGCACATATTATGAACATTCATCAGACACGAAGACACATGATTCATCACTGAAACATCTATTTTCCAATCATCAGCAGTCCAATATTCTATGTCTCGTGCCCATTCGAGGCGCTTCTTTGCCATGATTAGAGTAATTTTTGCTTTCTTTCTTGGCCTGAGTACTTTTATTCTCTCAGCACAAAGAATCCTTCGAACATTTTGAGGCGAAATATCTACACCATACTCAGCCATTTTTATGCTTAAGTCTCTAGAAGTTGCGTTTCTGTTTAGTTTTTGATACCTCTTAGCGATAGCTTTGGATTTCGCCCACACTTCCCAAGCCTATTTTGCTGATACATTTGCTTCTTGCTCATCGCAACGGAGATTTTATTCACAGATTTTTGCCCTACCCCAACTCTAATAGCAATTGTCGTTGTGTATCTTCCTTCCGCCAAAAGTGTTTTGACAATCTCCACTTTACGCGAAGAAAGGTCTCTGGCTTTTCAAATTATGCCGCGATTACAGGACTTCATAGAATAAAAGATTAACACACAAAACACGTCAAGATCACTTTAAACTGGCCCATTCGAATTATTGAACGCTTTGAATGTCGTAACTGCTTACGACTGCAAACACAATACTTCAGATTGTAACTTATTGTTAGAAACCACAATAGCTGTCTACAACTGAAAAACCACTTTCAGAACTCCCTCCCCTTTACTAATGCCATCTGCTGTTCAATGGTGACATCACCACTTCAAGTGTGCAGTAAACAAATGAAGGATCCTATATTGGTGGTTTAACCATTAAATTACATGTTCTAGAACTCCGAAATTAGGACTGCTACATCAATTTCGCATTTTTCGAGGGTGAGTCTAATAATTTAAACATGTCTGTACATTACTATACAACATATCTGGAGGACAGTTCGGAGAAACCGCCCCCTTACCCTTTCTAGTGTCATCATTGTCTCTCAGGTATCAAGCTCCTTTTTCCATAGAAATGAACATGGGATATTGACATTTAAAAAGTTTTATCGATAATGCCAATATCGTATATCCTCTCTCAATGATTTAAAGGTAACGATAGCTATATATTGCCCCCTATATAGTAAATTATAACTGTAATTGATATATTTAAAATGAAACAACATGTTTTGTTATTGAAACAACAAATGATTTAATTTTTATTTGAATATTTCTCAATTAAAAAAAAGAAGAAAATATTTAGTAAGTAGGCAATGGTGATGTTTCATTTTTTTGTCTCGACTTCGGAAACTAATTTTCTAAAGCATAAAGACTGAAAAATAGAATAATAAATAACATTTTATAAAGTTTAATTTTATTTCTACAATTCAAAATTACTTAAAACAGCATTTTTTTTAAAAAAAATACAAACTTATTAATTATGTTGAGAGAAAACCAATGTTGTTTCGGTTAATCAATTCATCTTTTAGTTTTTTGGAGCAAATTAAAGGCTAAAGACATAGAAGGCACAGGATGCAAATAAAAATTCGATGATAAAAATGGAAAAGGAAAATTGTCAACAATAAGATGTATCTTTATAAATCTTTCTTATACGTAGCTATTATTCATCAAACTCTACCATATACTTTACGTATTGATTGAAAAAACAGCCTTTCATTTTCATAACACCACACTCCAGTAATGAATTTAAATACATTACACTTCGATGCAAAGAAAGAAAAAATCCTCAAATTTTCGTTTCATGGTCATGTAGGCATCTGTTGCTACGCGGTCTGTATCGATATGACCTAGTTAACTTGGATATAGGGAACCAACCAGTAATCATTTTCCCCTTTCTTTTACATAGGCATTAGTCTCGTTGGTAGCTCTTTCGGAAACGTGTACGAAACAATATTTCACTACAGTAATATAATTTATCCTTCACAACTCCATACACAAAATACCTTTTACCTATGTCCCCATTTTTTCCTTTCAGGCGCATGCACGAACTACTGCCCATGTGAAATAAAATATGACAATTGCTTCTTTCATTTAGATAAGATACGATAAATTACAAAAGCATCTGACGTTTCGAAATATATTGATCGAATTACACAACATTTTGTATAAAATGTGCATATATACAAGGATAAAAATTCAGCAGTTGTATAGAAGAGAAAAACGCTATTACCTGAATATTCTGGTGAACCGACTTTCTGAACTATTGATCCCAGTTTACTGACTTTCTGCGCTGAACCAAAGTCTACAAGTTTAATCTGTATACTACGTACAGAAGCCATAACGACATTGTCTGGCTGCAAGTCTAAGTGGCAGTACCCTCGCCAATGCAAATACTGGAGACCATCAAGGATCTGAAAAATAGGAGTTACCAAATTGTATACATTTTAGAATTGAACATATTACAAACATACGGTATTTTATTTAAGTATTATATCTTAACCCGGGAACGGTCGATAGGTGAGCGCAGGCCTCACCCTGGTTTATGTTTTCGTTTCAAATCCGCCCTAGTGGGGTCACAGACTTGAGGCGCCGTCTAGCTGTCTCTTGATATGTCTTGTGTATGTGAGTCAAGTGTAATATTTTCATTCTCTTCTGTTGGAATAGCACTGGCCTTATAAATGTGACTATGCGTAATTTGTGAGCGCCACGCTCACCTGTCGACCGACGGCGTGAGTGATTTTTCTGAGATCATGAACAACAACAAGGAGCAGATTCAACTATGGCTTGCGAAAAAAACAAACAAAAAAAAAAAAAAACTGTACGATATGCTGCCTGTGAAGTGCCAAGCTGTGCGAAACACACTCTCAGCGTCTGCTTGAACTGTAATGGGTGGCATCAAGACAGTGATGAGACATGAAGTAGAACAGTGTCTTATTGAAATACCTACTGTAAGTATCAAGAAACACAAGTAGAGTGTTCACACTAAGATATTTATATCTTTAATTTCATTAGAAATTTCCAACTGAAAATATGAATAGAATGAACATATGAAAACTCGCTCTAATTATGTATTTTTTTTTTTTAGAAAATGTAATCCTTATGTGATAATGATAATAAAAATAGATATAATTTATAATAAGAAATGGTTTTATAGAAACGCATTATAAATTTATTTGCGATTTTATTATTATTGTTAATAATAATAATAATAATAATAAATCACAAAATGTCATCATATAGAAATGAGTTCAAAATCAATCCCATATAAAGTCATAAACAGCTATAGAAACGATTATATTGTAAGTGAGCGCCGCGCTCACCTGTCGACCGCTCGCGTCACAAATCAACACTCGACCGTTCCCAGGTTAAATAAGTAAAATACTATAATTCGTTGTCAAATAAGTTCATTAGGTATGCAATTCTCAAAACTTGCCAGAGAATGTTCTCCATCATCAGTGCATACTTTCGCTGAAACTCAGATGCTTCTAAGGTAGAGAGGCTATGATGGAATGTGTGTTATTGTAATATCTATATATTAGTCCTAAGTTCGTTATATTATAATTTCTGGAGCTAATTAAAACGTAATTTACTCACTAAATGTTTCAATGATAACACACAAAATAGAATATATTTAAACTGATGTATTTTCTGAAGATTTTGTGGATTTATCTTTCAATTTTTACAAGATTCCTTCTTTATAATTGAAAATACATCCATGATTGATGACATTTTGCATATTCTATCTTCCACTGGTTAAACAAACATGTTTATACATGTCTGGCCAAATACTTCACAACATAAATGTGTAGATCTGGCCATATAAGGAAATATCATACGATACGGACTATTGTCCATATCAACCTATACATATTTATTAATGTTATCGTTATATTATGGGGGTTTAGAAAAATAGTTGAAATATTTGAATGATTTGCAACCAAAAACTTGTATAAATATTGCAAGTTAAGTTTAAAGATAATTATTCAACGAAATCAATGATAAACATAAAACTGAAGAGATAAAAAGTGAATAATCTTAATTGCCTGACATCCATGAGTATAATTACATAGCTTGTAAAGAAGCATACAGATCGTAAACGTATCAAAATAATCCTACTTTTTAAAGGAGGATCATTGAACCAAATGTGAATAATTATTTTTCGCCAGATGCATAACCATCTTCGGAATTTTAGCCAAAGACAATTTTGCCATAAATTTATACCCAACGAAGCCGTACTTAGTAGCTCGGGGGAAGGGTAGAAGCATTGAGAAAGTTTGAAAGGTAGTAGTACTGATTTCCTGGAAGGAACATGTCAGACAAGTTTGTGGGTAGGGAAGCTTCATGTACGAGGCATGTTTAGCGACTACCTATCGAGTTTGACAAAACTAAAAATTCCTTGCTTATTGAGTCGTGCCAAACATAAGAGAAACAAAATATTAGACATAATATTGTACTACCTAATATATTCTTTGGCATTATTACTTACAATTATAAAGACAAATAATTATTTCGGCAAAGTAATTAAATTAATTTACGTACATATAGAAGCAAGAAGTTGCCTAGAAAAGGTCCTGATACAAGGTAGAGCGACGAAATTAGAAAGCACTGCGGAGTAATATGGAAAAGCATTCCTCATGATAGATGGTTGTGGAGAAGAAAAAATAAAATTGATTTTTTTTAGTTTAACGTCCCACTATTACGCCCTTTAGGCTAAAGGAGACGGATAATTAATGAAAGTGAATTATTGTGAAATTAAATTTTTGTGCTCTCTCCACCAGGAATTCAACCAGGGACCACGTGTACCAAAGACGCACGTGCTAGCCATTTCTTTTAGTTGTATTTACTTACTGCAATATAGAATACAGTCTATACTACATTTCTATGAGATTAATAATTTATAACACTAAATAATTAAGGTAATATTGTAAGTTTTCATTTAACATATACTGTAGATTTGAAACTGTAATAAGCTGATTTAGTGCGATTTTTTAAAAATACAAATTTATGTTGGATTTGGTAACACTGTTGCCAATAGTGGGTTTGCTTCATTAAACCGTTTAGTTATGTCTTTGCCTCTTGAATATGGAACTAAAAGTTACTCAAAGCGTAAGTAAAGAAAATAATAAAAACGAATAAATGATTTAAGAAAATAATAAAAACGAATAAATGATTTTAAAAAAATAATAAAACAATAAACAGACTTAAAATGTTAACCTCGTGCTTAAGTAAGAACTGACCTGTGTAATAGCTGTGGCAACCATCTGCTCTGTGTATTCATGCCGACTTGAAAGATATGTAAGAATATCCGCTCCTTGCAACTTTTCTTGAATTAAAACTGCTAACGTTCCTACTTTAAACGCTGCATACAAAGCAGCAATTCTCTCATGCCTCAGAGATCGTAAAGCCTCAAATTCTTGTTGTACGACAGCCTCAGTGTCTGGTTTCCATTCCAATAATTTGGCAACAATCACTTTATCTGTTGCTTTCTCAATGCCTTTGAAAACAACAGAAAATCTTCCTCTGAAATGAAAGAAAATAAATGTGTTATGATACACCGTAATAGAAAAAAATATATATTAGAATTCGACGAAAAATGGTGGAGTATTACTGGATCGAAAGTGTATGTGTTGCGTATTTGGGACTTTTGAAGTTTTACGTAATTTTTGTGGATTAGTATCTTTTACTCTATGGATTAGTTTAACATCTCACTAATACCAGATTTTTCAATAAGTTTTGTCGTGTGATATGAGATGGTGTTAGTAGGTTCGTCGTTGTTCCTACAGATAGCACGACGTTGTGATGAACACGCGTGAAGTTTCATGTAGATTCGTTAACACATTCGTATCGTTACAGCTGTTCAAAATGGATGTGTAACTATTTTATTTTACAATGGACAAAATTGAACATCATCGTGCAGTTATAAAATTCCTAGTTTTGGAAAGTGTGTCTCCAAAACAAAACCACGAATGATTGGTAAAAGCGCATTAGGACTCTTCACTGTCACTGAGAACAGTAGAAAGATGGGTTGCTGAATCCAAACGTAGTCGGACAAGTCTTGAATACGATCCACGTGAAGAACGTCCACAAAGTGAACCAGGACCAGAAATCGTAGCAAAAATAAGGATATGGATTTATAAGATCGTCGAGTCACCGACAGAGATTTAGCAGAAGCCCCTAGACATTTCATTAGGCAGTATGAGCCATATTTTAGCTGATGTTTTGGATTTCAAAACTGTGCAAAATGGGTGCCGCATTCGCTAACAATGGAACAAAAACACATGCGAATGTCCCTTTCGCAGCAACATCTGGAGCGTTTTCGAAAGGATAACAAGGATTTTGTATGTCATTTCATTACAATGGATGAGACGTGGGTCTATTACCATGACCCTGAATCAAAACTAACGGCTAAGGAATGGTGTGAACCCGGTACTTCGGCTCCGAAGGAAGTGAGGGTCCAGAAATCGGCGAAAAAGTTGTTAGCATCGGTGTTTTGGGCTGCAAAAGGGATTTTGTTCGTGGATTACCTGCAAACAGGTAAAACAATCAACGCAGATTATTATTGTAATCTTTTGGACGAGCTGGATGTCAAACGTCGTGAGAAAAGACCTGATTTACAGAAGAAAAATCCTTTACCACCACAACAACGCTCTCTGTCACACAGTTCAAAAAACCATCGCCAAAATCAGTGAATTAAAGTACGAATTGGTGTAACATCCACCCTATTCGCCGGATTTAGCTCCCTTAGACTTCTGGCTATTCTCAGATCTCAAAAAATTTTGCATGGAAAACAATTTACATAGAATGCTGAGATCATAGCAGTCGTGGACGAGTATTTCGATAGTTTTCAGGAGTCTCGCTTCAGGGAGGGCATCTATAAATTGGAAGAGCACTGAAACAAGTGTATTGCAGTTCAGGGAGGGTACATTGACTAATCCCAGAAATGTCGCCCGATACACTAGTGTGTTTTGTATCGAACGACAAGACTTATTGAACCACCTGGTACCTCTATTTACTCATTACTAACTTAATTTCTATTCTTCAAATAAGGATAAACATTTACAGATATAAAGAATTAAAGAAGAATTCATCATAGAAACTTCTGGTACATTCTAAATATTGACCTTTTGCGCGACTGATAGAAGATAATAAATTTTAAATAATTTACACTATACCAATAATTTAGTAATTACAATATTTTATACAATTACATAATTATAATTTATTATTTTACTACAAATGCACAAATGTAACTATTGCTGGAAATGTGATAATTTATAACCAACAGGTACAATTTATGTCTCAACAGCATATTAATTAAGATACATTAATTTTGTTTGGAAACCTGATAATATATATATACGCCCACGGATTAGAGAGCATTATTCTACAAGTCAAAATAAAGCGAAACATATATATAATTCTATACCTTTCGGGTCCTCGTTTGGAAACGCGACTTGCAATATGTGGCAATGTCGTGGATAAAGAACCTCAAACAAGATCTGCCAATCCATCAAATACTTTCACCGATTCTTTCCAGATGGCAGTTAAAGCCGATAGATATTGGCGCTAACACCACTTATTAGCTATCAATCAATGTAACTGCTTGGTGGATTCGAGGAGTGATGCTAATGGTTCCAAATTAATCTGCGACGTTGCCACATAGTGAAATTTTGATTCCCCATAGCGGCTGAAGGAAGCCCGGGAGGGCATACCATTATATAACATTTTCGCTTTGACTTGAATAATAGCGCTCTGTTGTCCGTGGGCACTTTTTTTAGAACACCCGATATATACAACAATTTATCATCATGAACAAGTTATTAATACAATATAATTAATTGAAAGTTGTATAGAATATAGGTGACATGGATCTGTGGTCTGCACCTTCGTAATATACCTTGCAAGAAGTTGAAATAAATAAATAAAAATAAGAAATATATGTCACAGACCAGTAAGTCTACTGATAATGCATTATATCATGAAGTTAGGAGGGTGTAAATATCCCGACAGAGGTGTGTATCTAATATGAATCAAAAGAAATATTTATATATTTATTTATCAAAATACATGGTATGAAATCAATGAAATTAAAAATAAATATTATTGCTAGCTCAACAAAAAATATTATTTTTTTAAATATTATTTTAGTACATTGTTACACATATTGTTATAACAATTGGATGAAATTTGTATTCTAGTTGAAATCAGAGTCATTTATAGGCAGTTTCCAAGTCAACTAATGAGCAGTATAAAATATTTCATACTTCTAGATACTTCAAATGTTAATTACTTTAGGAATGAACACCAACACGAAAAGCAAACTACAACAGAAACCATTGAAAATATCAGATGCTTCAAACTACTTTGGTTCAGAAGTGAGAGAATGAAGGAACAGGTTACTGGAAGACTTTACTAAAAGATGAAACATCTAATATAAGATTAATACACGTCCAGGAAAGCAAAAATTTTACAATACACCATGTATTTCATGCCCTAATAATCTTCGCTGCGTAATGATGGATTGAGAGTGAATCAACGAAAATGAGATACCTAAGAAGCATTCACAAAAGGTTCAAGAAAATATCAAAAGCAAATGAAATCATCAGGAATACACTCAGTCAATCCAACAAAGAATATAAAAAAAAAGGTTTGCTTATATAGCCTTGTATATAGAATGAAAGAAAAATAACTACTACCCAAGATGTTTCCACATATGAAAATAACAACAAAACCGTCACAAGAGAAAGGAATAAATGGCAGAATAAAGTGCAAAAAATATGAAAAGGAGGGGAATCAGTAAAGATACAGAATGATCAATGGTAGAATGAAATATATCCTTGTAGAGGTATGGTATACATGGAGGAGTTGGGAATATAGATGCTGGACTCGGGAAATAAGTATGAATTAGTTTAGGGTGTTACGTACGTTTTTTCAATTTTGTTTTGAGAGATCATGTTGTGAAAATAGATTAAAATCATAATAACAACAATGACAATAAAACGAACTTTATTGAACAGAACCTTTTACTAAACTTCTACAGTCATCGAAGGTAAGGAGGGCACAACTCTATCAAACGATTAAGATATGCAGGACAGAAACAAGTTAAACGACTAAGGTTGTCTATTGTCTGGTAGGTTAAACTACGTTAAAAGACTAAGGTATGCAGGACAAAAATAAGTAAAAGACTAAGGTAATTTATGGTATGATGGGTAAAACTACATTAAACGACTAAGATATGCAGGACAAAATCAAGTTAAACAAGGTCATTTATAGTAGGCCATACAAAATAAATGAAAGAATACGATTATATTTAACAACGAAATCATTGATAAACCTTTAATCATATCTACTAGAATTTTTTTTTTTCACTAGGAACGTTAACATATTGGTAAGGGTATTTAAAAGAATTGTCAAAATAAAACTGAGCAAACTTCTTTAAAAGAATCAGGTCGGATTTGAATTTGGAGCATCTCAAGTATTTGAAATATGTGTGTGGATGACGAAACAAGGCGTAACCGAATTGAGAATTCGGAGTTATTGTTTGTAAGAAAATAAGGAGTGATAACACTGACATTTTTAAATAATCTGATATTCAGTAAAATTTGTATTAGTCTGAAAATCTTTCCATTTCTTCCCTGCATCTTCCACTAATCCAGTAATCGATTTGTTAATCAAGCAACATCGATTTCAATAGGTGCTAGTCATTGTCTTTAGCCAAACGATTGCCTAAAATAAAATAAGACAGAGATTTTAGCTTAGCATTCCTCGATTATGCTCTGTGGTATGATAAATACGAGTGAAAGATGGTGGAAGAATTGGTGAAATACGTGAAAAACATTTAATTTCTGAGAAAACCCCTGGACTGGATGTTATCTATCACAAACTTATACGGCCTGAAATTAAACCTACGGCTATACCCACTAGAAGCATGCGCTTATGCTATAGTACCCGTCAATCAACAGTTCAAAGAGACAAACACGTCAGTTAACTCACAAGACATTTAATTGAATCTTTTCACTATTAATTACTGTCAATTTGAATAAAATAGCATATTAATCAAATTCACAAGGATTGAATAGACCTAGCCAAGGGCGCTTAATAAACACATTACAAACAACGTATAGACAATATTAATCTCATTACCACTACCGCTGTATTAATCTTTCAAGCCAAACCAACTTTAATAATGTAATCCACAAAATAATGTTATATCTGGGCACATCTCTACATTCACAATTCAAAGAGAGATTTTTTCACTCATTGTATAAACAAAAATAATTAAAACCGTCTTTGTATTTCTGTAACCAAAAGAAAATGTCTGTTGTATTATGTATTATAATCATACTTCTCTGATGAACTTGCACCATTTTAAATTAAAGAACAATTGGCAGAATCTTTGCAGCTTTTGGAATGAAACAAAAAGTCAATTTGACTTTAGTAATCAAAGGTAATATCTTTGTAATTTTCTAATCAAAAAGAGAAAAGTTGTTTAACTTCTATATGAGTAAAGATATAGAAGATTTCTGAAAGAAAATTCTGCATTATATGTGACACTTAAGATTCTTTGGAAAATATTTTTGATTTCTATAGATAATCATTCTGCTCAAGTTTTCTAGTTTCGTAAATATCCACGTAAAAAATCAATAAATACATAAATAAATATAAAATAATAACAGAATAGGTATTCTATTAATTTCTATTATGATCAAACTTATACCTGGACAATTCGGAAATGAAATTATATTTTTCTGTAGGCGCTTCCTCCGTCCAAGAAGGTGGGTTCTTTTCCGCAGAATAATCAATCTTGGGTTTCTCTTCATCTATTGTGATTTCCTGGCCTGATTCCGTAATTTGTTGAAGATGTTTCATGGCACGTGTGATTTGAAGCTTTGGTGCACCTATAAGAAAAATATAGCAAGAAATAAAGAGAACCAAGAAATTTAATAGCTTTCTAAATAATCAATATCTGTCTTCATAGAATAGCATTTTTACTAATTTGTGTACTTAACTTGACATTTGCTTATCAGCTATAAGAGTTCAACTATATATATATATATATCATGGTAGTAACTTTTCTCGTTAAAGAATTCGATTTCTGTACGATAACATTCTTCAATCAAGAAATTAAGATGTTTTGCTTGAAATAATGGATCATCTCTGCACACTTGTTTTTGTTATACGTAATTATTTTTACTTTTAATTTTAACTAAGCTTTTTAAACTTATTTCCTTTGTCAGTTCTAACTACTACAGTTTATCTTGAAAAAAAAATTCAATTTTTCTAGCAAATCTTGTGAGTCCAAAAAATAATTCTTTTATCCTTTTCTGTTAATTTTAATGAGTAAAATCATTCCAACCAGCACCCATCAAAATAGAAATGTGAAACTCACCTGGCTCTTTAGTTTTCACTAAATCTGTTGGGATTCCTTTCTCACTCCACCCTATTCTGTTCCTCGCTGCAAGTCGGAAGTGGTGATCAGTGCTAGGTTTCAGGTCCCGTTTCAAGAAGAATTCATGATCAATGTTGCTGGCCACGTCAATCCAATCAACTTTGTCTGGAAGGACAAAAATAAACATTGACTTGCTGCAAAAATAAACACGATTTTATTGTTATGCTGCAGAAGCTTAATGCTATCATTAGGCTGTCAGTTAGAAAATGTCTAATGAATAACTCACAAATATTTTCTTTTTTGGTTTATTTTGTAAGATAATCTCAGCGATATGCAATATATTTACAAGAGTATGTGCGGAGAGGCAATGTATGACACTGTTAGGAAAGGAAGGACAGCAAACTGTTAGTTAACAATGCACACTACATAAACTACGTATGCATTAATTGAAAATTTGGAGCTAAGCGATCGACCTTTATTGGCTATTCATAGAATTTTTTTTTAGTGCTTCACTTGTTTTCATGAACAAACACGACATGCAAATGGTTGTATTTGGGATATAAGCTAAGAGCATAATAGCTTTGAAAAATTGTGTTCGCAGAACAAATGAAAAGGCTTCGCCCTATTTCTAATGCCGAAAATTATGTTTTCCATTGTTTACAATGAGAATTCTCGCGCCAAATGCTTTTCCAAGGTTATATCTATGGGCATCCCATTTTTCGGTGATTATTGCTCATTGGTGTGTCCGATTGGGACATGCG
This sequence comes from Thermobia domestica, assembly GCF_964235325.1. Taxonomy (NCBI): domain Eukaryota; kingdom Metazoa; phylum Arthropoda; class Insecta; order Zygentoma; family Lepismatidae; genus Thermobia; species Thermobia domestica. The sequence goes on from NC_137454.1 coordinate 29,621,236, forward strand.
ATTCTTTTACGATACACTTAACGCGCTCTCTCGAATCACCATGTCAAATTTGGTGAAGAACATTATAATTACATGGGCGCATGGAGGGATATTCAAAATTAACAAAAAATTGGCTACTTACCAATGACTCCTCCCTTGAAAAATTTAAAGATTTTGACGTTTCGAAACTCTCAGCTGGTTCTTCTTCAGTGGCAAGGTAAAAAGGATTAAAACGGAAAGAAGATAAAAGGAGTAAAACCAGGAATACATACCACTATATAAAAATAACGTACAAAAAAGATCCTGAGATGAACAGAGCAGAGTGAACAGAGCAGTTCATCTCAGGATCTTTTTTGTACGTTATTTTTATATAGTGGTATGTATTCCTGGTTTTACTCCTTTTATCTCCTTTCCGTTTTAATCCTTTTCACCTTGCCACTGAGGAAGGAACCAGCTGAGAGTTTCGAAACGTCAAAATCTTTAAATTTTTCAAGGGAGGAGTCATTGGTAAGTAGCCAATTTTTTGTTAATTGGTGAAGAACAGTTTAGGCATTTCGAAGGCACTCTTGATTGAGGAATAATCAATGGTATGTCCGATCACGACATGCCACCTCTTACGACACTCAACGTACGCTCTCGAATTAACACAAACAAAACAGAATCAAATTTGGTTAAGCGTGGTTCAGGCATCTCGGAGGAGTATCCGGATAAACAAACGCCAAAGTCGACTAAAGAGGATCTTCATTCTAATAAATAACAATTTGTTCCAACAAAATAAAAACAGAACTTTCAAATACTATCGGCAACAAACGTCATACATTTTAAAACCAGAAAATTCGTTTTTTTCGATTTTCTTAAATACTATTCATGAGACTTTGTCCTCAAGCTTGTTGTTTCGTTCACCTTAATGTACTTTATTGACCGATAATTATCTTATGTTTGAACAATATTTTAGTTGAGCAGAAATTAAGATTTTAGAGTTACTGTTTATTTTAGACTATATCTAATTAACTATACTCGTCATCTTGCTAGTGTTATAATGAAGGACTTAATGAGAGTATATTTCAATATCAGTTTCAAAGTGGTTCTCGTGCAGAATTATTTTTTAGGTTTCCAAACAAATTTTGTTTTCTTTATTTTCTCGAAAACTACGCATGAGGTTTTACACGCACCCATATCATTTTGTTCAGCTTAATTAGGCCAATCAATTAAAAATTGACGCTTTAAGCATTAATCATACTTTTGGGATATATCTAATTAACCATGCTGCATATTGTCGTCTTGTTAGGTCGACATGGAAAGTTTTATTAGCGTATGCTTCAATATCGGTTTTATCTTAATAGATGGCGTTCTTATCGTACAACATCAATTTTTAGGTTTACAAAACTAGTTTTTTTTTCTCAAAAACTACGCATAACAATTTTGACTAATCTATCTATATATTTTTCAGCTTCATGAGATCTAATCAGGTCTATTGAATACTATATATACGAGGGTAAGTCAAAAATTGTCCGCAATTTTGACATAACTCTTCTTCCATTGTTTATACTGATCCCTGCCCTCGTTTATTTTATTGTTATGCTGTTGTGGTCATGCTATGAAAGTTTGAACCTAATTCCCTTCACTTGCTTTCCTTTTGTCACAAATAAATCGTAGCCGCTCCGTTAGAAGTTTGCATCAAAGAGAAACAATGAACAGTGATCCGGGTTTTGTGGTCGGAAGGTGTATCAGGGACCGCAATCCATCAGACTTTCGGCACAATAGTCAATAGTCACTCGTCAGTCTAACAGAACCTTAACACGTGTTGTCATCATCATTTGTGACCTAGATGGTCGTTCGCCTCATTTCTCGTGCGTAACACTTGCGCGACCATTTTTGAATTTTTCATGAATTTCATGAGTGGATTGCGGCCCTTGATACGAGTACACATTCCGACCACAAAAAAACAGGATCACTGCTCATTGTTTCTCTTTGGTGCGAACTTCTAATGGAGCGGCCATGATCTATTTACAACAAAAGGATGACAAGTAGAGGAATTAAGATCAAACTTCCATGGCATGACCAGAATAGCACAACAATAAAACAAACGAGGACAGAAGTCAGTATGAAAAAGTAAGAATTTTCAATATTGCAGATAATTTTTGACACCTTCGTATATACCTTTGGACAAATTTTTTCTTTGAACAGTAATAATAATATTGTAGAATTTATGTACAGCAACAGAGCAAGACGTGTATGATTTAAGCTTTTTGGTCTAATCATAGAAACAAGTTCTAGTGTGAAACAAAACTTGTCTAGCTTTTATTCAACCTTTGAGCCCGTGTCAAAAATCTCACGTAAGAAGAAATTTGAATGTAATTAATGCTTTCCAACAAAATAAATGTATGAAAAAAAAAACATAAATCTGTAACCACAGAAGAATACGCAAAATTATTAACCTGCTTCTTTGTACTGTAGATTATAGCAGAGGACTGGAGCATTTCCGTCGCTCTTTGGTTGTTTCCAACGAAGCAGAACTTCAGTGTCTGAAATCTCAGCAGCTTCTGGAGAGTCAGGTGCAGAAGGAACGCTTGCAAGTACCACTCTGCAACGAGAGTAGATAATGTTTAATACTTCTTAAAATACGATCAGATATTTTAATTTTATTAATTTTGATTTGAGAAAATTTATGAACTTAGTTATTAAACATATTGACTAATTTTCTTAAGAAACAATGGAATAAACGCAGACATTTTTAACCTAGGTGTAGAATACTTGAATTAGTCATATGTTAGCAGTTTGCTAACAATTGGAGACAAGATGATACATCCATCTGTACCGTACATTGTAAACGACAATTAATTCAACATGGATGTCTTAATATTAAGTAAAACATATTTAACTTTTTTATGAATGTCTCAATATTAAGTAAATCATATTTAACTTTTCTATCAAATGATTCACATCATATTTATATGAAATGTTTGGAAAGCAATCAGTTCATACTAGAGTTACCATAATGAATAATCAAGTACAACATAAGGTGAGAAAATGCTACATTTGAATAAGACTGATCACAACAGCTACCTAACAAGCTTTGATTCAAGATTCAACTTCCTTCTTATAACTCGCCCTACTATTCTTTGATATGGGTATTTCATAAGGATATTCCATCTCATATGTCTGAGACTGAACAGGGTAGTACCCAGTGCATCTTTGAAAGGTTAAAGGTATAACGATTTACAAGGTTTAGAATTTTGTGTTAACGTTGACAGTTGATATTTCAACATACTAACAATAAAATCTTTGTTCGCAGTTTGTGATTTGAAATTGTTTGAAGTATTCTTATTTGAATTATTATCCTCTTGTACAATAAACAGTTTTATTATTATTAAGGTACACTTAACAGAACTTTAATGATACAAGGTATGCTGTTTGCCACAATTAAAAAAGAATACACAATTTTTTTAAAAATCATTTAATATAAAAAGATGTGTGGCATTAAATATTATCTACCAAAAGTTGTTTCGCAATTCTCTCTACGGACTAAAATGAATTTAAACGTAAAAATTAGTTTACAAACATCTAAATTTCTTTTACAGAAGACTTTTATTTCACACAATATATTAACAATATTAAGCACTTTTGTGATTCTTTTTGTTATATGAATATATAATAAAATTAATTCTAATCTCGCATTATTTCTAGAAATCTACTTTCACAAAAGATGTTTTCTTTTCATTTACCAAAACATACGCGTTGGTTTGAAAGAAGGAACTCAGTACCTAAAACATACTTATTGCAAAATGAAATTATATATATATATATACATAAATATATAAAAATTGAGTATTCTATATTATTACCTCGTTCTGGCTACCGTCTGTCCAATCCTGTTTCGTGCAACGGCCTTATATACTCCAGGATCGAAATTGGAAGCAGGATCAAACTTAAGAATAGACCGGCCATCGTCATCTTCAATAATTTTGATTCGGTGGCTCTCTGTTATCACCAAATCATTCCTGAAAAATATAAACAACTTGTATCCAACATCCAACTTGTTGTTTCGTAACAATGTATAAAAAATTATTAGGAATAGTTTCAATCATTAAGTGGTCAACTGAAGGCACGCAGAAATCTTATAAGTGAAATGCACACAGTTGGGACCACGGGCAAGTAAATGTTAAGAAAATCACATTTCAAACGTTCTTGAGTGGCATACTCAAGATAGTACATAAAAGGAACGGGTTGGCCGCCCTACCCTAGACTGCTTACTGCAAAAAGTCAACTAGATGAGTAATATGTTATCGGTGCCCCAGAATACAACAAATAAATTAGTTATATACGATTTCTACAAAATCTGAAACAAAGACCAATATCTCGTTATGAAAAACAATGCAAGTTAATGGTTGGTTGTCATTCTTCCTCGAAGATGGAATGGAAAAAAGAGTCCAATAGTCCAAAGGAGAGACCATAGTCACCGGATCTCAACCTTAGGGACTCGTGTAGGGAGTTTTGAAATCTGGAATTTTGATTATCTCTGGACGAATAATCAACACAAGGACTGTTATGAATTGACTTTGTTTTCAACGATCTGGCATTTTCTATTGACCGAATGGAAAATTCGACATTGATGCAAATTTACAGAGACATGGTGGAATGTCTCAGGAAGTTTGTTGAGAATAGTGGCAAGCATGTGAAGAACGCTTTGCATGAAGTTAATGTTTCACCTATTCAAGACATTTAAATAAATTTTATGAATTTTTAAACTTTAACATTGTAGATGAATTTCGAGATTAAGCATAGAGAAAAGTTATATTTGTTGTAAATAAATAACGATGGAACTAAATATTGTAGTTCAAGAATTATAACTAATACGAAAATTATATGCTATGTACAAAAACGTAGGTGTAGTATATATAATAAGAGTATAGTTTTCATTCATACAGTTTTCACATGGGTAATGTGTTTGAGCTATATTTTATTTTTGTTTTGTTTCTTACTTGTATTTTAGTTAATCAATTATACGGAATGCAATGCATGGAATACAATTACATTTAGTGTGGAATATAATCATGTTATGTATCGGTTATTCGATGAGTTTATATGTTCCGTTTTATGTACATATAAAATATGTTTTGTAAATGTTGTTCACATGTATATACAATGTTCAGAATCCTCTGGTCGATTAATTGCAAATTAAAGTATCCAGAAAAGTAGATTAGAAAATCAGGATTGCTAAATGACCTCCAATAAAATATTAAATAATGACAGCATATTTTTTTGGAAGTTTTAAAAAATAAGACTTAGCAAAGCAATAACTACCATAAAGGACTTAAATAATTACTAGTTACTCCTTAATTTACAAACTACACTTGGCGAAACAGCCTATTTTGTGGGCCCAAGCCTGCTCCAGCGCCATCTACTAGCGACCGGTTAAACTACGTCCAGCCTAGCAGCGAGCCCTAACAGGCGCATCAGGAGCTTTCTAGGCCCAGCAGTCATCACGTTTCGTTTTCACCTGATTTCCCAGTTTGCCTCAAGAGACGCTGGGTGGACGCCGAAAATAGGAAAGCATCGACCGGGAATCGAACCCGTAACCACGCGGACATGAGTCCAATTACAAACTAGAAGGGGGAATAGAAAAGCCACATTCGTTTTATTGTGTATATCGTGTTCAAAGAAATCAATCTGTCAGATAATTTTCAATCGTGAATTAATGTAACACATACAGGAGAAGCCACTGCTTAAACGACCATATTGATTCATACTCTATCCATGGATGATAATGATATATTAAGTTTTCGAATATAAATAAATTGTGGTTTTTAGTGACTGTTGCTATAGAAATTAATCACATTGTTTTCAAAAATGTTTACATTATTCTACTCATACTTATTACTAGTTGTATGGAACATGATTAGAGGAACTCACAAAAATGTTATCGCTGGACTGGTAAGAATCAGCTCGCACTTCAGCAATGACATTTCTCTGTATCGTTCCAATATTGTTTTTAATAATTTTAAATATATTGTAATGTCATTCCATTTTTTCTAAAGAAGTTAAATATCGTATTTCGCGTATCAGTTTGCTCATTAACAAAAAAGTCATTCAGTTCTTAAGTAGTTATGAGATAGTTGGTTCATGCATTAAATATTAATAAGTACATAATACTATGTATGCAAATGAATAATGAAATCTTACTTGAACCATTGTACAATTGGTTTGGGATCACCAACAGCGTAGCAAACCAGTTCCGCGGGTTGTTCATCCAAAATGGCCAACATTTGTGGTTTTTCTCTAAAGAAAGGTGCCTGAAACATGAAGTAAAATTATGAAAGTAAAAGTTACTCATATGCATAAAATAAAAAATACTAACTATAGTATTACTTAAGTAACTTATGAACTCTTCACTTACGAATTTCTTCAATGTCAGTTCACTAATAGAAATAATGGAATCTTGTTATCAATTTCCTAAAATATGTCTATGGGTACATAAAAATTCGCGCCAAAAGCTGACGACTGTTGAAGCAAAAGCAATTGCAATTATTATTTTTAGAAGCAGTATGAGCTAAAAGCTTTTGACACCTTTGAATAAATAATAGGGATGGCCACAAAGTTCCGGTTCCGGCAGATTCTTGGAAATCTAGTTTTCAGAACCAGTTTCGGAACAGGTTCCAGACCTGGATCAGAAAAACCCGGTTCCGGAACCGGATCCGTTCAGAACTGAAAACTGGTTCTACTAGGAACCAGTTCAGGCCATCCCAAATAAAAAACTTCGAACTGTAATTGTCGACAATACGTATATTTTAAGTTCTAAGTCTATTTTATTATCCGAAGAAACTGCATGAATAAACGTTTGGCAGAAACATTTGTACATTTGAAAAATTTTAGTGCTAAATTTGATCTATTAGGCTTTACTTTAATTGATTGAAGTTCCATCTTTTCAGCACCGAGCTATGTAAAACGTATACCTGTAGCTTAACTTGGAATTCGAATAAAATAATCTTTATGGGGAATCGACACGGATTCTAAATAAATTACACACTAAAATAATTGAGTCTTCCATGCTATATGATTAGTGTGCACACCTTTGGTGCGGAAGAACCGATTTCGACTTCCGGTGGGAGTTCATGTGATTCAGATTCCACGTTCAGTTGTAAGTTTATGTCTCATATAACCTCAGTGCTGAAAGAGACGTTAAACTCTAATCAGCTAACCATACTGAAGTGAAGTCTTCCATACAGAATGTGAGAATACTGGCTGTCTAGCCAGGGGGTAATACATCATCATCGTAGGTATTCTGCCATTATTGGTAAGTCATTTGCTGCAACTGAGAAGCTTTCATGCTCCACAGTCTTCCACTAACCTCTTCGTCTTCACGTACGATTTATCTGTTTTGATATTTCCCATTAATTGCAGTCTCCTTCGCCCTCTTCCTCCATTTCCTGCTACCATACCCTCTAACATGTCCCTCATGATATAGTTCCTTCTTAGCCAATGTCCCAACCAGCTTCTCTTCCTCTTCTTAATAATATCTAAAATTGTTCTTTCCTCGCCCACCATTAATGACACCCTCTGATTCCTTTTTCATTCGACTCAGTTAATTCTCTCCATTCTTTTCAACACACACATTTCGAAAGTTTCCAGTCGTTTTTCATCATTTTTGTGTAATGTCCATATTTCTTACCCATACAGCACAATACTCCACACGAAGCATTTTATGAGTCTTTTTCCCAACTCCTTATTCAAGGCTCCACAAAATAGTACTTTCTTCCTCCTAAAGACTTCTTTCGCCGTTCCTATCCTTACTTTTATTTCACGTTCACACTTCATATCATCACTATTAATAGCTCAATCATACTTTTATTAAAGTACAATTTTGAAGGTAAAATTTAGTACAGAAGTTTTAGCATTTCAACAATTTTAATCATAAAAGTCTTAAGTTTTCTATCGATTATGATGCTTTCGAAATATTGCTTTTTATTCAATTACATTTAAAATATGATTTAAATAGTTTTTAAATAAAATATTTATAACAGCTCTAGAAAAACGAAATTACATGTAATCAAACTTCCCCATTACAATCAAAGAAAAAATGCTGTGCTTTACCGCTATTCGAATTTCATATTTTTTAAAAAATGGCACCACAAATCTACTTTGAATAACATAGAAAAATGATGACATTTCCCCTCTCCCTCCTGTGGCTATATGGTTATCGTACGGTGCGGGAAAATTAACTTCAACTTATGATGGAAGCTCATGTGATTTAGATCTCACGTTAAGCTGTAGGTCCTCGTCTCATACAGCCTCGGTGCTGAAAGGGACGTTAAACTCTAAATAAAGCAATTATATTAAAATGATATTTTCAGCAGGAGAAAGTAGTAAGTATAGTGTCAATTTTGCACCTATTGTATACTTTATCATACTTTTATCAATTGAATAAGTATTTTAATTGACATGAAAATGTGGCAGCTATTTTCACAGAACATTAGAACGAAAACAAAATAAAATTTCAAGTTCATTTAATATTCTATTTAGATGGTAGATTTATTAATATAACTCTAAGATTTGTGAAGTAATATATATAATAGTGAGAATAGTAATTTTAATACAAACAATACTCTTGCTAAAATAATATGAATATTTAGTTGTAAAATAAATTACATGAAACAAATTAATTCAGTTATAACTAATACACAATTAACCTACTGCTGAAAGAAAGCATTAAAAGACAAATTTATAACCTATTATAAACAACTTTTAAGTTTTTATATGTAAAAAATTTCAGAAGATATTTATATCAAAGATATGCTATTAAGTGTACCTAACTATGGAGAATAACTGACAATGCTTTCTACCATATGAGTCTCTTATTAGACATGTTATATTTTATTAAGAAAATGTTTACAATTAATTATTGTAGTAGAATATATCACAGTTACATAAGGCAAATATTCTTAATTACTGGATAGAAATAATTCCAATAGAAATTATTTTGCCAACTTACGTTTTCTATACTCAATTTATTTAGTATTTTTGGTTATATGTAAATTGCCTCATGAGAATGTCAACAACTTATTTCACCCCACCAACTTATAGGACCATACCAATCGGCTCACTCTCAAAATCAAGTTTTTCTCAGAGTCGACTCATCTCGTGTGTACAATACTGTATTTTCGCTTTAAATTTTTCATTTTGTTGACAGCTATTCGATGGACATCTATCATTGTCTTTTCTCTAAAATTAACCCATACTTGCTTTTCAGTATTTCTCCCGTCATTGTATTCCGTGTGGATCATGTCCAAGCAAGCCTTTTAGAAGATCCAATAGTTAATGGGAGTGAATTTGAGCTTAGAAACAATCTTTACGGACATTAGGTAAAGAAAATTAGCATTAATTATACTTCATGCTTAGTACAAAGATTATGTATTGTGTAAATGATGATACAATAATAAAGTAAAAGTACAATAATAGTTGTGCATAGCAAAATCAACGTTTTTTTTTATATGAAGTATTAAGTTTTATTGCTCGATACGGGTCCATGATAACGTGAAGATAATAGAATTTCCCATGACGGTGCATGATTAGTATCCTCGGCTGCCAACATTGACTCAATGAACATTGTAACAAAATTTCTATCAAATAGTTCCGTGATTGTAGCCTTTGAGTGCACGAGGTAAGTTTGCCACCGCTTCACCGAGCACCCGTTCCCATTAGCATTTAGCTAATCCTTTACCTGTAACTTCTTACTGGTCACACTATCATAGCCTATATTGGTTCAAGTTAGCAGGAAACTGGTCATGGGATATTCACAGTTGTTTCGCGAAACATACAGATAATAGTCCTTATTTGAGATCTTACCTGTCCTTCTCTTTTGTATTCAATAAGAGCTTCTGCTTCAGCCTGTCCATCCAACCGAGTACCAAGTTCTCGCCGCAACCGTCGGAGAGTGTAGGTGTCCGCTGAACCATAACGATTAATGCGGTCCTTTTGTTCGTCATCGATTTCTTCATCCATTACATCAGTAAACCTTCTCCTTTCTCGGATTACTGGAGCCTTTGGAGAAACAGAAATGTAAGTTAACACAACTTTGTGTTTGAAACGCAAAATATATTTATTTAAAAAATCTTGTTATAAACTACAGTGCAATAACAGATATACTGGATATATTACTCAGTAGTCTTCAGTTGTCGTTCTTCAGTGTCCCTAAAATAAGTTTCATTTCACCCTTATCATTCTAGGAACCACATAGTCTGGAAGTTTATACTAGTTTGGATTCAGTGTTCCTAAAATAGGTTTCATTTAACCCTTATCATTCTAGGGATCACATAGTTTGGAAGTCTATCGTAGTTTCACGTTGTGAAACGAAACTCAGTTGCTGAATAAACAAATTAAAATTTGCAAAACATAGCGTCTTAGAACGTAGGAAATACTATGAAATAGGAGTGGCTGGAATGCTTTTTTAAGCTGAGGAATACGGCATGATAACGTGATGATGTCATAATATGATTATGACACACTGATATTCCTCCAGTTAAAAAATACGCCAAGAATTGTTATCACTCAACTTTATAATATAATCTATATTCTAAGATACTGCTGTGCTTTCTGAATATTAGCCCAAGAAACGCATATTAAAAAAATGAAGTGTCATGAATATTATTTGGAATGACTTAATTACAGTCTTTTCAACTGCATATATTATGTTATGACTGGTATTATAGTAATGAAAACTTTAACAAAATGAACGTCTATTTGAAATCTATGTACGTATATTAAACTAAAGTTTTATCGACGTAAACTATGTCTATTATCGAAGGGATTCTGAAATGAAGTAAGCTTGCCTCGAATGGGTAGAAGTTGTTTAAAATTTGATTGATCGTTTATTTGCAGTATCTTAACTTTTAAAATTTTATGTAAATTCTACTTAGTCAAGGCTCATACATGTACGAAAATTTCCAAGATCCACTGCGTCAAGCGTTATAGGCACCATACAAGCATGTAGCAATAAATGATTAACAGGTACAATAAAACAGATATAATAAAAACTTACAATTAACAGATATAATAAAAACATACCATTCTTGTAATATTCTAGCATCAGGAAGGATTTCTTCTTGCATATTTTTATTATAATAAGTCTTGGCTCAGTGAATGTTGAAGTTTTTATTGTATGTATGATCTTTGACTCAGTGGATGTTACATGTTTTTAATGTATCTCTAAGCCTTGACTCAGTGCATCTTGCATACTTTTATTGTATCTATAAGCTTATCATTGGATCTTGCATGTCTTTATTATATAGTATTTATATAAACCTTGACTCAATGAGTTTTGCATGTTATTATTTATAATCCTTGACTCAGTAGACCTTGCATGATTTTATTGTATTTAGAATCCTCGACTAAGTGGATGTTACATGTTTTTATTGTATCTATAATCCTTGACACAGTGGATCTTACATGATTTTATTGTATTTATAGCCTTGATTCAGTGGACGCTGCATACTCTTATTATATCTATAAGCCTCGACTCAGTAGATGTTGCATGTTTATATTGTCTATAAGCTTTGACTCAGTGGATGGTGTATATTTTTATGTATCTATAAGCCTTGACTCAGTTGAATATACATAAAATTGGTCGTTCTATTAACCATTTTTCTATTATTTGCAATAGTCTCGTATTATGATTTTTAAACCTCAATCTCAATTGATTTTCACATCTATTTCTTCAGTTAAAAGAAAACCTAACAATATAGAAATAATTAAGATTTTAAATTTTGCATGTAATAAGTATTAATATAAAATAGTTTTAAAAATTGAAGACGATAGGGAAGAAAAAGGAGGCAAGTCAAGAAATGGTCAAAAATGAGTTAACAGCAGAATAATGTAGACTGAAAAGTGCAGTTTGCGTGGAATAAATCCTACAGTCAGAAGAAGGTTAGCCATTAAGGAATTTAATGGTAAAGAGTTTGCCTACAGGGGAAGAAGAGGGTAAGTCAGTGGAAAAAGAGTAATTGTCTAAAATTATCAAAAACTGACGTGCCTCCTTCTTTCCCTGTAGTCTTCAATTATTATTGTTTAATTTCTAGTTTTTTTTAAACATTTTTTGATAAAAAATATTAAAAACATTACTTTTACAATGACTTTAAAATACAATACGAAGAAGCTTTTTTCATCTACACGTGTTCCATACTGTAATTTAAATTTCCTTATTCAAATATTAAAACTTACCCTCCAGTCAAACGAACTGTCTTTCAACTTTAACGTGTATCCTGGACTCCTGTTTGCTGCTACTTTCATGTACTCACGAAGTCGTACAGGGAAGTCAACATCACGAAGTTGGAGAAGGTAGGTATCTGGACCATTCTGGTAACTGAAAAAAATAGATAAATAATCCTCATTATTCTCTTTAAAACCGGAGTTTGTGGAGTTTATTCTAGAAGATACATAAATAACTGCTCCTATAATTTTAATTTCCTTTTCGATAAGTTAAGATTTATTTTGTTATTATTTTGCTAACCAATTATTAAAACAACAAAAGTTGTTTATATAATTATGATGTTATCATTTAGTCTAATTTAAGAAACTACTCAAGTATCTTTATTTTATAACGCATAAAGGTGAAAAACAAAATACAAGTCTATATAATAAGAGTGAATGTAAGTAAATTCAGGGAAACAGGGTTTTAAAAAATGTTATAAATGTTCTCCTTGCATCTTAGGTTGTAGATAATACAGGGTTTGCAAAATACGACTTGAAGTGGCTTGAATGATATTTTGCCGTTCGCAAGATCTATTAAATTGTCAGGTGTAGAACCTTGAAAATTTGTATACATGTTCTCCTTGCGTCCTATGTTCCAGATTACACGAGATTTCTGAGATATTGCAAATGCAAATCCTAAGAGGAGAATGGAAGTTTTTCCTTCTTTTTCCTCAGATCTCTGAAACTATTGACCGCAGAACCATGAAACTGTGTTTGTGTTATTCAGTTAGATTCAATATCGAGGACAAAGAAGACTGAAACGCAGGGAAAGAAAGAAATGAAAAATATTGTCGCAGTAACACGTGGGATATACGCTAGTAGCAAATAAGAGTACTAGCAAAGAATGACATAAAAAATAGAATGTTAACATCGTCTTTAGAGAATTGATAAATCTTCTTATAGAAATTTAGATTATTTTTCTTATAAGCGGGTTAATGTTGATTAAACTTTTGAATACATTGAGAGATTTAAAAAAAAAAAAATATGAAGCTTTATAAAGCAAAAATAAAATAAAATATTACTAATTCTGAAGCTCATATTGGCATATCGAATGTATGCTTGTTGCAATTAAAATAATTTTGAGTCCCGTGAAAAGTTTGATAGTTTATCAGTATACGGTATATAATGTGATCAAAAAGAACCTCATTTTCAATAGATATTACCAAAATATTTCTTTCCTTTTCACATATCTGGAAGTTGCTACGGAGATCAAAGTCATGAATTAAATTTGAAGATTTGATCTTCTGAATTGAAACAAGATACTTTGTGTAATACAATCGTAATTCTAAGATAACTTATCATTAATTTTAAACATTTTTGTTTGCATAAAAATAAATGCCACGTATATTCAATTGCAAATGATGTGTTGTTAACCATTAATATATTACCGGTATATTGGTGGTTATTCGTGTAGAATTGTCCCAGACTCAATAGTAACTTTTCGAAATGTTTCATTTTAAAAACTAGTAAACAAATGCCGCTCTGAATTGAAAATATTAAATTAGCCCAGTATTATACATTTTTATTTAAAGTCTCATACTTACTGACTTTCAGACTTAACCATTCCAATGTCGTAGCTGATGGGTTCCCTTGATGGAACGTGAGCTTCCCATGTTCTGTCCTTAGGTGCTGGACTACCTTCTGGAGTATCTGGTGGAGTGTATGTGAGACCTGGAGGATATACCATCTTAGATGGATGAGTGTGGGCACCACTAAGTGGTCGCCTCCTAAACCATGTCCTGCAGGAAGCATTTCCATACCAATCCCTAGAAAAAGATAATCACATACAATAATCATTGTCTATTTATATTAAAATAACGCTCAAAACCATTAACTATAGTTGTGGTTTAAATTTTGTGTTATTATATTTAGGACAGCTTCTGCTCTGTCTACTATATATATATATATATATATATATATATATATATATATATATATATATATATATATATATATATATATATATATATATATATATATATATGTATATATATATATGTATGTATAGATAGATAGATATACAGTATATCTGTCAAAAACGAAGCTCTCTTTTGACAAGAGTGTAAACGAATATTAAGAACATGAGAGGAAAAATTCTACAAGCGTCAATTTTTATACAAACTTTCCAGCATGCCTAGCTTTTAAGTTATTAATCTTCACTTTTATTTAAATGTAAAACTTTACCCGATATCACGACATAAAAAGTATACAAGTAATACATAAACCAGCATTACAAATAGAAATAAATGTATTCGAATCACACCCGCACAAAAAGTCCTGGACTGAACACAGGTAAGGGTAAATTGGATAAAGATTAGGACATTATGCTATACACATTTATAAATAAAATCCACAAGTTTTCAATTTTTAATCCGCAAATTTGTATATGTGTGCAGTGCCGTAATTTGTGGGAAGACAGGGAGCAACTGCCCCCATTTAAGTTCCTTACCATTCGAGGGTGGCTCGCTTCAAGATAAAACTTTCTGACTCCATATATGATATAAACATGAATGTACAAATGAAGCATTGAATAGCTTCCTCACATTAAAAATAAATAAATAAATAAATAAATAAATAAATAAATAAATGAAAGAAAAACGTAATCTGAGCCGGTTTTAGTAGAATGTCTACTATTAACGACCTCAGAAATAACATATATTTTATAAGGGTTTAAGCTGTGTCAAATATTGTTCTCTCTATTTATTAAGGTTTTAGGTTATGTCAAATATTGTCCCTTCAAATTAATAAGCCTTTAAGTTTAAATATTGTCCCCTCAATGTATTAAGGCATTGTGTCAAATATTGTTCCCTCAATTTATTAAGCCTTTAAATTGTGTCAAATATTGCCCTATCAATTTATTAAGGTTTTGTGTCAAATATTGTTCTATCAATTTATTAAGGCTTTGTGTCAAACATTGTCCTATCAATTTATTAAGGCTATAATTATGTCAAATATTGTCCCCTCAATTTATTAAGACTGAGTTTTGTCACATATTGTACCCTCAGTTTATTAAGCCTTTAAATTGTGTCAAATATTGTCCCCTTAATTTATTAAGGCTTTTAGTTCTGTCAAATATTGCCCCATCAATTTACTAAGCCTTTAAATTGTGTCAAATATTGTTCCCTTAATTTATTAAGTCCTTAAATTGTATCAAATATTGTCCCTTCAATTTATTAAGCCTTTAAATTGTGCCAAATATTGTCCCCTTAATTTAACTTGTGAAGTATGGAATGGACCTATCATATGGTTTTCAAAAGAACGGAAAATAACTTAAGGTGCTGCTGCTACCCCATCATCTGAACAAAATATATATTTTTCTAAGATGAAGCATAAATGTATATGGGGCCTGCTTCAGTAAAACGTCAAGAAGCTGTGCTCCCTAGGAGTAAAAGAAAAAGTATTTATTATGGTTTTAAACTTGGAAGAAAAGGGAACTTCATATTTTCTAGGAGCTTAAATATTAATGCTTATCCCCCCCCCCAAGAAAAAGTTCCAAGTTACGGAGCTGCATTTGAGTCAGTTATTTCTAATTAACAATATTTGTCAACACCGAAAAACTTAAAGATAGTAGCAGGAATAAATAACTGTCATTTTATTAGTGTATATTTGTATTTTTGTACACCTCAAATGGTATGTTTTTTGTAGGAAAGCATATAAAAACTTTTGTTTGCATTAATTTAAAAAGATAGTGAACTTTGTGCACTTATATGTATAGTGTACATATATTTATGTTTTTTAAGAACTTAAATAGAGAAGGTTTTTCTGAACTTAAAAAAAAACTCACTAAAAGCTTTGCTGAAGAAGATTGCAAGAAAACAATCAAAATCGTTGAATGAAGATACATTACTTCAAAACTGCGAATACTAGAAGGCTTGTATCAATAGTATCTTTTAGTTGAAATATGTCCTTTGGGTACAATATCTAGCATTAGTTTTTACTTCGCGTTAAGAAAAGGAACTTACTTTTGTTATGGAGTTTTTTGTTATTAATCATTTTATTCATGGGCAAATTAGGAGTTGGTAGGAAGTAGGACAGATAAGCAACAATGAATACTAACATACCAGGGTAGTGAAAAAGTTCCCAGAATGTCGTTAGTTTTGGCATTCGTGATGCAATTACAATGAATTTTGAACAGTACAGTTCTTAGATTGCCTAATTTTGAATTCGACAAGTGCGAACAGGCCATAGCAGGCAGTGTACGAGTAATGGAGCAATGTCGAAGGTCGAACAACGCGCAAACATCAAATTCATCTGCAAATTGGGGGAATCTAATTCAGAGACTTTGATAGCCTTCGAACAGATTATATGGTGACAATGCTTTAAGGAAAAATTGGCCTGAAAGATATCCGTTTCGCCATCGTTGTAGAAGACGATCAAAACCAACGTGACGGCCGGAAGATACTAAAAGAGGACTTTCGTCTGTGTTTCCAGTAATGGCAGGAGCAGTGGAACAAGTCCCGAAGATGCCTATTTTGAAAGCGATTAAATAAATATGTACTTATATTGTGGCAATAAAGAGCTGCAACAAAATTTCGGAAGCTTTTCGATTGCTCTGGTATGTATAAATGCAGGGTGTCTACTAAAATTCCAAAATGAAATTTCGTGACTTTTTCGTGACCTTTTTCTTTATCAAATCATAAACTTTTCTAACATTTTGAAGAGCGAATTTGGGTGCGAATTAGACCGAATTTTCATCCATGCGATAGAAACGTACTTTGCTTACGATTAGGCAGTGCCTAAACCCGACCATAGAGATTTTTGGTGGTGAAGTTTGACATTTTATAGAACAAAATTTTCCAATTTGTACCTACATTTGTACAGTTAAAAAAATCGTGACCCAAAAGCTAAATTTCGTGACTTTTTCGTGACTTTCATGACCGTTTTCTGATTTCATAACTTTTTCGTGACATTCGTGACTTTCGTGATCGATAGACACCCTGAAATGAAGATTTCAATTAATTCACAAATGGAATACTTAAGAGGCATAGTTCCAACGGAAAACAAACAATGTTGTCACATTCTACAGAGGTTATTTATGATGTATTGTGTCTCCCCCCCCCCAATAGTAGAGCCACCAATCACAAAGTGAATGTCACCGGTTGTAAAGATACACCGGCCTATCATATGATCTCGAATAAAATTTTCAATATTAATAATCTGGCGAGAATTTTCTCAAATATACTTTCCCCAAATTGTATTACATGAAAGGTCAAATCGTCACATAAAAAAATCTGTACTCGAAATCGTGTTTGGAAAAACAACTATTCATGTCAGATCTTACACCACGAAACGTACACGCATCATGAAACACAATGCTTACCTCAATTTGGCCAGATACTTTCTAAGTCTATCAGTACTGATGTTGGATTGATCTGCCGGCATTTTGTCCGCTCTATTCAACCATGGGTGCTTCAAGGCAAATTTCACATCCATTCGGCCCTCAGCTTGATACACAAGGAGTTTTCGGATGAAATCTTGGGCTTCTTTAGAAATACCTGAGAATGCCTCTTTGTCAAATTCAAACGTGTATTCCCTGATTCGATTCAAAGTTTCACGATCGTTCTCTCCGCGGAAGGGTGAAATTCCTGATAGCAGTAAATAAGTGATGACACCAACTGACCACATATCAGCTGGGAGACCAACGCCATCGCCATTGGCAATTTCTGGAGAAACGAATTCTGGCATACCTATGGGGAAGACAATAAGAAACGTCATAAAGAACAATATACACTACTTAAAACAACGAATTCTAGATTCTAAAAGTAATTTCTTATAGACTGTCGCTAAAAAGAATTGACAAATTTGTCTTGTAAACTTTCTATTTAATTCTACCATGCAGAATTATGTTTTTACTTATACATGTAGAGTTGCAGATTTTATCTTTTTACCTTTGACGCAAACATAATATTGTTAATGCTATCTGTATAGATAATTTCTTATTACATTTTACAATGATATAATTTTATGGTGTGCGTCGTTAAACTGTGATACCTCAAAAATACAAAATTTTGTTTACTATATTCTTATAAAGTATATAATCATAACATTAATAATCAACATTTGACACATTTATTTTCATGTTCCTTAATACAAATCTGTTCTATACTTTTTTATCCGATTTATATGTTCCAAACAAACAATTAAACTAAAGTTTCTAGTAATACTAGTAATACTAATTTTAGGAATATCACTATTTGCTTGGCTTGCAATGGAATCTTGTGGGAAACTTCACCTCTCCTTCTGCTTACAGTGGAGCAACGAGAGATTCTTAATCACGACCCGTCCTAGTTTTGCAGTGGAGCTTTGTCGGGATTTCTAACCCCTCTCTGCTTGCAGTGGAGCAGCGAGTGTCCTACATCCCCTCACGTAGTTCGCTACTGAGGAATCCTCCCCGAAACCGTCAAGTCGAAGGGACACTTATTCCTACTTTATACTAGAGAATTTACATTGTTGTAGTATTTCTGTAAAATACTGCTTATAGAGAATTTTATAATAAAAACCAGTAGTGGGGGAAACAATTCCAGACTATAGTTTGCTCTACCTATGCTCCACCTAAGCAGAATTTTACAATATGAAAAGCACAGTTAATTATTCCACGTACTTAAGTATACCGTACGAACTTTGTTTTTTTTCCTCAACGTTTGTAATTGAACTTGATTCCTTTACGCTCTGAACGCCCTAAATATTTTAGTATTCTTGTTAGTTGATTTCTATTTTAGGAAATACACTAATTTCAATCAGTAATATATGCGATCTCAAACATAAATTCTACAAAAGACACCATTGGGTAACACTACCTCTTGAGGAAAAAAAAAAGAACTTACATGGCTATGACTATCCCATGGATCACACAGCTTCGTGAGAAAATTAAGATAATTAAGCAGTATGTCATACGCTATACAATATGTTAAGTTACATTTCAGATTTAAATTCTGGTGCTACATACCATAATCAAGAGAAGCAAGTTTTCCGTATGCAACTCTTCTGGCCAATCCGAAATCGCAGATCTTGATTTCGTCACCGCCAGGATGAGAAAATAGAATATCTCCAGGCTACAAAAATAAATAAATAAAATAAAATAAAATAATCTATGATTAAAATAAGTTAAAGAACATACCAGTAATTAAACTAATTTCTTATCTATTTTATTGAAATAGATGAACAGGTAGTAGCAGCCAAAATGTTAATGGATTTTCAAGTTTCCCGGCAATGGAAAATTATTCTGAAAACTACTGTTTCAATTAATTTTTACGTAATAAATATTATTTATTTATTTATTCCATCTTTATAGATTCGGTACTAAACAGGAATGTTAAACTCCAATCTGTTTATTTATTTATTTATTTGAATATTTAACCTATACGTTGAAATAAACCCTTCTGTTATCATATACTTGTCTGTACGAGTGCATATTAGTAGTACAAGAATATAAGAATATAGAAAAACTAAATATGTAGCGATACAACATAATATAGCACACATAGAGGCAAGATTGAATATTTTAGGGAAGACCTTTCAGGGTTGAATTTATATTTGGTAAAACGAGTTTGGAATAACTTTCATGTTTCTCTGATTTATTGATTTTGAAAGATAAATCACGAATTTATTTTTCTGGACGCGTCCGTGTAAACAGGGACATAACACAATAACACATGTTTATAAGTTTGCAAAAATGTTTTGAATAGCAGTTAAATATTATATAAATAAATACTTTAAATGAATACTTCTTTAAATCACGTTTTTCTCCTTAAAAGTATTCAATCTAGTAAAGGGTGGCACTTAATTCTGTATATGATGTTTGTCTGACTGTAGTATTTGTAATTCTGAACAAAAAATTTCGATATGGGAACACTGTGTATCCTGAGAGTGGAGATAGCGGTCACTGGACTTACAACCGTTAGTGTGTACCAGATTAGTGCGAAAGTGACTGAACGAAACATTCTCGAACCACTGGCCGGCCAGCTAGCTCGATCTCCTGATTTGTAACTATCTAAGAACCGTTAGTGTGTACCAGATTAGTGCAAAAGTGACTGAACGAAACATTCTCGAACCACTGGTCGGCCAGCCAGCTCGATCTCCTGATTTGATACCACCTGACTTTTTCTTATGAGGTGTTTTAATGAAAGGACAAAGTGTATCAACATCACATACGTAATTTGACCGAACTACGGAAGGGTATCACAGAGGAGTTCCACAGGATTCCAGTATGGGTCTATCAAGCTGCTTGTGACAAGGTTGCTCTTCGTCTCCAGACATGTATCGAATTGGATGGGGCATTGGTGGACCATGTCATGGAGAACAGAGATTGAAATTCTTGTAAGGAAAGGTATGAGAGTATGTATTTATGTTCAATTTATGTTCAAGTTATGTTGCTAGTTTCTTTACCGCAGTCTTTGAAACATCACATACATAAATATGGGCCACCCTGTAAATAATAGAAATTATTAGCTACTAAAAAATGCGGAGGTTTTATATGTCTTATAATGGACCTGTAAGAAATTACTTTTTAAAAATTTTTGCATTAAGACTTGTTCGGTAATCTAACGACAACTCTTAATTTCTCATATAAAAGTCAACTAAACTATACAACATCAAATAATAAACTTACCGTGAGTCCTAGATGAGCAATGTTTTGATCATGCATGTGTTCCAAAGCCCAGAGAACCTGTCGTATGTAAATAGCAATTTCGGATTCCGTAACATAAGATTGCTTTGTAAGTACATCCAAAATTTCACCACCTCCAGCTCTGAACAAACAGTTAAGGAATTTGTAAAATATTTACAGGAGAATTTTCACACAACACTAGAGAATTTTAAGACTGCTAAAGCTGTGTCTTAATAATAATAAAAAAAAGTAGTGCGGATAGGGTCAAATAGGAGATGCCTCATGCCAGTTAATTTCTACCATCGCTTTACAATACACTATTAGCAAAGATAAAAGTGACATTAAATGGTCTTTACTAACTGCTTGTGTACACAATGGACATAGATTAAATATTCTATCCTATAGCAAAATCAACAGCAATGTATAATAGTGAATACACGCTATGCAACATTAGATGCTGTGGTGGCTCAGTGGTAAAGCAGTCACTTCGAGCATATGTGAGGTCCTTGGATCGATCCCAACTTCCGCCAAGTGGATTTTGTGGTGGACAAAACACTGTGTGCGTGGGTTTCATCGAGGTTCTCCTTTCCTCCCACATTTTCATTCCATCAATATCATTCATTTCATCATCACCGTCTCTTTTAGCCTCGGCGTGTGATCATGGGGCGTTAAACTAAAATCACAAAACAAAACTAACAGCAAACATTAGATGTTCTCTTGTTGCCAATCTTCGTTCCACAAGAATATTTCTAGTAAGGTAGAGTCATCCATTTATTAATTTATCGTATCCATAAATTTAACTAATTCTTTTTTCTACACTAAATCGGCTCAAAAAATAACTGACTAAATATAGCCAAAATGGGAAATTAGGAAATAAGCAAATAACATTGTTTTATAGTGATATTCAATTGTTTTAAAAATGTCGCAACAAAATAAAATATACAATGAAAAGACCTACAAGATAAACCTAAGAAGAACTGAAAAGATATAAATAAACCAAAATGATTAAAAGGATACAATTCTGTAACCAATGTGAGCGACTTTCTTGTCTCATACGCGTCATACAACCGCACAATCTTGCGATGGTTGAGATGATTCATGATCTCTAATTCGTTGAACATGAACGGCCGAAGTTCGTTCTTTCCATGCATTATCTTAGCAGCATAGTTGCGACCTAAAACAAACCATACAATAGCAGAAATGTAATAAATATTGTCCAGATAATTATATAAAAATACATACTAATGAAAATTAACCATTAAAGGACATGTCAGGTTAAACCTGTGTTAATATTCCACGCCCGTCTCAAAATGGTTAAAAAAAAAAGTTGTTTTCAGTAACTCATTAACTTACCTTAAATAGAAAATAGAAAAAAATAGAGCATCTGAAAAGGGGAAACAAGTTTTCTGCCTATTATTTGTAAAAATGGAATATTTACTTTAATATCTCACTATTATGCTTTATAAGAGAAAGGAAACGAGACGAAGAGAGGAAAAACTGAAGTAGGTGTGAATTAATTGCAAATTTGGAGCTAAGCAATCGATCTTTATTGATTATTCATAGAATTTTTTAGTGTATCAATTTTTTTCGTGAACGAACACGATACGCAAATAGTTGAATTCGGCATATCAGCGAAAAGTATAATGGCTTTTAAAATAATGTGTTCGTAGAACAAAACGAAAAGGGCTTCGCCCTATTTCTAATGCTGAAAAATCTATTTTCCATTGTTTACAATGTGACTTCGCGCGTCAAATGGTTTCCAGGATTAAAAGTCTAAGGACATCCTGTTTTTCGTTGATTATTCCTCAACGTCAGGTCCGATCGGGACATGCAACCTCTTACGACACTCAACGTATGCTCTCAAATCACTATGTCAAATTTAGTGAAGAACGGTACAGGCATTTCGAAGATCCAGTTTTTCAGCGATTATTCCTCAATGATATATGCGATCGGGACATGCGACCCCTTGTGACATTGAGCGCGCGCTCTCGAATCATCATGTCAAATTTGGTTTAGAACGGTTCAGGATTTTCGGAAGTATCCGGATAAACGAACGCCTAGATTGAGTAAAGGGGAGCTTCACTCCAATAAAAAAAAGAAAGTAAATTACGATTTTAGGATTTATTGCTCACAGGTTAGTATTATTTTAAAATTTCAGCAATATTCAGAGATCTTTCGGAAAGTAAACAATTGGAATGTTCCAATGTATTTATGCAGTCCTACAGGACTATATTCAACATTTTTGCCAACCCACGGCCATTAGAAAATGTCGACCATCAATATCAATTTTCCCCGTTAAACTTCTGCAATTTCCAGAGCTGGATTATGAAACAAAGCTGGTCAGAGAAAATTTTGTCGCCCCCAAAATTGCCGCCCCAAGCTATGGTTCATGTTGACCCATACGTAAACGTAACGTATGGCCCATGTTGACCGTAACGTTCTTACGGCCCTAATGTCTCACAGATATGGATATCCATGAAGAGAGTAGAATGAGAGTCAAGAGTTCTGTATCCCTCCTTTTGTTTACTACTCACTGGAAGATTATTTTACAATAGTCTAGGCTGAAATTATTTTCAATTTCTTCGTTGCATGTTGTGGGTCAGGTTTTGTACCGTCGTTTAGAAATATGAATGTACTTGTGACCATTTACATTTTGTTTTTAATTTCATACGTTCGCTGCTTTCTAGTTATATATAAAAGGATTACCAATTCACTTTTATAAATGAATGTATTGGTTATAAGAAAAATAGAAAGTTGATTTTCCTTAACTCTATCACAGAATAGAACATTATTGTGTGAACATTATAGACTCCAAATAGAATTTGGATTGGTATTTCCAAGAAAAATTTAGAAATATGAATGTGCAAATGGATGAAAAAGCCTTTAGAGATACGTGGCAATGTGGCGAAAACTTAGTTTGGTTTGACATACGTTATAAAATATACACCAATGTACTAATATCAAAAATCTTTCCTACTCCGAAACATACTAAAAACAGTTTTAATTCAAGTTTAGACACAGATGAAATACGGACTTCTTCGAGTTTCCAAAGTGTTTCAGATATTTGTGAGAAATCATTGTATAAGACGCAAACAAAACTGATGTCCTGCTGCAAGATTATTTTCTATTAATAAAATCAACCAATTTGAAGAGTTTTCTTGACTCAGAAAAAAAATCTATATACGTCAGAGGAAACCGTATTCAAAATGGCCAATTTATTTTCAAACTATTGATAAAAGAAAATCAAGCAGTAAGAAAGCACTTTTACTCTCGACTACCCATGATGAATGTTACTCTCGATAATGTAATCAGTAAAATATAAGGTATTTAAATACTTGCTACTTTCTTTTACGAATAAATCACTATTTTTGTAACTTTGATACTTTTCTCTGGAAGAAAGGTTAAAAATAAAGTGAAAGGGTGAAGACTGCAAACAATAGGGAAATTCCAACAAAGTTACAAGAAATATTCCAAGGAAACGATTTCCTGGAATATTTCAAGATTTATTATTTATTGTCTGGTTGCCTAACCATATAAGATTATTCTCAAGAATGTCAACGTAATGTTACTTTTTAAGCTCTTTTCCCACTTATTCTCAATTCAGAAAAATAATTACTAGACTTTGTAATAATAAGACTTCCTGAATAGCCTAAAACTGTTAACTATTTTTTTTTAATTAAAAATTATAAAGTAATGCCACATACCTGTTAACCTCTCTACAGCATGGTAAGTAACACCTTGAGTACCTCTGCCCAGCTCATCACCAATATCATAAAACTCGTCAAATGGTTTGGACTTTGGTTTGACGTTGCTGCCACGTCCATAGGTACGGATGCTGTACTCCTGTTCGTCTTCCTCTATATGAATCATAATAGAGCTTGAAATGCTACCAGCCACATTCCTCGCACTTATAGAATATAAACCTTCATCCTTTACTATGGCTTCATTTATGATCAACACACACGTGTCAGGCTCAATATATTGGATCTATAAAAATAAATAGAAGTAAATTAGTACTTGAAACGATTATTATAGAAATCATAACAAGAATCTACCTACCTTACCTGAATTTTATAAAATATTTCTTGTCGCTATTAGCAAATAAAACATGATTTTTCCTAGGACGTATATATTGATTGGTATTGGATATTTTTTTAAAGAAGGAGATTATAATGTAACCATACGGTTTAGCTCATTGAATATTTATCAAGAAAATTTTAACTTTTTGAGTGAATCTCGTATAAAAGTGCTCTCAAGAACTTTTCTCTCAGCCAACAAACGAATATGCATATATGTATGTGCGTCTCGTCTGCGACGGAGATCGTAGAGTTCCTCTCGCCTTCCCAAATAAGGAGCTAAAATTCAGCAAAATGGACAAACTTCGTCTCTAAAAATTCCTACCTATAAGTTGTCATAACTATTTTTAACTTTGACATCACCAAACTGCATAGCGAACCGAGCTGTTGCCTAGCAACGCGAGGAGACGGAGAGAAAAAGTGTCTTAGTCTGACATATACACCCGGTGAAGCAACCACGAGAAATCACGAGAGCCGAAGTTTTATTTTAATTAAATGCAAAATGTAGCAAATCAAAATAGTACAACGTTAATCACGGCATATCAATACGTTAAAAGAACATAAAGCATAAAAATGCAGTTTCAAGAAGATTATTAATAATTTTAAATTTGTTGGATAATGAAAAGCAATTAGTTCATCGGAAAGAAGATGAAAGGAAAGCAATCCGCAACCTTCAGGACATCCCCTCTGGAGTCACCAAAGTGATTTTCCTTCAGCCCCAAAGTGAGTGAACAATGACAGTGGAATTGTGGAAATTAATATCGTAATGAAATATAATCGGTAATTCGTGACGACCGCGTCATCCACGTTTTTAATAATCAATGGGCCTAAATTAAAATATTATCATCTTAATCAGTTATCCAATTAAAGTGCCTAAAAGCAATGTAATATTTGTTCGTGAAGTTTAAGTGTTAATTAAAATCAAAAGTGAAATTCTGAGTATCCTTTCAAAATAATTATCATGACATAAATTTACATTTGTTAGTTTTAAGTAATAATCTAACATAATTTTCTTTTCAGTGCAAATAACCAGCGCCTATGCAACATAATAATTCCTACATTATTAAATTGCCTCAGCGTTGAGAATATAATTAGAGTCAGCTTTGTGCCGGTTTCCTAAAACGTTCTGGTTCGAACTCTTGAGTTGTGTTGTCCAGTGGCTATATGGTAGGCTTAGATGGATGATCCAAACTGTTGTTAAATACCAAAGGAGACGTATTACTCGTAGAGGATCGAAGCCCGGACCATTGTAAATGTCCAAGCCCACCTAGGGATCTGTACGAGACGAACCATATATTGTTATAAAAAAGGTTTATTCCGACCACGGACAAACGAGGATCGAACGTAGTACTATCACAAGAAAGGCGTACCGGACAAGATACGAACCCAGGCGGGTCACAAATTGTCTTCCCGAACGGAGACAGGTAAAAATCGAACCCCTTCCGGTTACAAATATGTCTTCCCGAACAGGGACAGGTAAGAATCGAACCCAAGCGTTACATTTCTTTATGAAGTGTAACAAAGGAGCAATCCGAAATTCTTCGAGATATCAAAAGCCACACATATGAATAATGTTTGTTCAGTTCTAAAATTTTAGATATATTTCAGTTTGTTTGTATAGTATATTGTAACGTACCTCGTGCTTCTGTGTACAAACAATGTCATATCCTCCTGTTTGTAAACATTACCACATGTATTTACACTGTAATACTACACACCATGTGGGATTACTACAAGAAGCAGGCGACGAACCACCAGCACCTCCTACAAGTCACATAACGACAGGACAGCGGCAGCGCCATCGCCGCTCTGGGACGCCTATATATTGGACAACAACCAGTGAACAAGTATTAGTTTTCTGGTCTCCGTTCTCTTGCTTGCTTGGAGCACTAGAAGAACCTGATCTCCAAGCCTCTAGTCTGCTTCGGGACACTTGGCTATTATTTTCCTCCTGGCTTAGCCTGCTTCGGGACTCTGTCGGGATCCCAACCTCAATTGCTTAGCCCGCTTCGGGGCTCTGTAGAGATCCTGCCCATGACCGCACGTCTTGGGCCACCTAATCTCTACCTTACAAATAGAGAAATTGTAAGGTACAACGTGTACAATATAAAATATAAATAAATACTTTTGACCATAAGGAAATGAAATTGTTTTTGTCATTCCCTGGGAAACGTCAAGTTAAAGTTACATTCATACAAAATTTACGTAATCAACACTATACAAAGAGAATGAAATGAAATGAAATCTTTGAGTTTTACGTTCCACGGTTATGCCTGTTAGGCTAAAGGAGACGGTGATGATGAGTAATGAATGAAATGGTGGAATGAATAAAGTGGGAGGAAACGGTAGAACCCCGAGAAAACCCACGCACACGGTGTTTGTCCACTACAAAGTTCACCTGGCGGGGGCTGGAATCGAATCCGGGACCCCAAGCACCAGGTGAACGCTCTACCACTGAGCCAAACTATACAAAGAATAGTTAATAAGGTTACTTATGTAGAACAGTTTACCTTAGAATTTAGTTAGGTTAGTTAATTACATCACAGTATAATAGAAATGTAGTTACATGAATAAAGTTATTTTACATACCTTGATTCTACTGGATGGCGCGATGGGTTGCCAATCTTTGTACCACTTAATTTCTGGATATGGTACTCCTGTCACACGAGCTTCAATACGGCCAGATTTCCTGTTCATAATAACAGTCTCTTCTGGTCGCTGGATAAATTCTGGGTACTCAGCGATTTCCAGTCGGACCCTCTGCCTCGCTTCACCATGCTCGTTAACTGCTATGGCCTCGTATATACCAACATCACGATCCAGCATTCTGAAAGTAAGAATCGACTTCCAAACAGTGCTTATAATTATATAATATTTAGATTCACGCATAAAAAATATTAACAGATCATTCTTTTAACTATAGTTCATTTAAATAGTTTCATGTACGCAGCTTTTTGTGATAAAATGCAGCACACATTAAAATATGAATAATTCATTCATATCAAAGAAACATACGCACTCATGAGATTTTAATGCAAAATCTTTAGCATCTCTTGAACAGCGACGCACAAATGAGGTTTCAAAATAATATTTTGACTTCCAATAAGATCAATCTTCAGGCTATATTTAAAACTTTCAACGTATTTATTAATTCTTCCTTGTCTCTGTGTGTATATGAGGAGCACATTTACAATTATAGATTAACATCTGTTAAGAAAAATGCAGTTGCTTATAATAACTCGACTCGCCAGTAAAATAATACATATTTCAATTTCTTAAAGATTTTACTACCTTCTTTACTGTTTTGTCTCAATTCGTCGAAAAGTTTCAGCACTGACAGCCGTCTTCTTCAGTCAGGTGTGAAGGTGAGGGATAAGGGTTTGTTACTGGGAGGAATTTTTAAAGTGAGTAATTGAATACATTCAATGGATAACTTTTTACGCTTTTCAAAATTATTTGCCAAAGGAAAAACTTGTCAGAGTCAAAAGTTTTTGGAGAATTGAAACAAAACGTCAATGAGCTAAGCAAAAACTTTAAGAACTTGAAAATGGTCCCTGTATGCCAATTACATTAGATTAACACATATTTTATATAAAAATTTTCATTTTTAATAAAATCATTTACAGGAATTGTTCAATGTTGTGTAATAATTTAATCTATTTTATCCTTTGAAAAAGATTTAAAAATCTTTCTTAATAAGTAAATGCTACCATTCGGTCAACGACTATCAGCAAAAAACTCTAATGTTGGTTTTTTAATTGTTTTGAAATTTAGTGTCCTTTTTCGATACCCAAGATTATATAAAGCGCCGACTCTACGGCTTAAAGTAGGATAGAACTACGTGAACTCTCGCAAAGAATCGAATTCGGGTCTCCTACGTCATAGACTGCATATTAACCATGCAGCTACAAAGGAGACTTTGTATTAATATAACTATAGATATTAAACTATTGAGTTTGTATATTTTATGTAACTTTCTTTAAGTAACCATTATGGATTTTGCATTAAAACATACAGATAATATTGCGAAGACAATGTTGAAACACTCATACGCAATTATTGTATGCTCTATAATCTTTACCTTACCTCTAAGCGAAAGAAAACATGCATCAATGATAGTTTACTAACATATTTTTATTTGGGTCTTTGTCTGTAGCCCATCAACAACAGAACGCAATGACACATTAATTAATTCATTTTTTTAAAAAATTAATTCACTCTATTCACAAACTGAGAGAATCAAAATGTGAAAATGACGTAATTTGTATTCATTCAAGAACATAATTTACAACATTGCCCTTTAAGATGAAAGGAAAAATAGAATTGATGATGTATTAAATTGCTTTCTTTCTTTATGGCTACTGGAAAGATAATTGTTCATTGATTGAACTGTACATTAGACCATGAAGATACGAAAACTTACCGGTTGATGAAAAGAGTGGCCTGTCCATTTCTTGTGTAGCTGCAGTCATATCTGCCACCCATTTCGATTGGTTGGTCGTTAAATGTATAACTCATCTTTGGTTTTGGGTAACCGTAGACAAACCAGAACAAATTGCAATTATGATTCTTCACTCCGTATTGAGTATCGTGTTCTTGCCTCAAGAACCTAGGAAAAAAAATTTACGATTAGCTTGTACTAAACATTAATAACATCTAAGCAATTAAAGTGGTTGACATCCTAATACAAGGTATTTTTCGATAAATTGGAGTTGATGACGTTTTACACTACGAGAAAATCATATCTTAGCTACACTTGAAGTAGTTATTATTACTTATAGAACAATCTCTATTAGATATTAATAAAAGAGGAAACAGCCGATTTTTAACACACCATATGCTCTTTAGATGTAAATTCTATAGCCTACAAAGAATGAAAAAGTCACTGACTGGCCCCAGATTCGAACTTGAGACCTCCGACATTCCTTGCCGATGCGTTAACCACTATGTCCGTTTCCCAGAGCAGCCACTCACTCTCTCATTCTCGAGATCGGTGCTCTCTACTCGAACCATGTAGGTTGTACCATAGACCCCAAGCTGTGCTTGGACAATCCCTGTGTCCATATATCGAGGACCTATGACGGTTGTGATTCACATAGATATTAATGAAAGAAGATATTAAAGACAGAGGAGAAGAATTCTTTCATTAATATCTATATGAAATCACAACCGTCATAGGTGCTCAATATATGGACACAGGGATTGTCCAAGAACAACAGGGTTTTGTGTTACAACCCATGGTCATAGTGGAGAGCACCGACCTCGAAAGTGAGTGGCTGTTCTGGGAAGCGGACTGGGTGGCATGGTGGTTAACACATCAGCACGCTATGCTGGAAGTCCCGGAAGAATGGAATTTCCAGACAACTCAGCCTTCAAGAACAAATCAGGCTGGAATAATTGACAACGTTAAAATAATAACTAACAAACAATTTATTTATGACAAATACATTATACACTAACTTTAAA
The DNA here is from genome assembly GCF_964235325.1 of Thermobia domestica. Taxonomy (NCBI): domain Eukaryota; kingdom Metazoa; phylum Arthropoda; class Insecta; order Zygentoma; family Lepismatidae; genus Thermobia; species Thermobia domestica. Next base: position 29,651,605 of record NC_137454.1, read on the forward strand.
AAAAAACAAAAAAACTAACAATCTTACTTTTCATTTGCTGGCCAGTAATTTTTTTTCTGAAGTGATACGGAAATTTATTAATATATAGTTACATTATGAAAAGAAAAGGTTGAAACAAATTAATTTTTCCTCAAAACGTATTTCATCAGAGAAAAGACTTGAAAAAAAAAAATAACTGGAAACATATCTCTAAGATTATCTACTTTGAGGTAAGTTTGGGGCTTGTATGATTTTACGTTCCCAGGGTGTTCTAGGTAGACATTTGAAATATATAATTATATGAAAACTAGAAGTATCTTTTGAAATTATATTTTCTGTCTTACCTCGGAGCTTGAGCATATCCATCATGTGGAGGCTTCTCAATATCGAAGTCTTTCGGGAAATAAGGTGATGTTTCCGGCCTAAAGTCAATACCTGGTTCCAAATAAGGAAAGAATTTAGGTGGTTCTGGTTCTAGGCGTTCCCTGAAATACAAACATATATTAAAGAATTAACCGTGTCATTCTTAGTGCATTACTAAATATTATTACAAATATCTTTAAAATAAATAAAATATAAATTCCAATTTTTATATCACCTTCATTACTTTGAACATTTGAATATTATACTGCTGAAAATTATTTGCACTTAGATTTAGTATAATAAATATAGTGAATAATATTATAATTGTTTATATTTTATGTTATCATTAGTATAATCAGTATGTTTTTATTTTCGTCCTGAATATTTCTTTGTACTATAGTTCAAAGATTCACTTTAATCTCAATTTAAGCTTATTATAATTTTCAATTGATTTGAAAGTTTTTACATGTTATTGTCAACAAATTAAAACATCAAAATTTTAAAACTTTTTTAAATAAAATTATTTTTTCAAACAGTACTCTACACATTTTTTAATGCAAACTATATTTTTAATTTAAATAATTTTTAGAGGAATTGTCTAAAAATTAAAATCAATGACAGTCATATATTATCGACAGGAGGTTACGAAGATTGCGATATACTTTAGAATAAATATTCTTTTGCTTCATGGTAATTTCAAGAAAATTTTAAAATATTTGAAAATATTTTTGGTCCTAAATAATATAATATTAATATATATATATATATATATATATTGTAATCTTCTAAAATATTACTTTCATTTTTTTATTTTAGTTAAAAGAATAAATTACATTATTGTATCAAAATCACTAAACTTTATCGTAATAATATAATTAAATTAATGATAATCTATAGGTTGACTTTTAATGCATTAAAATATTCCCTATTTAAGGTTCTTTTGATGAATACAATTTCCATTTTTAATCTCTGGAGTTCTTTGATTAAATGGAAGGCTTATTTGCTTTCTGATTAAATGAGAAATATTGTCATTGTATAATATGGTCGTGGATTAGTTAAACTATATTTATTGATCTTTCATTGTATTCATTTAAAAGAATCAACTCGCTAATTTATACTTCAGAATAAATTAAAATTCTTATATCTTTCACATATATATATCTATGATTTTGCAATAAAATAAGATTAAGGAAATGAAGATTTAAATCTATAATACCTGTAGATTAAGTTTAGTATTAATACGTAGTGTGCCGTATAGATTCACATTTTTTTATCTACAAGTTATGGAAAAATGAATGAAGTTGAATTTCATTTAATACTATAGTCAAACAGGGACGTTTTTCTTGTAAAAATTGCAGGTTCTTAAATATCAAGTATCATATCACTAAGGACATTGCGGTTGCTCATTGTTAGAGGAAAGAGACTTTCCGAGCTCTTTTACAGCCAAAATTTTTCTATGGTTTTATACGGTGGATTTTATACGGAAACATCTCCACCTCCACAGATAGATAGTATGCATTTAGTACGTAGCCAGTAAAATTCGAAATACATATTTTATAATAAGAAGTTACATATTTCTCAGGAGAAAATCACTACAAATAATCTTTTCTCCAATTAGATTATCGATACCAGAAGTAACTTTTGTATATTTGGAATCATGTATATTGCTTAGCATGAAGCAACTGAGGAGTCATTTGAGAGTTGAAAGTTAAGTTTTATTCTTAGTGCCTTAAATGTTTACGTTTTAGTCTATTATGCAATCACCTTTTATTTATTCAAGTTCTGGGAGGTTGGATCCAACTGAAAAATATTCCTGCAGTGCGAACTTTTAGATTTAGGTATTTTCTGACAACAGTAATACGTAAAAGAGGAAGGTTCAATTTTATCATTCTAAGTATTTGGTAAATGATGAGATTTATTGGAACTAAGAGCGGAAAGATTTGTTCTTATTCTATCATTTTGAACTTTAATCTATTCTAAGTACATAGCGTTATTCGAAATATTCTAAATACTTATTAGTATTGCTTGCATATGTTTACCTGTAAGTAATATTGTAAGGTGAAGGGTCACTTATTCCATATTTATTCTCAACACGGATCCTAAACTTATAATCTTTAAATGGTTCCAAATTACGGACATCGCAGGCACAGCTTCGAATTCCTATAAATAAAAGAAATACGCTTGATTAGAATACATGTTGTCTTACTATATCTTCTTCACGTTTGTCATTCTGAGCATAATGAATGATCAGTACTTGTTTTGTTGAAAACAGCAACATATATTATAATTTGAGTATATTTATCGTATTATACACCCTATCTGTAGTCCAGTATGAGCTTATAATTCTATTTCTTTTTTTTAGTTTGTGTAGGAAGGTAAAATAACAAACTATCCGATAAATTATTCACACAAAAAAAGGTTGTATAAAAAAAGTCGGGAATAAATTTCCGAGTTGAAGGAATATATTTATAACACAAAAACTTGTAGTTGTTGCTTTCTCATATACAAGTATCTTACTTGTATTTTATATTTTTATTCTTATGTTCCACCTTCTGACTTCCATTTTATTTGTAACAAAAGACAAGCTTCTGGAGCCTGACTCTCGAGTTATGGCAATGTGTATCAGTAACCATCGATTCTCTAAGGAATACAATCCCTTAAGAAATGTAAAAATATAAAGCTGGGAGTTCCAATATGCATTCAATTTAATAATAATAACAATAATAATAAAAAACTTGAATGAAGATGTTTAGATCACTTTGTTAGAGTACATTCATTATTCAGATCTTTCAAGTATGATCGCCGCACCTCTGTTGAAAGAAAACGAAAACTGTAACTCTTTGGAATTGAGACCATTTACATTTACTACGACAGTAGCGTCACCATGCGGCACAATTGTAAAACTTTTGATTGTACCAGAGTTCCTACAGCAACATTCTCGAAGCTTAGCAAACTATATAGTACATAAATAGATTTAAAAAAAAAAAACTTAGTACTTGATAAAGTGAATGTGTTTCATACAATGGTGCTCTTTCCTTAATACTTCATTTGGAGTTTTTCCTACGTTTGCTTCTTTCACCCAAATATTATAAGTTTCAAATAGGTCGATGTGTACGCCTTACCCTGTACTATCTTGATACTGAAAACCAGTTATCTATTATACTTTCTCCTCTCCAATTTTACAATCAATACATTGTCTCTCCTTTCTATCACCCTTACTTTTACCATTTTAATGTTTATTTTCATCCCATATTCTTTACAACTTTTTCTCAAATTTTCTATCATCTTTTTTGATTTTCGTTTCAATTTTTACTATAAAAGCTATATCATATGCAAAGTGAATACAACTTAACCATCTAGCTCCTTAAAAAAAATGCCTTTGTTATTAGACCTATTTTTACTATTTCTTTTAAAAATGACTCAGAAAGATATGTTTTACACCTATAATATTCTGATGAAGTTATTATTAATAATCACAATTATTAGCATTAGTTAAATCCTTCTATTACTTGTACCTAGAAATTTCAAAGATAATCAAACTATATAGGATAAATGTCTGTAATTTCAAGAATTAAACCATGTAAATTCAAGATATCGCAGAATAACTAATGAACTACGGAAGTGGAGAATAACATTTACCTAAAAGTATATTATATATATTAAGTGTACTGTATATCATTACTAAAGAATAATAGATGAAAAACAATCGAGAACTGAACCAAATCAGTTTTTGGTTATAATTTATTTTCCAGTGTACAGATTAATAAATTAAGCAATGAACAACAATGCAACAGTGTAGAAACGTCTTGTAACAATGTTATTTTTAAATAATTTTTTAAAAAATAAATTCAATTTCTAAACAGTAAATTGATTGTATGATTGATGTAAGAATGAATCTCTTAATCTGTTAAATGATTTTATTATCTATCGAGAAAACACATGATAGATATCCAATTGAAGCAAGAAACTTAAAAAAAAAAATCATTGACAAAGAGATATGGAGCTGAAAGTAATAGGACCCCTTGGATGCCAAGTAGTGTAATTCCAAAATTAAAATCAGTTTTGAGATAAAGCATGAGAAGTATAGTTAACGTTGAACGTAACTAAACCACTTGCATGCCAAGTGGTGTAACTCCAAAATTGAAAGCAGTTTTGAGATAGAGCGTGAGAAGTATACTTAACGTGTACGTAAATGAACTGCTTGGATGCCGAGTAGTGTAACTCAAGATTGAACTCAGTTTTGAGATAATGCGTGAGAAGAATACCTAACGTTGTACGTAAATGGACCTCTTGGATGCCAAGTAGTGTAACTCAAGATTGAACATTTCCAGAAGAGAATTTTGAACTTCGACATCACCATATACATCGCATCAAGAGAATATTATTCACTATTACCATTAGAAAATAAACATCATAATTATGTTTTTGGCTGAAATCACAAAAGAAATGTGAATTTTTCATGAGATATTGAACTTCAAAGTTCTCTCCTGAAAAAAATTTCAATTTTGAAATTCCATCAATTGGCATCCAAGCGGTTCAATTATTGATATCGATTAGTGTATTGACAAGTCATTGTGAGAACAAGGATATCACTATTATCTAACAAATTACTCAAACGAAGGTTGTATTGGTGATTTGTTTTTAGTAGCTTATCCTCAAGAATGGCTAGCAAATTGTAAACAACTAAGTTCGTTTATTCCATATAAACCAAGATTTTAAGTTTTATATATCACTGTACATGACACTTACCTGATCTTACAGTGAACCATTCACCATCAGGTTGTTCACACATTTCAACAAGATACGTCACAGGTACTCGTGGACCAATAGGAATGGACGGTTTCCAAGACAATGTTAGCCTTCTATCAGTCATGCGACTAATAATTGGTCTATCAGCTAATGGCAAAGGAGCTCCTGATTTCCTGTACTTGTCATAATCAATATATTGGTCACCAATTGGCCTCTTTGGTTTGCTATCAAGAGCTAAAACGGGAACATTCAATCATGTTAGCATCCTTGTTGATTATGTTTACAATACATTTATATTTTTATTTCTGTAATTGAACAGGATTCAATAGCAACATAATTCTGGATGTTTCATACATTACTTAAGGTTGGTTTAAAGGGACAAGTTTTGCCGATAGATGTCATACCGTCTTCGTATCTCTCTCATGTATTTTTTACTTTTCACGAAAATTCACGATTTTTCTTATAAATTTCAACCTAGAGACTTCAAAGTTTTAGAGAAGGAACTTCATAACCTATTGAAGGCAACAATCCGTGCCGATTTTTTATTTAGAATTTTCTTCATTGTTGCAATAGCTTGATTGTTGAAATGAATTTTCAAAGCTTTAACAATATAACTGTTTCAACAATGAAGAAAATTCTAAATAAAAATCGGCACGGATTGTTGCCTTCGATAGGTTATGAAGTTCCTTCTTTAACAATTTGAAGTCTCGACTGAAACTTGTAAGCGAAATCGTGAATTTTCGTTTAAGGTAAAAACTACGTAAGAGAGATATGAAGACTGTAGTGACATCTATCGATAAAGCTTGTCTCTGTACACCCACTTTAAGCTTTCTTTAAGTTTCTTATACCTCTCTATTGTAAATTAAGTTCACTATATCAACCAAAGCCAAGACAATATACTAAGTAATTTACAGCTCACGCACTATGTGGAATGGAAGAACGTTTTGCGAATTATACTCGCATATGTATTCTACTTTCTTGTACTATAATTTTGATAAATACTATTAAAATTATGTACAAAAGCATCTTTTTCCTTTTTATTATTATTAGAAAACAACCAGTCATTCTAATTTTCTAAGCTAATAGTCATTTATTTTCTATCTCTAACACAGAAAAGGATCCCCAATTACCATAGATCATTGAAAACTATACAAAGAAAAGGTAACAGCAAAAATCTTATAAAACTTAAATAAAAAAGCAATGAAAAATAAAACGAAAGAAAAAAATATACTAAAAAAATGAACATTAGCGGAAGAAACTGTCACAATGCGACATTCTAAAGCACGTTCTTTACCATATTGTATGAATATTTTTTTGATTCATAGTAAGTTCAAGAAAATTTTAAATTATTTGAGAACATTTTTGATCCTGAGTAATGTAATATTTGAAAGAAATATATAAACTTCTAAAAATTCTAAAACGAAAACCTCTAGAACTTCTAAAATACTACTTTCATTCTTTTATTTTAGTTAAAGGAATAAATCTACATATTTTACCAAAATCACTAAACTTTATTGTAATAATATAATTAAGTTATTGATAATCTATAGGTTAACTTTTAATGCATTAAAATGTTCTCTATTCAAAGTTCTCTTGATGAACATAAATTCCAATTTGAATCTCTGAAGTTCTTTGATTAAATGATTAAATTAGAACGATTAAATTAGAAATATTGCCATTATACAATATGGTCGTGGATTATTTAAGCTACATCTAGTTGATCTTTCATTGTATTTTTTCAATAGAGGTTACATCGAGTAAAGGAGACGCCATACCATTGGAGACAGTCCAGCTCCATATCTTTTGAAATACCATTCTGCGGGTTCATCACCACAGAAACAGTTTGACAAAATACCAGATTTATTAAGAGGAGATGAAGAACAACGTTCGTCACAGATTTGATTCAATCTCCCTAGCAGTTTGACAGAATTTGGTTCCAATTACCAACTAGCTCCAATTTCTCCACTTACCATCCAAAGAATGGAAGACGCCGGAAGGATATATTTGTCATTCCAGACGACGAGGACATCAGTTACCCAGGAATTACACAGGCTAGTGCTCATCCTTTATTATCATAACATTACTCTTTTCACCTCACCTTTCAAACTAGTCACTTTTTTACAAAATTGAATCGTTTGAATTTTATTTACATTCCAACATAATCTTTTACGGTTAACTTCCGTGTAGGGCATTAGTTTTCATCACCACGCTTTATTTTCCTAACTTTAATGTTTACTAATCATAATCTGAGCTATTAACTGATGTCCCCACCACGGCACAATAGAATCAATTAGCTAATTTACAATTCAGAAAAAGTTAAAGTCATATATCAATACAGACTTTATTTCTATGGACATTTCATATTTCAGAATTTACAATTATTATTATTATTATTATTATTATTATTATTATTATTATTATTATTATTATTATTATTATTATTATTATTATTATTATTATTATTATTATTATTATTATAAACAAAAATCTATTTCCCTATCAAATTTTACTACACTATTATGCTAATGGCGATAGGAATGTCGAAAGAAGCCTTTAGAGTAAAGAAAATACTATTTTGTTGAACCTTAAATACAGAGTTGAGAAAAAGTCTCATAAAATGGTTCGTGTGGAGTATTGTACTGTATGGGGCAGAAGCATAGACATTACGCAAAAATGATGAAAAATGAGTGGAAGCTTTCGAAATGTGGGTGTGGAGAAGAATGGAGAGAATTAGCTGGGTCGAGTGGAGGACGAACGAGATTCTGTTAGAAATGGTGGGGGAGAAAAGAACAATTTTAGATATTATTAAGAAGAGGAAGAGAAACTAGTTGAGATATTGGTTAAAAAGGAACTGTGTCATGAGGGACGTTTTAGAGGGTATGGTGGCAGGAAAGAGAGGGAGGGAGCGAAGGAGACTACAATTAATGAACGATAGCAAAATAGAGAAATCGTATATGAAGACAAAGAGGTTAGCAGAAGACTGTGGAGCATGGAAGCTTCTCAGTTGCGGCAAGTGACCTGCCAATAATGGCAGACTCCTTATGATGATGATGATGATGATATTATACATCGTAAACTCAGTTAATGTTAAAAGTTTTAGTATTAACATATTTTTTCTTTCTTTCTCTTCTTTAAGTTTTTAATAATTCTCTAAACTCAAAAACTCTAAATAATTATAAACATAAAATTAGTTCTTGCGTTTTATATCTTTTTCGAATTCACATAAAGAAGATTCAGAGTTTTAAGTACACTTACTGTCATAAGTAAGTTCGGCTTCACAGCTGTCTTCACCATATTTGTTGAAAATGCGTAGCTTGTAGCGTCCTACATCACCTTGATCGACATTGGCAATGGTAAGACGCAACAATCCTGATCCCTCCCTTTCCATGCGGATGCGGTCGCTGGGGAAGAGTTTCGCTCCATCTCGGAACCATTCGAATTCAGGATCTGGGTATCCAGTAGTACAAGCAGTGAACTTGGCTGTCATTGATTTATACACTTCACAGTCGCCGATCTTCTTCAGGAATGATGGCGCCTCAGCTTTAGGCGTCTTCTCGCTGCAATTACGCAGAACAAAAATCTAGTTTATCTACCTTCATTAATAAACACTCTTATATAGACTAAATTACCCTATAAAGTTCATCTTTTAAAATAAACAATAAGCCCTACATTTCAAACACAATATTGAAAATAGAATCTTGAGACCAAAATATCTTAATAATAGAAAACAACTGCAGGATATATCAAAACCTAGGGTATGTAGAATTACTTTTATTTTATAAACCCATATTCTTCAACTAGCCGTTTACCTGTTACTGGCTTACAGGGTGTGGGCTACAGCAACTGGTTAATGACAATCGCATGCAGATTATGTGCTGCTAACAAACCCATTCGAAAGTGTATAGTGTGTTATTTATTTATTTATTTTGCGTTCAAAAGACCACAGTACTGTACATTTGTACATGCGGTATAGAACATGTCAAACCGTATTAACCGAGATATGACACACCTTATCTAATCATCTACCTGGTTTTATTCATAGTGCTAGACTCTGTAGTTTTTTTTTTTTACATTATGCTATCTTCATTTAGAATTTAGTAAACATATATTGAAGATATTTGATTATAATAATATATAAATAAAAATAACTACTCATGTAATAATAAAATAAATACCTTCCTATTGATTCATACAACTACAAGTTTCTAACTTGAGCATGTTCATAAAATTCCGAGACAGTATAAAAGCAGTGTTCTTGTAAGTACTTTGTCAGTTTTTGTTTAACAAGGTGATCAAATTTTGAGCTTCTTATGTTGATAGGTAAGCTGTTATAAATTTGTATTCCTGTATCTTTTGGACCTTTTCAGTAAAGTGTATTATGAATGGGAATTGCAAGATGACTTTTGTTTCTAGTATTGTATGTATGGATATCACTGTTGAATTTAAGAGACGGTTTAAGGTATTTTCTTATAAAGATTGCCGTTCGCAATATATGGAGACAAGACAGTGGGAGAATTTTAAGCTCTCGGAATATATATATATATTTGCATGATACTCTTGATTGTATACCTTTCATTGTTTTCAGTACTTTTTTTTTTTTTTAAATTTTAAAAATTGTCTTACTTTCTGCTGCGTTTCCCCAATGTATTATTCCATACGTAAGTAGAGTCTCAAACTGACTATGATAAATTACTTTTAATGTTGATAGGTTTATTGAAGTTTTCACACTTTTTATGGCATAGTGCACCTTACAGAATTTCTTTGGAGTACAGATACGTGCCTATCCCACGCTAGTGTATCACTTACCCAGAGTCCTAGAAATTTCGTTGCTTTAACGTTACCTATACATTTATTTTTAATAGATATTATTGGATTATTTACACTTGTATTGAGTGATGGAAGTTTATTACTGTAGTTGTATCGGTATTTAATTTTAATTCATTATTTTCAAGCCATGAGCTTAATTCTTCTATTGTTTGTTCGATATTAATTTTCATTTTACTGTCGGTGTATTTGGTAATGGCTAGACTTATATCGTCAGCAAACATGGTTGGTTTGGCTGTTTTTATGTAAGCTGGAAGATCATTGATGAAAATTATAAAGAGAGTACGCCCTAAAATCGAGCCTTGTGGCACCCCAAATCGCGTATAGCGCTGCTGCAATTCTTGGAGTTTCTTAAATTAAGTTTCTTCTGGGCAGCTGTAGGTAGAAGCCCATATAGTCAAATCTGGAGAACAGGAAGCTACTTGCTGGTTCTATCCGAATTCACCTTTACTTGCATGTAGCCGTGGGACAGTAGTTGCAGATGGCGTCAGAGAAGTGAGTGATGTGACCAGAAGGCATCTGAACATTCTTTAGGCCTCTGACTCGTAAACGGCAAAGTTTCAAATGTGAGTTTACAATGAAAAGTGACTGTCTATTACTATTTGATACATCTCTTGAGTTTATGATGGATATTCATTTATCCCTTATATATTGATATCTTTTATCTTACGAAAGTTAGAGGACAATTAGATTTTTTAAAGTGATATTATGATGATATTTTTTTTCATGAGTAAATTTAATGTCTAATATCTTAAGTAGAGATAACCAATTAGGGAAATTATTAAAGATTTAAGATAGCTAATCTCAAAGAAATATACATATCAGTTTAAAATTTATTTTCTATACCTGCAAACTCGGTTATTTTAGGCTTTGCTGATTTCTGCTCTGTACCTTCCACCGATACACTAGATTATGAAAGACAAAATTAATTTGAATACCAAATCAAGTTGGTAGAGATATCTAGCCCTATAATAAAATTAATTGCTCAAACAGTAAATTTTAGATCAGTCAGATGGAGACTAATAAACTAACAAGAGAAGTGACACCGAAAAATTCGAAAATTTTGTGTGGATTTCAGAACTGGGTACTTAGAGGAGTTTAGTGCTCAGAGGAGAAAGGGAGCTGTGTGCTCAGAAAAGAGACGAGTACTCATAAAAAGAAGCTGTGTGTTCAGAATTAAAAAGTGCTAAGATATCGAGGTGGACTCAGAGGAGGACAGAGAAGTCAGTGAAGAGGTCGACGGACAATGAAATCCAAGGACCAGAATTGAAACAAAATGCTTTTAAATATGTATACTGTTAATACAAGAACAACTAAAACCAGAGTAAAATTTTCAGTGGTTTGTAATATTGTTTGATATTTTGCTTACTTCGTGTTGTAAAGAAAATGGAAGAATGTACTATACGTTACTATAATTGACTTTAAGATGTATTATTATATCTGTATTAATTATAGTACTTCCAAGTAAGGTAGGAAAACCTTCTTCAATGGTTAGAATAGAATTTTTAATATTATCCAAGAATAAACACCAAATCTCATCAAATTGCATGCTTATACTAAGAAATTACATGATTTAAGTGTGAGAGTATGGAAGTTTGATAAAATAAAGAGAAAAATGCAAATAAGTTATAGAATTGCGAGTTCTGAGAAAGGAAATATTGCTACTGAGTTTTAACTTGAAAGAATTGATGTTACTATACTTACATCTTATCCACTACTTCTAATTTCGCTTCACATTTTGCTTCTCCGTCGATGTTCTTAGCAATGCAGCTGTATTTTCCAGCATCTGAGTCTTTGCACTCCTTAATAAACAAACAAGATCCATCTCCATCCTTCTTAATTTTATATTTCTCAGATTCTCTAATTGGCTTATCATTGAAGTACCACGTTATATCAGGCTGCGGTACACCAATGACACGGACTAAGAACTTAGCGTCGTAGTTTGGTAACTGAAAACATAAAATTAGTTGTTAAGAAAAAAGGAAATAACAATACTTTCGTATACATATAAATGCAATGCCGTGCAGTGGAAAATTAGCGCCCGGGGTGAGAGTATACGACGGCGTCCCCATACATATGAGTGAGGCCGATATGTCAGCCGCGAAGCACCATCATGGTTGGCGCGAAGCATGAGAAAATTTTCAAAAATAAAACCTGTTTTTCCTTGATTTTGATCACTTTTTATTACTTTTTTCTTTCCATTTTATATAGATATATGTGGACATGCATTTTCCTAACATCAGTAACATTATAGGATCTTTCTAAAGCAGCAAGAGGATTTAAGTACATACTAGTTTGTACTGATCTAAAATATTGCAAGTAATTTTTCCTCTCCCTTTTTTCCCTTCTTTTTTATTCTCTCTCCCGAATTTTGCGCCCGCTTAATTCGGCGCCCAGAGCCGTCACCCCGCTCGACCCCCTCCCCCACGGCACGGCACTGTATCTTATGTTTGGTGCATCACCGCACTTGGTCGTAAATATATATAAAGTATGCCCTAGTATAATAAATAACTATTTTCAGAAATAGAAAACTAGTATACATTTATAAAATTAGCTTTGGGCATAAACATTTCACATAAATTAACATTACTTTTCCACCAATTGAATTTACAATGAAGGATAACAGAACGAGTAATCATTCATATAAGAAGAAATTCTTGGCATAAATTTATGTAAATTTAACCTTTGCTTTCAAAAGACAAATTCGAACCGTCCTTGACCTATATTTTTTGATAGTGGTATCTGTTTCTCCCTTACAAAAGAAAATTTGAGCTTCTGGAACTAATTTTGATCATGTATATATTTAGATATATATATTAGTGCTGTCCAAATCAATTTTTCGGAAAACCGATTTTCGGGTTTCGGCTTTCAAAAATCGATTTTCAGTTTTCGGTATTCAAAACTGATTTTCAATTTTAGTTTTCAAAACCGGTTTTCGGTTTCGGTTTTCAAACCAATTTTTGGTTTTCAGTTTTCGATTTTCGGTTTTGGTTTTCAAAATTCATATTCGATTTTCAAAATCGATTTCGGTTTTCCAATGCCATTTTCAGTTTTCGGTTTCCAAACTCGATATATGGTTTCAGTTTTCAAAACCAAAATTCAATTTTCGGTTTTCTTTCTTCACTGTTCAAATGTTGTTTAAAGTGAATGTGAACGAAAACAATTTTAAAAAATGGGAATAATGTTCATAAACAGAAATACATAGTACAGTCGCATGTCTGAACATATTTAATGTGTGCTACAAAGTGGACATACGGACTTGCAACACACAAACAAGTTACATAGATATGCACGGTATGCGTGTTCCTTGCGTAAAATGTGGCTGAGTCTTACCTCCAGTGCACGAGAGATCTAGTTCGAGTTCCGAAGTTGGTAGATTATAACACAGTGAGTGCAGATGCCAAACATTATCTATAACACGACAAGTGAGACAGTACTTGAATGAAAAGACATTGTCGCAATAGGAAAGAAAAATCCATAAATTTGATTTGAACACGGATTGTCTGGTTGATAGTCATATACTTACACTTATTTCTTTCTTTTTCTCTATTCCTATCTCTTCTTTTATTTTCCGTTCATATTTCAGTTCTTGGCTAACAGTATTACCTAGGTACTGAAAACTAGATCACCTTTTAACTTTCAGTAGAACGTAGTAACGCATATATATGATGGTGCTCTACTATTCTTTGCGATATTTCCAATAAGTTTCCGAAAAGTTTTAAGCTCTTCTGGTATGAATAATTTCTAAGAGGACTGCATGTACAATCCGCGGCAAAAAACCTGCAACATGAGGATGTAAGTTTATTGTGAAACTACGCCTAACAGCACAGGGAATGAACATAACCTCTAAGTGGAACGAATCACGCCAGATAAACCTCGGCCTCCTCCCGTGCACACTTATTTTGGAGCAAAAGACTTCGTCATTTCACAATAAACTTATATGCTCATGTTGCAGGTTTTTTGCCGCGGATTGTACAATCCAACATAAAACATATAGTCACGAAAAAGCAGGGAAAAACAAAAGTACTTTGATCTTCCGGTAGTACAGTAAACATTCCATTTAATGGACTGATTGGAACGAAAGGATGTACCTAAGATCATAAGTTTGTTAAATCGCGAATTGTATTATAAGCAATATTTAAAATAGGATATTATACTTGAAATTGTGTTATATAATAAAAATATAAAATATTTAATGTACACACTACATTAGTAAAAAAAAAAAAAATACAACTGTGTATTAGAAAAACAAGTTTCGACTCGAACAAGAAATGATGGTGACAGTGTTAATCTTTGTACAAATCACTGCTGTATTACAATCTCATCCGTCGCCACGTTTCTTAAAATCTTGTCGAAATTAGTCGTTTCATTCTCATAGCTACATTTGTTACATTAGTCAAATTCTGCCCTTAAATCCAAAGTTCGTTGATTCGAAGTCAGTTATTTCGAGAGTTTATTGTATTAAGAGTTAATCTTGGCACATAATTCTGTTTTCATGCAAGAATGAAGCCCTTTCTTATTCAAGGAAAAATAATAAATAAATAAAATATTGCAATGTTTTGTCTTGCAACAAACGTAAAACAGCAAGTGGAAACTTCAGGTTGTCGAAACCTTCTTTTTCATACATCATTATTTCCATGTTCTGTAATATGGAGCTTTCGAAAAAAAGAAGAAAGAAAAATGCACAAGCTTAACCGGAAACTAGACATTAAAATATATCGAACTTTCAGATCAATTAACTTAAAAGAAAAAAAATATAGATATATAAAAATAGATAGATAAAAAATAATTATTTAAAAATTAAACGGTGCCAACTTACTTGCTGAAGATCACTGAACGTCTGTGTGAAGGTTGGTGGTTGATATACTTTTCTGACACTGGCAGTAGCAGTTGAAGAGGTCTGTCCTTTAGGATTGGTTAAAGTGCAAGTGTAGCTTCCAGCATCAGCCAGTCTCGCTGGCTTGATTTCTAAGCCAACCTACAAAATAAGAGTGGATTTAGTTAGTCTTTAAAATTGCATTTGGTTCTCAGTTAATATTTAATCTATATAAGTTTAATCTATATAAATTTAATCTATGAAGTTTCATCTATGAAAATTGAATCTAAATAAGTTTATATAATTTTAATCTATAAAAGTTTAATCTACGTAAGTTTAATCTATATCAGTTACATCTGTAAAAGTTTAATCTATATAAGTTTAATCTATAAAAGTTTTATCTATGTAAGTTTAAACTATATATACTGTAACTGATAATGCAAAATACTCAGAAATACATATTTGTTTTTATTGGTTGATTTCAGGAGTTCAGAAATTAATTTCACGACTTAATTTCCTACAATAATAGGACTGCCATTACACAAATTTTATTCTAAATATTATTACTCTGTTTAGAATATTTCCTTTATTAAATAAAAATATTATATAGATCCACTGAAAAAATTAAGTTTAGACATATATAGTATTCCTGTTGCACTTATAAATTGTTATTGACATAGAAGGCTATATTTAATTAATCTCATTTTAGCTGATCAGGATTAATACATTTTTTTTTTGAATTTTGTTAAAATTACCTAAAAAGTCAAAGACTTAGACCTGAAAGGTCAAAACTAACAAACTAAGAAGCACAGAAAGTTCAAAAAGAAGTGAATATTTTAATAAAATTCAAAGAGTAAAAATTAATGAATGAACTGAGAATCGACCGTACATTTCCGCCTTACCTTCCAGGTGTGGTAACAATTTAACTGCCTAGTGCTTCCTTATCAGCAGCACACCTTCACTCTTGGAGTCGGTATGTAGATCAGGTAACGTATTAGTTATCGTACCAGCACAGTAAGCTAATGCCCTTTATTTAACTCTCAAACCAACTACATATTTTCTATTCTTTAATTTTTATTAAAATTTGCACTTATAAATGATACGGTGTGTGTGATAAAATCGGTTCCGTTTATTATACAGGTAAATATTTTTATAAATGACGCGGCGTGTGAGATAAAATCGGTTCCGTTTACCATACAAGTGAATATTTCTTTTGCATTGACCATATTTCAATTTATTTTTAGGAAAATTCTAAGTTTTATTCCTTTTCTTTTTTTTATGTTTACCTTTTTGCCATCACACGTGAGCAAAACCCTCTCGGAAGGTTTGATTGGTTCCCCATCTTTGGTCCAGCTAACTTCAGGAATTGGGTTTCCTAAGAAAGGTGCCCCCAATGCCAATGCTAGTCCCTCCTCCACTGAAAGATCACGAAGAGGATGTACAAACGATGGTGCTTCTTCGGGAGCATCACGATCTTTGCCTTTACAAAAGAAGAAAAAAAGAGATGTTTGTGTTAGTGTCCATACAGTGCAACAAGTATTATAAAAATATTAGCAATATTTTAAAATATAATATTTCAATTCATAATTTAAGCAACATATCAAATAATTAAATCTATCACAAAATTGTACATTACGTGCGAAGCTCAAGTTTACTTACAATCTACATTCTCTTTTCAAACTAACAAAAACAATCTCTAGTAAATTAAATTGAAACCATAATACATAATCCTTTATGTACTAGCTAATTTCTTATCTTTTGCTTATTAATTTAAAAAAAAAGGAAAACAAACTAGTAAACATATGATGGCATTGTACACTGAAAATAATTAATGATAAAATATGGGATACTTTGGTTACTTACTATGTAATACTTGTACGATGGAAATGAGGAAAATATTTTTAAAACTCAGCCAATTTACTGCGTAACTAGAATCTGCTGCGATGCAAGAACACAAGCCATTCACCTCTGCTGGTTCATACTTTATTCTATTACTTCTATATGATAAGTTGTATTGTTATCTATTTTCGCCCCAACATGGACATTACGTAAAAATGATGAAAAATGACTGGAAGCTTTAAAATAAAGGTGTGAAGAAGAATGGAAAGAATTAGCTGGGTAGAGGGAAAACGAATAAGAGGGTGTTAGAAATACCGGGGCAGAAAGGAACAAGTTTAGTTATTATTGAGAAGAGGTAGAGAAACTGGTTGAGACATTGGCTAAGAAGGAACTGTGTCATAGGGACGTGCTAGATGGTATGGTGGCAGGAAAGAGAGGGAGGAGGTGAAGAAGGCTACAATTGATGGGCGATATTAAAACAGAAAAATCGTACATAAAGATGAAGAGGGTTAGATGAAGACTGTGGTGCATGGAAGCTTCTCAGTTGCGGCAAGTGACCTGCTAATAATGGCAGAATACTTATGATGTATTTCATTATTATATTTCTTTGTGTTTTTACTACCATATTTATATTATAAATCAGCTTTGAGTGAGAAAGCGATCAAAATCGAAAAATAAATACATAAATTTACATTTTTGTTAATTGTTCTTTTAATTATGTATGTCGATAACACTTTTAACAACTAGCAATTAACGAACGTGGTCATTTTAAAACAAATAGAAGACATTTGTATTTTGACAAGTTTTCAAAATTCACTGAATAGTCATTCGAGACAAACAACTGGATATTTTGTTAATGTAGAGGATTTTACTAGTAATATTTAAACATACACTCAAATAGTATTTTTAAAAAACTAATTATCATAATGAGTAACTGGGTAAACCAAAATCACAAAGTTTAACCCTTTTCTATATAACTGAATTTTTTAAATATCGTCCCTTTATCTCTATTGTAAATTTCATACAGTTTGCAGTATTATTATTTGTTTTTATGCCTGAACCACATTTCATTAAAATGCAATACTGAATAAATGCATTACATTATTTTTACTATTACACTTTTTGTATTTTTGTTGTAACGGCAACATTTCTGACCAATACTCGGAAGGTCCCTAGTTCGAAACCCGCTACCGGTATGCAGAACTGGAATTTTTCTCAGTCTTCCAGGTAAATCCTAGGAAAATTCTTTCATATACAATATATAGATCCTAGTTAACTTTCTTCCAAACTCCTCTTCAATCTTGTTGAGAGGTAATTGAAAAAGACGAAATAAATGTATAAATAAGATTCAAGAAATGTTATGAACCCTTGCATTTAAGTGTTCGAAGTTCAGTTGATATATCTCTTTATCTAAGGCAAATGTAAATTCCATTTTTAACAAACTAAACTTACATTGTGATTAGTAGCTCACCTGATACTTCTAACTTTCCCTTTGACGAAACTTCTCCTTTCTCATTAGAAGCGGTGACTGCATACTCGCCAGCATCTTCTGGCTTCACCTTGTCAATGAGCAAACACACTGTTCCGTCTGGTTGACTCACAACCTTGACATTGTGCCCATCTGGAATGATTTCTTTACCATTGTGTGTCCTAAAAAAAGAATACAATAAATAAAAATAAACAAGAGAGATTTTACTGTTTAATGAATTAGTAAGTAAATTGCATTATATATATATATCTATATAAACAAAAATAACTGCAAATTTTCTGGGAAAATCGCTTTCTTCTTCTTCTTTTTCTAAACCAGTATTCTCTTTCTTTACCAGTATTTGCATTTTTGTTTGGATCACATAATTCATCTTGACAGATTTCTAAATATAGAAATTTATTTTCCACTTTCAATTTTTATTATCTGGTGATGATCTTCAGGCATTGAAATCTATAACACTTTATTTTGGCTACTATTATTATTTTGTTTATTTATAATAATAATAATAATAATAATAATAATAATAATAATAATAATAATAATAATAATAATAATAATAATAATAATAATAATAAAGTGTTTATTTTTGAAACCCATATTGTATATGTATTTTAAAAGTAAAGAAAATACATTTCCTTTGTTGAAGAATTAGGCATTGAAGAGAACAGAAAAATATTTACAATGTATTTAATTGTACCTTATTAACTACAAAAGAAATGCGATTTGTGAGCATCAAACTAACCAGAAGTTTCTGCCTGATGCCTCTTTCTAAAACAAAACTTCCACCTCAAGGGATCAGTGTAGATATGATGTGAATAGTCCAATTTAGCCAATTAGTTATTGACCTTTGATACACCCATGATCCTGGGTTCGATCTTCGGAGTGGGCGCAATATTTTCGACGTTAACCCAGAATCATGAGGCCATTGGATATCTAGTGCATTTAAATTGAAAAGTATTGAATTTAATTCTAAGAACCCAGAAATAACTATGATAGGAGTCGAGTTACTGTCAACTACACATTGCCTAATTACGTGAATTGTCTAACTATAGTTTCTCATGGTCTATATAACCAGGGATTTTCGATTAGTCCCGAGATACCGGCAGAGTATCGACAAAACAGTGACCTAGCTAGAAAATACTCACTCATAGTCTGGTTTCTTGAACCGGAGGACAATCCCTCTTAATTCAGAGAGCTTCCTAATTGCACCATGATGTTGGGTCAACACCGAAAAATGTTAGTGCTCCCACCAGAAACAGAACATGAGACCACACACACCAAAGTAAGCACGGTAACAATTTGGCCGAACAGGAGCTCAGTAATATTTTTTTATAAAGAAGAATTTAATTCATTTTTAATGCTCTTTACTTGCATCTGCTGATGACAAATTTTAATGCATACACTAACGAGAAAGGCCTCAAAAAGATTAAGATTGCAGTATATAAGTAATTTGCTGAAATACTATATAGGATTAAAGTTAGAGCTTCAATAAAGTAATAATTTTGAACATGAATGTACAATACTTGATTTTTATGATGAATTATATCAAACACAGTAACATCGAAAATCATAAATGAAATACACTGCATGTAAGCATACCCTATTTTCAACACCATTGTACCGAACAAGAGGTGGGGTAAGGCAAGATCAAGGCCAGTCTCGCCTCTGTCTATGCAACTGTGATAAAATACTCATAAATTTTATTTTTAATTTGGAATATAAATTAAACATATAGGGAATATAAATACTTACCATTTCAATGTTGGTTTAGGATGTCCAACCACTTTAACCTCCAATTTTGCAGGATAACCTTCCACCACCTTCATAGGTTGCAGCTGGCACTGGAATTGTGGCTTTTTCTCCCGGGCTGTTCAAATAATAAATAAAATATGATTAGTATCATTATCAGAACAAATAATTTAACTCCTATTTAGATAAATATTAACTGGAATTTAATTTTAATAACTTTTGAAGCTGTTTCTTACAAGACTTGCTTGTGAAAGGATGGCAAAAAGTCGATTACATTCATGAAGCCTGGATAATTATTACAATGGGTGTATTTTGACAGTATATTCATGATGTCGATTACATTTATGAAGCCTGGATAATTATTACAATGGGTGTATTTTGACAGTATATTCATGATTATCTATATTTATTGCTTGGTGCGAATTGAGATTGAACCAAGGACTCCATGCACCAAAGGTGAACGCTCTACCACTGAGCCACCGCGGCCCCTAATGTACAATATATATCATTATAAATATTATATAACATACGCAGAGGCGTGGTAGCTCAGTGGTAGAGCTCACCTGTAGTACAAGGGGTCTATGGTTCGAGTATATGTTATATGGGTTTGTGATGGACAATATCATACTCGTAGGTATTCTTCCTGCATTCTCATTCCACAAATACTTTGTAATTATTCACTTTCATTAATCATGCGTCTCCTTTAGCCTAAAGGATATGATCGTCAGAACGTTAAATTAAAAGATTGTATTTCATTATACAAAATTATGAATGAATTCAAACTTTAATTCTAGTCTTTGATTTTATACGTATTTTATAAGTATATCTTTCATTATTTGATTGAATTTATTATATATTGAGTATTTTGCTTGGTTATATTTTAAGATCACATTGATGTTCTTTAAGTTATATACAAATATATTGCATATTATTTTCGGACTGTTGTATATTATTTTCTATAAAATTTCTTCCTTTATCGTTTTATATATAACTTTTACCTTCTACTTCAATCTCAGCTGTTCCGGTTAGATCTCCCAGTTTGTTGGAAACAGTTAGCGTGTAAGTGCCCGCGTCTTCAGGTCGAATACTGTCTATGTGAAGTCCTATGATACCACCAGGTTGGTTGATAAAATTCACAGCTTGTGTTGGACGAATAGGATGACCATCTCTGTACCTTTTAATATGAAAATATGTAATGTAAGTTCAGAGAATTAGCCACGCACGTTTTATATTAGAAAATTATGACAAGATAATATTGAAAAGAAATCAATTTCTTGTTTTGATGACATATTTAAGAACAGTAATACAAGGATTATCTCATCATAGAAATAAAATTTTGTAGTTTAAATCCTGCATGCAGCTTTTTACAGTAATATTTTACAAGTTCGAATTTTCAAAATTTGAGCTGAATATTGTGTTTTCTCTATTTATTGCAAATTCTAAAACTAAGTTATTACATTTCTGAAATTCAATTTAAATTCTTGTTCTTGGGGATATAGTAATTCAATCTTTATATATAAGGTTATATAAAAAAAATAAGAAAAAATCATAGGGACCTGTACTCAAAAGTGGATGATTTCGGAGTTTTAGGGTGCCGAAAACGTGAAACAAGTGAACTTTAAAAGTTTATAGCTCCACTACTATGGGACCTATCGTAGTACGGTCAAGACATCACTAAGGAACTAGTATCTGAACTATCCAAATATCCATGTTTAAGAATGCTCCAGTACTTGCACACCAATTTATAGAGAGGTAGGTGGAGAGTGATGTAGTACTTCCAAACAGCGTCTCTAAAAATGATTGTGCAAGTACCGGAGGTTCTGAAAGATAGATATTTGGATAATTCACATACTAGTTCCTCACTGATGTCTTGACCCGACTACGATCGGTCCTACAGTAGTGGAACTATGGACCCTTAAAGTTCATTTCTTCACGTTTTCTTCACCCTACAACTACGAAACTATACACTTCCGACCATAGGTTCATATGAACTTTTTTCTTATTTTGATGAGAGGAATCTGTTCTCAAAATAGTGTGACACATTTATGTAACACTCTGTGCAGGGTGTTTCAAAACAACACCGGCAACGTTTGGGAGGTGATTCCTGACACCATGATAAGACAAAAAGTATAGACCAACCTGGGTGCACAAATGCTTCTTTTCGGAGATATAGGCTGCAGAAAATATGAAAAAATGAACTTTTTATGGCCCATAGCTCCAAAACTGTGGGACCTACCTTAGTCGGGTTAAAACTTCACTTAGAAACTAGTATGTGGCCTATCCAAATATCCAGGTTTCAGAATCCTGTGGTACTTCAGCAACAATTTCTATAGAGATAGTTGGTGAGTACTTCAAGTTGATTGCCCGTAGGTGAACTCCCTCTATAAAAATTGTTGCTTGAGTACCTTAGGATTCTGAAACATGTGTTGTAACATGCAGTTGTAACTTTTAAACTAATAGATACAAAACAGTGAAATTTTGTACCACTCTACAACACAACCAGATTAACAGTGTTGCCAGCACAATATATTTTTTGAATGACATTGTGTCAGGTTATTATATATTTCAAAACTACACGTAAAACAGAAACATACAATACTACAATTATCATGCAACGTTGAAAGCTAAGGACGTCACAATATCCCAAATATTGAAATGCAACCAAAGTTTTCAATAAATATAAAGATCATAATGCCGTTCAGAGCAATTTAATATATCAAATTATTCTGGAGATACGAAAGAAATGATAAAATTTCATATATTGCTTAAAATAGCATATTTGTGTGAATTTTTAAAAGATTTTTTAAAATATCTTTTGCTTCTATATTATTACGACAATACCTTTTGGTAGTGTAATTACAAGAAGTTCTCAGAATTACCTAATTTTAAACAGTGTTGCAAACTTGATCAGTTTTTACCATATCTCCAGAGCAGTTTGAGATATCAAATTGCTGTAAACGGCATTGCGATCTTTATATCTACGGTATTGAAAGTCATATTGGATGGATTACTTATCTAAGCAGTTTTTCGAAATAAAGTCCTTTGAAGAAGTCAAATTTTCAACTCCTTGTATTTTTGTTTCCATTTATTTGAAATCCGTCATATCATGATCACAGCATTAGAAACTAAAGCACTTTGAAATGCTTTAGTGTCTAGTATTAAGTGCACTGCCCCGTTCATCTTATTCGTGTTATTACTGTTATAAAGAGCACCAAAATTTGAATGTTTGTGTTACTGTAGCGTTCGTAGCTTACAACGCTGAATAATAGATATGATACTGTAAGTTTTCGTTTAGCATGTAGGTTTGAAATATGTAATAACGTGACGTACTGCTATTAAAAAAAAATCATAACTATGTTGGATGGGTAACATTGTTAACCTGGTGGCACTTCAAAATATGTCAAACAGCGTTCCCCCTGGTACCGTTTGTGTAGTACAAAATTTCAGCGTTCTTTTAAAAATCTAAATTACAATGACCCATGAAGATAAATGGCCCACTCTATATGTATAACGTTTCTATATATATATACACTCACGCTCTGAAAATTACAGAAATTTCGGCGGAAAACATTGATATTGAAGCAGCGGCACTTCCTAATGGCCTGGGGCTGCAAAAATGTCAAATATTGCCGTACTTATCTGACGTAATTCTTATAAATTGTGTTGGTTTATGCAGCAAAAGTTATTGAAAATATACAGTAATAGTCACGCCTATGTTCGAACTTGGAACGGGCAAAATTAGTAACAAAATATTGTAACTTAACTTTTTGCGGTAGATTAAAGGGTTGAATAAGATATCTTGCTATAATATCGGATGCTTTAGGGAAACTATAGTCTTACCACTTCACTTCAGGCGGTGGGAATGCCATTACTTGTACTTCAAGTGCTAGAGGTTGGCCAACCACGACCTTAGAATCTTGCAGTTTCTTGATGAAGGTAGGTTTCCTTGGTGTGGCTAAAAGATATTTTTAAAAATAAATAAATACTCTGATACAAGAATCTAACATAACATTAGTAAAGTGAACAGAGCTCAATATAAATTAATATACAACGTATAAAATGCTTACAGATTATGAAGTTTTATTTTATATGCAATGCTCTTCTATTGCTGTTAATTATGCTGATTATGATAGTTTTAAAATTACAACATACAATCTGCAGTTATGCATTATGTTATCATTACCACTTGCATATGTAACGAGATACAGAACATTAATTTATTAAACGTCATGAACATAAATTCTGAAAGTTTCTTTTCTGATTTTATGGAAGCATTCCATATTTCTGAAGCTACTCCACATATCGATGTTGATTGAACGGTAGAAATAGGGAATACTATCTATATAAAATCTACTGAAACAGAAATCATAGATGAATTCATCTTAGTAACAGGAGTAGTTCTTTTACCGCACCCTCATCTCCTTTTATACTATTGAGTGAAGTTTTCTACCTTCTACTAGAAAATACCCTTAGTCAAGAATCACCCAGTAATGGATTTTGTTTCAAAGTATTCTACATAATACTCATGATTTCCCATGTTTACCACTCAATTGACTGGAGTAAATTCAGATGTATCTTTCTTCGAAAATCCAGGGAGGGTTTATTTTTTAATCCTTCAAAATGAAACTTCAACAAATCTGTGTTTATTGCTCAGTGGTAGAGTCCTCAACTCTGGTGTGTGGGATCCCTGGTTAATTCCCATCTCGCGACAAGTGGACTTTGTGGTGCAAAAACACCATGTGCGTGGCTTTCCTCGGAGCTCTCCCGTTTCCTTCCACTTTTCATTCCACCATTTTGATCATTGTCATTATCACTGTCTCCCTTATCCTTGATACAAAATCTTGGCTTGTTAAGCTAAAAAAGAACTGTTTCAGTTTTTTTCGCTTATTTTTCTGTGCAATCGTGTTGTATCCTCCGCGTGCTCTCCGGTTTCTTATGATAAATTTAATGTATGAATAAGAATCTGACAAGAAAATGCATGCACAATTTAACAGATGGTGTTTGCGTATTGTTCTCGAACTTGACTTGAATTATCATTACAATATTCACCTAAGGTAGCATGGTGTTACCTCAAGAGATATCTACTTTGTATACAGACTGTAACGTATGATGTATGAAGTATGATAGTGGAACACACTGACCAGCGGATGTTTGATATTTGAGGAACGAAGGTTCCTTTACAAAATTTAAGGTTTTAAATGCCGCTGCAGTTCAATGTCAGTGAAAGTGTGAGTTCGAAACAGAACTTTATATAGCTTGATAATTACACTGCTTTGTAACACGTTTCAGACGCATTATGCCATTTGTGATGTAAGCAACGAAAGATCTGAATGACCTCGTACACCTACAAAGTCCTGTTTCTGTACAAGTAACTGTACAAGTTCAGTAAATTTGTATCGTGCTTTATTGTAATATGCATTGTAAGATGTGATGTATAATTAAGTTTAACACTAGTAACTTGTATTCTTTAACACTAGTAAATTTTACTTATTTGTATGTAGGGCCTATATATGGTGATATTGATAATAATATAGTTAGTCATTAACAGACCTTTCTACTAATGAGGAACTGATAACATTATTCTTAGTATCTTCTTTTGCATTGTAAACACCTTTGTTGTATGGTTTATAATATTCTAAAAAAAATAATTCCGTACAAAATTAATTACTGGATCATGCCAAAATATATAGTTTTTAATACCTCAAATATTAGGATCTTACTGAATTTGTGAATAAGGTAAACTTTTGTGCTTAGCTTTCTCAATTAGTTGTTGATATGTTTCTCTTAGGCTATATATATATAAATGCCAGATACTTGTAAGAGTTCCCTATCTGAAGGCATTTGATGAATATTTATAGTATTAAAAGAAGTAGCAGTGTCACATCAACATAACGTGAAGCAGTTTAGTTTGTATCATGTGTGACTAATATTGACTAATATTGAAACCGGAAGTGGGAAAATATTTATATAATTTCTAATTTCAGAAGAGAGATTAGAGTGAAGATGGAACGTATATTCTTGGGACGCTTAACTAATTACTGAAAACACTATGTGTTACCGCTTTTACTCTATGATCAATGTTAAATCCGAAGTGGTTGATTTCTGCAAGTTCCGATTTTAATGTAGAGCGAAGATGGAATACTTAATTGATTACAGAAAACCTTTTATTACTATCTATAACGGTTTCTATTCTATGGTGAGGAATGTTAAAAACGGAGGTAAACCGGAAATAGTTGATTTCTATCAGTTCCGGTTTGAATATGGCGTCCAAAAGCAAACTCCATTTCTAAATTTTGATCCTCTACAACTTAACAAAATTTGATGGTGATTCATCCAGTCGTTCTTGAAATTTTGTATCTCCCGGAAATATTAACACACGGATAAGGTAAATATATAATAGAGTTTTTTAAACCAAAGTTCTTAAAAATGGAGGATTAAGATATAATAGAACAAACACTTTACTTCGGCATGCTTCAATAGTTTCTTTCCTTAAAGTAAAAGAAATCTTATCATACAACATACGTTTAACAGCAACAGCACACAAGTTAACATTCTCTCCATTTTTGTTTTTGGCAACGAGTTTATAAGCACCACAGTCCAAAGGAACGACTTTGTCTATGAGCAGTCTTACGTTTCCATCAGGCAATGCAGTTAATTTTACATGGTCACTGGCCAACAATTCTTCTCCATCCTTATACCTACAATAGGAAAGAAGATACATATTTAAGAAACAGGAGTTTTTCTATATACAACAAAATAATCCTAATTTTATGATTTTCGTTTGTGTGTTATTTTACTATTGTGGCAATGAACTCGAAATATGGTTATCTTTGCCCTTACTTGAGTGCAGTTGAAAATTTGGATTAATAGACATTTTTCTCCTTTTGGTTGCTTTTGGCTTAGCAACAAAAGAAAGGAAATACGTAAAACGATGAAGATAACTGATATTGCCATTACTGTGCAATTTTTATAGGAAGTTTACTCAGTGAAGGTTATTGATGGTAATCAAACAGGATATCCAATACTCAATCATAACTTCAACAACGCAATAATGAGAGGAACATTAATCAGTATTTAAGGATGTTCGGAAAATTCTATGATACATGACATCGAAACATCCGTACACGTGTATATGTATCATGCTTCGTATCCTGGGTGCGGCACTTGCTAAGAACCAATGAGAAGGCAAAAGGGCAATAGGTTTCCATATTTAGGGAACTGACGCAAAGTATGGTCTGATTATCACAAGCTTTGGGTGTGTGCCTCGAGAATACTTAAAAAGGGCCTCAGGGTCTCTTGTAGGAGGATTCTGTTAGCTGCTTCTATTGAGAGATCAGTCATTGGGTGCTCGAAGCTGTCGAATTCACAGTGCGAAGTTCATCGGAGAGCAACTTGTTACACAGTTGTACAAGACTCCAATCAAGGTATGTAACAGAGATTACTATAAGACCGTTTTCATTTGTAAGGATGTCATATCACACTTCACAATGATTTGTCTGCCTACAGTAAAGCTTTCACGATTAAGAGCAGCAGTCGTATAATTGTATTTCGTCTTCTATCCTCAAAGAAATAGAGATAATAAATAAGATGTTACTTATTCATTATAAAGCAGAATGTACGTTGAATATTGCTTTATTAATCATGTAATAAATTTCAATTAATATTAACAGGAGCCTTTATTCTTCCCCTAGATTAAGTTCCCATTATTATCAAGTATTTCTTGGTGTAAAATTTAGTTTAATCTCCTTTTGTGACAACCGCCAAGAATTAGCGTGAGCAGTTCTCTAATTATGTGGGAAATAAACGAGCAGGATGAAAATAGAGACCTGCACCATCGTCACACTATGAAATTTGTGCCTACAAAATTGTGACTCATTTCAGCTCTAAATGAACGCTCACAATACAGGGTTAGCATAAATGATTCATTTGTTTTGAAAAGGTTATATTTTCAAAAGTATTACACGTACACAAATGAAAGATATATGAAAAGATCCACAAATTCATCAAGCTTGTATGTGTGGCAGCACGTGTCCATTATCTTTCCGATCGGTGCAGCAGTGTGGCAGTACGAGGTTGGTACCTGGATATGTTGCGGTTGTTCGCAACTCAGTGCTGACTTTAGGGATTTTGTCTTTCAACATGACGGGTCACCCAATCATTAGCAAATCCCAGTTCGTGACTACCTAAACGATGAACTTTCGCATCGCTGGATTGGGCGTATTGGTAAGAATGACCTAGTTTTGTTCCCCTGACCTCCCAGAGCTTCTGATTTAACGCCCTTCGACTTCTTCCTGTGGGGTACGTTAAGGATCTTGTTTACTACCCCCTCTACCGCAATCCTTAGTCGAGCATAAAGAACGCATCAGTGCTACAGTGCAGTCAATTGACAGGACTATGCTACAAAATGTACGAAATGAGCTCGAATATTGTCTAGACGTATGTCGTGTCACCAAAGGGCATATGTTGAACATTTGTGGAGGGTGTATAGTATACACTTGGTGAATTTGTGGTTCTTTTCATATATCTTTCTTGTAATACTGAGAATCTTGTTAATTAGAATTAAACTAACAAGATCGATTTTTTTATCTTATCAACAATTTAAAGAACCAGGAAAGGACAAAAGCTGGGTTCGTTCGAGATCCATAATAAATACAAACTATGAAAAAAAAACCTAAAAGTTCAGTAGTTTATAAAATATTCCATATTTGCAATAATTTTACCTTTCGATTCCGGCTATATGTAAAACACATGTATAACAAATATAAATCAATGCGTTTATATAGTGTAACATTTCAGCACCCCTAGTGTAGTATAGGAAACATTGATTTGAATGAGAAGTCATACATGTAATCATCTGAAAATTATCAGACGGTAGCAGCTGTGTTTAACATACGAGAGTGATTCTGAAAGTAATACCTCCAAGCCCACTACTTGGCCAGTAGTACTGCAAACATTTTGTACTATTTATCATCAATGCACTGATGTTTAAGGTATAGAATGTCACTTGTTTCGCCTTCCTATTTCTTCTCGTTTCAGAGTAATGGAGTAATCCTGGTATTCAGTGGTGACGTTCGGTTGAAACAGCGGACTCTCATTGAATTTCTGACTGCGGAAGGTTGTGTGTCCAGGAACATTCATCGCCGGTGTCCAGTCGTGGATATTATGACCCGGAATCGAAGCATCAATCGATGTAGTACCGCCACACTCCTCTTCTCCGCCAAAAATTCAAAGTTGTCCCATCTGCTGGCAAAGTGTTGTTGACCCTCTTCTGGGCTTGGCATGGTGTCATGCATACTGAATTTCTGCGAAGCAGTCAGACAATAAACTCAGATCACTACGTTGACTGCGAGACAGATTGAAATGCATTTGCAAAGATAAACAGGCAATTCTGCACAACGACAATGCTCACTCGGACATAAGCCACAAAACTTAGGAATCACTGCAGCGCCTGAGGTTAACGGACATTCTGCATCATCCTACTTGCGCCCCGCGACTTTTGGCTCTCCCCAAACTTAAGAATCATCTTAAGGGCCAACGCTACAGTCGTGACGCAGTGTTGGAAGTAGTAGTTCGGAAATACTGTCGCCAACAGCCACCACAATTCTTCGCCAACGGTCTGAGAAACCTTGTTTCGCGTTGGTGCAAGTGTGCTGCCCGTAATGGGGACTATGTTGAAAAATGATGCCACCATTTGTAGCTGACATTGCAAGCTTTCCACTGATACCTGTACCAGTGCTATCTGTCAAACACAAAGGTATCACCTTGGAGGCATTACTTTCTGAATCACACTAGTAGAAGAAATAACTAGTTTTCTCTTGAGAAAGATATAATCTCGAATGTCTTTAATATGTGTTTAGCGTTTCTGAATACATTGGTAAAGATTTTACTACTAAAGTGGTTGATTTAATAAATAAATCAAACAGATAACTTACCATTTCACTTCTGGTATGGGGCTACCATCCAATTTAGCTTTGAGGTCCAAGGTGTCTCCCTCATCCACTTCAACAGCTCTGTCCAATGGTCGGTGGAAGGATGGAGGAATTTGAGCCATGATCAATTGAGCACTAGTTTCAGCCTGGCCAACTAAGTTGGAGGCAGTCACTTTGTACTGTAAAGGAATAACGACATGAATAATAGATGTTCGTACTATTATACATGAAAAATACTATGAACTTAAAACTTGTTAAACTATTTCATATCCACTAAGTACCAGAAATGCAGAGCAATGATGAAATGACACAGAAACAGAATCCAATTTTCTGCGTTATTCCAACGTAAGACCTAACCAAAAGTTTCGTATAAATTGTAAGAAGCATGCCTAGCTTACAGTCTATTTTGCATGTCTTCAGTGGTATGAAAAATAGTTAAAGTTTGAGGGGAATTATAGATAATTAACATACCAAATACAAATAATTTATAGAAGCTAATTTCAATAAACGACAAAAACAAGCACATTGATAAATGCGGTTAATTTCCTAGATAACCATTTTATTTTAAAATCCTACTCTTAGTTTTAATCTTGTAATTGCAGCTACCAAAAACTATTGCTGTAATACCATAAAAAAGACGAAAGCAAATTTTAAAAACAACCTTCTACAACTACGTCATTTTAAGCACTAGAACAGCTTCTATCCATGTTTTTTATACCTCCGGAACAGGTTGAGATATGAAATTGCTGTAAACGAGATTATAATCTTTAGTTTGTTAGAAAATATATATGAGATTGGATGAAATATTTAAGCATATTTTCGAAATAAGACATTTTAAAGAAAGCATAACTTTCTATCCTTGTAATTTTGTTCCTGCGTGTTAGAAATACATCATATCATGAGCTAGTACTCGACACCAAAGTACTTCCGATGTGAATATTGACACGTGTCTTACTTGTGTTATTACTGTTGTATAGCTCTCAAAAATTTAGGGGTTTGCGGATGTTTGTGATACTATATTTTTCTTAGCTTGTAATATTGATTAATAAATATGTTGTTGTAAGTTTTACTTTAACATATAGATTAGAAATACGTAATAATGTAACATAGTGCCATTTTTTAAATATATAATTTTATGTTGGGTTGCCAACATTGTTAATCGAGTGGTATTGCAGAGTATCTTAAACAATGTTCCCCTGTCGATATTAGCATGTTACAAAATTTCATCCATTTTTATCAATTAGTTTAAAAGTTACGAGGTCGTTCTTCAAATTGTTCATACGAGGGAGATTGGAATCGTACTTCTGCACATCATGTACTTGTAGTATGAGGTTGCGCCGCTAGGAAGCTGTGGGAGGACCTCTCCTGAGTCAACATCTGAAGTGTAGTCAACCAATAATGACGCGTGTGGATTCTCTGGCAATTCTGTGTATGTGTCTGTAGTGCACTCGTGACATGAAGAAATGGCAGATTCTCACCAACAATGTGCGACTGTGAAATTTTGTTTTTACTCGGCAAGAACGCATCAAAAATTATTGTGACGCAAACAACTTACAAAGAAAATGTTCTCAGTAAAACAAAAGTGTACGAATGGTTTGCTCGGTTTAAAAGGAGATAAATGACTGTTGAAGATTAGCTCCGTTCAGGTCGTCCTTGAAGTGCGCGAACCGAGGACTACATCGCCAAAATTCATGATTTCATCAGGGAAGATCAACGCAGAATAATCGACTAACTCGAAGACGTATCTGGGTTACCCTGGAACTCCATTCAGCTAATTTTGCACGACGATTTGGGAGTATGACGAGTGGCTGCTAAGTTTGTGCCCAAACTTCTCACCGGAAAGCAAAGGAATCGTCGTGTGGAAGCCTATCGTGCAATGAGGACGCAGTCACAGACGATCCAGAGTTTGTCAACAAAATTATCACAGACGATGAGTCATGGTGCTGTGGGTACAATCCCGAAAGATGTTGAAGACGAAGTTGATTTTTTTTTTACATCAAAGGGATCGTACACACTCAGAATTCGTTCCTCAAAACCAGACCGTTAACCAACGATTCTATTTGGAGGTATTGCACTGAAGCGTGGCGCGAACACGTCCGGTCTTGTGGAATTCCGGCGAGTGGTTTCTGCATCATGACAATACTCCTGCACACATGGCTCTCAATGTTCGCCGTGTTTTGGCCTCAATGCAGACGACTACCTTGACCCACGCGCCCTATTCACAAGGTTTGGTTTCCGTGGACTTCTTTCTGCTCCAACGGATGAAAAGGAACTTGAAATACAAGTGTTTTGCTGATATCGACAAAATCAAATGCAATATTACGACGGCGCTAGCAGGTATCAAAGAGGTCAAATTTGCAAGGTGGTTAGGTGGTTCCGAGAGAATGAAAGTTTGGACAAATGCATTAATACTAATGGAGAGTACTTTGATGGTGA
Source organism: Thermobia domestica (assembly GCF_964235325.1). Lineage (NCBI taxonomy): Eukaryota > Metazoa > Arthropoda > Insecta > Zygentoma > Lepismatidae > Thermobia > Thermobia domestica. The sequence continues at coordinate 29,683,778 of NC_137454.1, forward strand.
TTAAAGTTGTATTTGAAATAAAATTGTATTTAAAAAAAAAGTCCATGATTTTTCTCAGGACATTCCTGTTATTTTTGGACTCTTCTTCGTATATATAGATATTGATATATTTCGAAATAGCACAATACTGTATTATTCAATTTATTAACTATTTTAACTCATTTCATTGTTACAATGAAACAAATATGGTGAAAAATTTAAACGAGAAACAAATGCTTACTGTTCCACAGTCCCCTTCTTCCAACTTCTCAACAGAAATACTAGACACTTGGTGTTCTTCGTCAGTGTCAACTGTCAGTCGTCCTGCAGACACGAGCTCTTTGCCATCTTTGTACCTGAAAAATGACAAAGAAGGTTCTTTTAACTTACGTTAAGATTTACTTCGATACTATTATGGATTTCGTATCTTTGTATTTTTATCTAAACAATTAATGTATGAAAAAAATACCAAAGTAAAGAAAAATAATATATTAATTAAAGAAAATACTAAACCATAGGCCTAATAGTACGTTTTTGTTGACAGGTTTTCATTAAAGGGCAAATATATAAAGAATAAAGGAAAATAGTAGTTATAACACAATTTTGAGTAGTTATAACACCATATAGCTTTCATGAAATGTGGCCAGGATAAATATTGTACAATTTATTTTCAAGAACTTAATGTTATGTATGGTCTATAGGTAGTGACAGATAGAAGAATTATAATGCAATTTTAACTTTTGGGAGACTTAATGTAGAAGAAAATAATTAAAGAGTGAGTTAATTTTTCGAATGAACTTTGTATTACTAACATTTTAACAATAATTTGGAGGTTACGACAGAGGATTTTCAAATGAAAAGTGAATGTTTCAATGTTTTGAATGTGTTCCACTGCCTCTTAAGGCTTTTCTGCACTTAATATAATTTTTTTTTGAGTGGTCACCTGCTTAATTTAGCTGCATACTTCTGCAACCATTTAAATACAGTCATTTGCTGTTATTACCCTTGACGTTTGCCCCTTGAACAATGTTTACTTTTTCTGAGCTACAAGGATACAAACTTAGACCGTTTCACGGTATTCCCCATGACTTCGAAGATCTGATTGTACATAGAAAATAAGGAGTAATAAAACAGAATCAATGTATTAATCTGAGTAATGTCAATGGGAAATGAGCAGCTAGAAATATTTATTTCAGTACGCATTGAATAAGGTAGTCCACTCATATATGAATATGGTAAATCCGAAAGTTATGCTTAACAAATTAACAAGAAAATCATATCAATGAACAGAATGAACAGAATATGTCAATAAATGACAATGTTAAAGAATACGTTAACAGATTTATTAAGTTAGTCTGGAGTATATTCAGAAAAAACCGCTTCACACTGACAAGTAACTGACAATGTCTAATGCGCAAAATTTTAAATCAATATGTTCTTCATATTTTAGCATTTGGATCGGAGATGTGGACACTAATGAAACCAAACAATCACTATTTGCAGACTACATAACGGGTATGGAGTGATGGATGATAGAAATTACCCACAAAGATAGGATCAGAAAGATTACAGGAGTGACCAGATATTATCGTAAGAGTAAAAGCTCAGAAGAAACGGTGGACCAGACTTATTGTAAGGAGAAATTATGATTGGTTGACAAAAACAATTCTTAACAGGAAACCAAAAGGCAAGAAACGATATAGGAAACGTTCTTGTACAGAAAGGTAGTCTGACGAAATTAAGAAGTACTGCGGAATATTGTCGAAAATATATACGTATAGTATACTACATAGATTTTAAGAATAAGAAAATAGATATACAACATTTAAACGTTCGGTACTTAAAAACAGACTACTAGAATAAACTTAATTCTAAAAGTTGTTTTCAATTGACAGATGTATACATTTAACACAGATACTACTGAATCTTCATGTTCAAGATGTTAAAGTGTAGGGTATAACTGAAGAGAAGTTTTGTATTGCATTAATAGAATGGTTAAAGGGAATCTAAGAAATCAAAAGAAAAAAATGATTGTTGGTTATTGATTAAATTGTAATATCTATCTATGAATTGGTATTTGTGTCTTATAACAAATTGATTTTGAATTTCTACAGTATTTCATATTGTTTTGGTAATATTTTAAGTTCATATATGTTTAGAGGTGTTGTTTGAACCATTGCAATTAATTTTAATAAAACGTGTATGAAATTACTAAACTGGTTCATATCAGTTTTAATATCTTAAACTAGAAATACAAATTATTGAACAAAGCAACGTTTATTTGAAAAAAAAAGTAATAACTGTGTAACAATTTCTCCAACTAACTGAACATATTCGCTTCATCAGATACTGTAAAAACAAGACTGAGTTGCATCTAAATATAACAGGCTCCCAGAAACTGGTTCTGAACGCTGATTGGATAATCAGAACGGACTCATTAGGAGTCAGAACGGAAATATTACTGTGTTGCTAGGAAAGTATAGAGAAGAGTTTAGAAAATTCTATTGATGAGCTAATTTTTTCTATTCAAAAGCTAACAAGAAGGTACAGTATGATATGTCAAACAACAGCAGAAGAACACAAAGTTGAAAAGACAAGAAGTAAGGTAAACATCTATCTAGTAATACCGAATATGGAAAACACGTGTCAAATAAAGGAAAAATATTAATTGGAATAGTATTACCATGACAAATAGCATCTGGAAACAATATATATATATATATATATATATATATATATATATATATATATATATATATATATATATATATATATATATATATATATATATATATATATATATATATATGAATATTTTACCACATTGGAAAAGCCACGTTAATAGAAAACTATTACATTACGAAAGTTCTTCAGGAAACAGGTACGTATTCATCGTAATAAACATCGGAAAGAAAAAGAGAACTCTATTAGCATACTACTGATGTTGAAAAAGAAGATAATCATACAGAGTAAGGTACACAAGTAAACTGCTTGAATTCAATCACTTAGTACGTGTGTCGATTCCAAAGTATAAACTTGCTAATAATTTATTTTCAAAAAAATTAAAGTACTTGAGCTTTTTCAAATAAATTTATATTTATATGCACTTTAAGTTTATATTACATATACACTTACTCTGAATCCATCTCCACAAAGCGATAAAACGTGTTAAATCCTTAAGATGCAAGAACTTACTATAAAAAGAGGAGAGACACTCTCACACAAGATAAATAACTTAAGCCAAATTTTTTTGGCGAATTTCATGTCAAGCAATGAGAGAGACATCTACGAAGCATATCGTTATGGAAAGGAAAAAAAAAATAGAACAAAAGACAGAAGTTTAGAAATGAAGGCCATTGAAGAAAATGTCCCATTACATCTACATGAAAATTACTTGTTTTTGTGGAACCTTAAGTAAAAGGTCATTGTTCATTAATAGAATCGAGATGAAGAAAATGCTATGAACTCTGCATCCCACGTTTTGGCACGAGACTGGAAATGCATGTCTTCTTCAGTCCCATCTGTATTTATGTCTCTGTCAACAATTTGTAGAACTTTAGTTGTTCCTTGTTCAAAGCAAGAGATTACGGTCAATGCGTAGGACTCGAAAACGGACTGCATTGTATGATTCATGCACATGAAATGTAGTGACATAAACGCTCAGCTCAAATTAACTTCTCGTAAGTATTTGTTTTGCGACGAATATAAAGTAATTAATTCAGTTATTGTTTTTGTTCGAATGTACAACAACGTTTTTTCCCCTAAGATGAATCTATACACACAACCAGCATATTATTAAGATCAATATGAGATTTATTTATTTATATTTCATATAAAAAGAAAGTCGTCTTGGACACGTAATACAAGACGATAATTTATATTCATTTAAGTAAAAATAATTCAAATCTAAAAAGAAAGAGTATCTTGACAGCATTTAAAAATATATGCTTCAATATATAGTTAAATCGCAATTCAAGATTTCTCAACTTTACGTTCATGTTTAAGGATCTCACCTTTCTTACATTGCGAGAATGTATTTTTAGCTTCAATTTAAACTGCACTGGTTTTGAGACCTTATATGAGAAAGCTATCGCAATTTAACGTTCATGTTTAGGTAGCAAACTAAATTTTCTACAATTAATAATTAAAATATCAAATTATTATAAGATGAATTGACATCGATTTCTCATCTGGTACAGATCTACTTCTTCTCCCGCATGAAGATAAAGTATTCCTCGTTGGCAGTAATATCTTGTAAAATGTTGTAGTATTCCTACTTATATGACTAAATTTCCTATTACTGCCACTATTCTAGGTTGGCTTCAATTTTAAGGTTAAACTTTGTAGATCCCAAAGCAAAAGTGAAATGACCATTATACTTTAATAATTGTGCCACATTAAGTTTTAGAAATTCTTCACTTGATTTTTAGATTTTTAACCCTTTAATTGGTAAGCATTGATACCATTACCATTAAAATATTTAGTTTGCTTTTAGGTTGAACCATATCTTCCTGGTCATAATTTTGTAATTTTTAAGGTTTTTTTTTTACTTTGGTTACAAAATACAGGGTGTTTATTTCAAAGCAACAATGCCATAAAATAGGTCTTATGTGTAGCTACTGAGCAGCATTGCCCTATTATGGTAAAATATCATAAGAATACTCTCAGTAATTACCAACAGTTTCGTTGAAATATTTTCCTACAGAGCAAGAAACCACAAATAAAAAAAAATGGAAAAAGAACTTTCGCGGAACGTAGGAAATAAAGCTTCTACAATACTAAATTTGACTGTCCCCTGTTGACGAAGATTAGAAGTGTCTAAACAAGCGTTCCGCAAATGATGTATATGAATATTGTATGAAAGCAATAATGCCAATTAAATTATCACTGAAGTTGTAATTCGTGCGGATAACGATGCGATAGAATGCGATGTTGCTTGAGGGTAGCCCAATAAAGGGTTAATCTATTATGTTTTAGTATTCTAACTTATACTACCTTGTTCTAGTATTTAGTCTTTCAAGACTGTGAAATATTAAAAATAAATGACTCTAGTTGCTACTAAGGATTTATGTAAATAGCTAAAGGGTTATGGTTGTTTCTACCCAGTAAACTACTTTTAAATGTTCTGAAAACAACACTTTTCTAATATACGCACCTAACATTTAACCCACATATAATATCAGTTAATTACACTAATTTATCTTTAATCCCTAGAAAGGTATTTACTTAGTTTTATCTTAGTATATGATATCGAGACTGTTTAACCGTCTTTTTTATTTCAATGTATAGTATTGATACTATTTACTAATCTTTCTTTTAGACTGTCTTGATTACAAGTAATTAAATGATTATGTAATTTGTTAGGTTGCAGAATGCACTTTATATTAGTAAATGATCATGTTTACAATCAAAAGTTCTTTTTAAAGATTCCATCCAGATGATGTTGAAACTTGCTCATGAGAGTTTGGCACTCGATTCATCTTCATATCTTTTAGAATAAATCAAAATCAAATGGATTGATAAAATGGAATTGTTTTTTAACACTTCCAAAAGAAGAAGAAATCTTTCCATATCACTATTTAAAAAAAAACTCTTTCTTAAACGTAAATTCCCTAGATCAGTGCTTGCCAAACTTTTAAACTACCGTACCGTTTTTAAATCTTCCTGTAAGCTACCAACCAAAAGAGCTACCAACTTTTTTAAAAAATCTTACATTTGCAATCAACAAATGGCAACACTGATCAAGGTGAGCTGACAGGAGGTTAATGTGATCCACCCAAAATGTTCCCGCGAGCTACTAGTAGGTTGTGATCGACGGTTTGGCGATCACTACCCTAGACAATCATCAGTGGTGGACCAAACAGAAATTCTAACAAATTAAGAAGACGCAATCTGTAAGCAGAACGTCACATTTTAATTAAGTGTTAGCGTGTCTTATATGAAAGCCTTTAAAGAATCTAAAATCCGTCGTGTTATGTCTGTATTCTTTATATTCGAACAATCCTTCGTATGCAGTTGTTTGCGTATATATTTAAATTCAAGGAAGAAGGAGTATCAGTATTATTATTACCGAATGTATTTGTTTTCATTAGTAGAAGGGTTATATTATTTCTTGATAAACTTAAATCATTTATTGAAAGTTTAGAAGTTCTATCTAAATATATTAATAACCAGTATGTGAACGAAACATTTCAGACTATCATAATAAAAAAAATCTCATCAATGGAATTCCCTATAAATGACATTATGAATTTTTTTCAAGGACGTGTAGAGTTATTCACAGGTCATCAGTATATTTAGTTCTATGATAACAGTCTATTTCGTAGTGATATTAAAAAGAATAACCTTACCATTTAATATGAGGTTTAGGAACTCCGTTGACTCTCACACGGAAATCAGCATCATGATATGCCTTAATTGTTTGATCTTCCAATTCTTTCACGAAAGACGGCGTTTCAGCTGAAAACAAATTAGAAATGATCTTATTATATTTAGCTTCTGATAGTGTTAGAATATTGTTAATTAATACTCTCAATAAATTATGTTCATATAAGATACTAATGATCCTTAAAATATTACAAAAGATTTCTTAGTTATTATTGAAATGAAATGAAATATTTCAGTTTAACATCCGGCTAAGGGAGACGATGATTAAAACAAGTGAATGATGATGGAAGAATGGGTGGAATTAGAAAGTGGAAGGAAACGGGAATACCCTAAAATCCCACGGACGCGATGTTGTCCACCATAAACTTACTTGGTCAGGGACCGAACCAAGGACCCTACGCACCAGAGGTACGTGCTTTACCACTGAGCCACCAGGTCCCAATTAGTTATTATAATTGCAATTATTTTAGTTATTTTTCATTGTAAAATAGTTGGTGATCTAAGTCTTATGTTGTCATAATTAAATAATTAATTTCGATTGGATTTAATTGCAATTTAGCGTCCCGTTCAGCAGCGAGGCTATATGAGACGTGGACCTAAAACTTAACGTGAGATTCGAACCATATGAGCTTCCGCCAGGAATCGAACCCGCGTCACCGAATCCAAAGGCGCGTACGCTATCTACATAACCAAGAAGGAGCTCTAATTAATTAATTTGATGACGTAATTGTCAACAATAAGTACACTGTTAATTGTATAAAAAATATTATTTTGATGATGTAGCATTATCCTTATACGTAGGAGAGCATGGTGTATCAGTGGCAGAGCCCTTACCTCTGGTGCATTGGGTTCTTGGTTCGATCCTCGTCCAAGTAAATTTATGGTAGATAAATCGTATCCATTTGTTTTCTCGGGGTACTCCTGTTTTCTCCCACCTTCTCATTCCACCAATTCTTCCATCATCATTTACTTGCCTTATTCATCGTCTCCCTTAGCCTAAAGGACATAATCGTGAGACGTTAAACTGAATTACTTCATTTCATTTTATATCCTTGTATGTGCCCTTCCCGCTGATCTGGTGGCTAGCACGTGTGCCTTTGGTGTACGTGGTCTAAGGTTCAATTCCCGGTGGGAGAGCATAAAAACTTAATTTTACTTTCTTTAATCATCCATCTCCTGTAGCCTAAAATACATAAGCGTGGGACGTTAAACTAAAAATTTCATTTCATTTCATTATTTTTATGTGAATATCTCCAGTAGAAAAAATGAAATGAAATCTTTAAGTTTTACGTCCCAAGGTTATGCCGGTTAGGCTAAAGGAGACGGTGATGATGATAGATGAGTGAAATGGTGGAATGAAGGAAGTGGGAGGAAATGGGAGAACCCCGTGAAAACCCACGAGCACGGTGTTTGTCCACCACAAAGTCCACACGACGCAAGCTGGGGTCGAACCAGAGACCCCAAGCACCGGTGGTGAACGCTCTACCACTGAGCCACCACGCCTTCATCTCCAGTAGAATCTCGATCTTACTATCAAAGAGCATTAATAAGCTTTATTTATGAAGCGTCTCTAACTTCAAATTAGCCCCAGCCAAGTGAACTTTGTGGTGGACAAACACCATGTGCGTGGGTTTCCTCGGGGTTCTCCCGTTTCCTCCCACTTTCTTCATTCCACCATTTCATTCATTTTTCATCATTACTGTCTCCTTTAGCCTAACCGGCATAACCGTGGGACGTAAAACTCAAAAGGTTTTCTAACTTCAAATTATAGTTTAAAATATTAGAAATGTTGGTGTTATGTGGTGCAAAGTAATTTGCAGCATCCAGTTACACTTTACATTATAACGAGAGCATATATACTCAGAACACATCTTTAATTACTCATTATTTATTCATATTATAAACTAATATACATCGTGTTTCAAAAAGAATGACCTCCTTTTGGACGGTAATAATTACGGAACATGAGACGTGCCGGCAAGAAAATGAGTGTTCTTTCAATGGGAGTGGTTTAAGTGTAAGAAAATCGCCGTTAGATGTTAGTTAATGCTTCTTCTCAGTTTGCAATCAGTCAGAAGTAAGATGGCGTCCGGTCAACAGAAGGCATTTTGCGTACTGCAGTTTGCAAAGACTGAGTCAGTAATTTCGGTCCAGCGTGCTTTTCGTCGGTATTTTGGATAGTCAGGATAGTGTGTTCGTTTCCTCTTTACCTTGTGACATAGAAGAAGTGAAGAACAGAATAACAGCCGCCATAACTGCTGTAAACGCAGATACATTATGTAAAGTTTATGACGGATTTATCTATCGTCTAGATGTTGTTCATGTTGCTGCTGGTGGACACATAGAGCATTTGTAATAGCATAACTAAAACTTGGAGATTTTGTGAGTATTTTGCAATCTATCCCATTTTTGTAGTATGCTTTTATTAATACATAGGGATTTTTAAAATTGTCATTCTTTTTGAAATACCCTGTATTTAAAATAAGCTATTAATCTGGCAATACGAGTATTTCTAAATCTAAAGTTGTTTTCATATTGTTAATTGAAAGACATTTAGAACAGTTAAATCCTCTAATTTTTATTTAGAAAATGTTATAAATAAAGATAAATCTAGACTTGAGAAAATTTCTACCTTCTTATTGTAATAAGTAAATTATAATTTCCTAATTTCTAAATTGCTTTTGGTCATTTCTTAAATAGAATCATTCAGTTCAATCTTAACTCATTTTTAAAACGAGCAAATCTTTATATTTATTAAAATAAATGTTTAATATTTCCAAGTCTTTTAAAACTTACTGTGGACTTTCAATGTTGCTTGTAACGTTGTTTCTCCTTGTGCATTGGAAGCGGTCAGAGTATACACACCATCATCCCCAAGACCGATGTTTGTAATCACTAAGCGGTAGATTTCAGCTACAATATCTGCAATAATCTGTGTATGTTCACTGTTTGTGATCTCCTTGCCACCTTTAGACCTATCAAAGTAAGACAATTTGTTAAACCATACTTGTAGTGCCCACAGGTATAAAATCTTATAATATCATTGAAAATAAATTATAATAGTTGTAAATAATTACCACTTTCTTCCCCATCATATTTATTAACAATTGGATTCTCATATATGTGTAATTTTGTTCATTTTATTATGAATCACAAGAAAATCGCGCAGAAATATTGATAAACGTGTTCACCAGGCTTATAAAAATAAAACTATGGGTTTATGTTTGCTAAGCGAATGCTTTGCCATGGAATACCAATGATGCAATCAATTTTCTGTCTTTGTTATTCATATAGCTTTTGGAAATCGTTCTAGGGATCTGCTATTCTGCGGATATTTCAAAAACAATACATAATAGTTAACTAAATGGCATTACAACAAGAAATAATACTTCTTTTTAAGTTAAGTACCTGATGCGGTAGTCGAAAATAATAAGTAAGATTTTTTTTAAAAAAATATAATAATTTCGAGTTCTTTATGACAAAAGTTTTATTGTTCAACTAAATTTGGTAAATGTTTCAAAGTATGGCTAACAGAAATGTAAAACATTTAAAAAATTTAAGTTACTTAATATTTTGAAATACTTATATTATATGAATATAAAACGAAAAACTAAAACTATAAATAAAACCAGAGGGAATCCCGTTGACTGGTAATAACAGTAATTCAGAGTTTCCACAGATACACTACAGAAATCTACACAAGTTGAAATTTATTTGTAATCAACGGCTTCATCTATCACATTTCTTTAATCTTTGTTTTGTACTTTTTAATAAGTTATTTTTTATTTTCCTTCTGTTGAGTTATTTGAGTTTTTACTTATTATTCTTCTTAACTTATAAATTGAATATGATTAATGTACGATTAACGTTTTTTACGATTTCTTTTTACATGAAATGTGTTAGAGGCTATACTTACCAAACTACTTTGGGTTTGGGGTTTGCCAAAATAACGACTTCGAACTTAATGGTTTCATATGGAATAGTAGTGATGTCCTTCAAACCTTCAATCTCAGGTACGAGCAAAATATCTAATCTTGCCTAGAGAATAAACAGAAACAGAAATTAAAATTAGGAGGCTGTACTTTAGAAAGAAGAAAAACATGGTTGGTGGGTGGATGGGTGTGGGAAAAATCTCATAACAGAAACGAACACAATGACATGGTAACCTTCAAAATATGAGTATGGGTAATAATGGGGAAACTCAGATGAGCAGAACGGTAATCAAAGATGAAGCATGAAATAGATGGAAAATATAAAGAATCAATATTGGGGGAAATGAGAGAAACAGTTTAGGGCATTCCTTGAGAACTTGTGTTCTGAGATTTTTAGAGATCATTGTGAAAGGAAGACGAGGAAGAGAAGATACTGATGAGCGGTATAGAAGAGGCCAATCCTTTCGTCAAACAAAAAGATTAATGGATGATTCTTGTGAAAACACAGTGAATGTACACATACGTAGGCTGTCCAGAAAGAACCAGACGTTTTGGCCTATCGCGGCAGTGGCGAGGCTAGACTAGCCATCTTGACGTCAGAACGTTGCCACACTCAGTACGCATCCACCTGTGGTAGCATGAGAACTGTGACACTCTTACTGTGCTTTTTGAGACGGATTACAATGTTCGCTGCAATAGAAAATCCTGCCTCTTGTGAGGTGCGGTCTGTGATTCCACTATTGTGAAACACTGAAAAAGTTAAGGCGCGCGATTCAAAACAAGTGCCGGGAGAAACTTAGCGCGAAGGTATTGTTTTCATTAAGACAATGCACGTCCACACACAGCCAAGCATATCCAAGAGTTCTTGGATGGTTTTGGATGGGAGGTCTTTGATCACCCACCGTACAGCCACGATTTGACACCGAGTGACTATGAAGACATAGCTTGCTACATAACTTTTTGATACGGACGCCGGTGTAAGCCAGTGGTTGAAATCACAGGCGGCATATGTCTACAGCGACGGTATTGAAAAAAATTGTGCCACGGTATGATAAGTGCTTTAATTTGCATGGCAATTATGTGGAAAAATAGTTTAAGAGTTTATCTTTCAAATGTCTATAATACAATTTGGTTTGTTCATTCTGTTACTTTTTTATTTCAAAGCGTCTGCTACTTTCTGCACAGCCCACGTATGTTTCGTACAGAACAAAATGTTATAATTTGAGGTTGTATCTCTTTCTTGAAAAGAGTTTTTCATAATTGAACAAAACGTTTGATAGTCAATTATGATATCACAAGAAGAACGTCTCGAACTATTGAATGCTAGCAGCTGAAGTACTCAGCGTTCTCCGAGTAAAATTCTAAATAGCCTACGGTACCTCCAAATCTACCAAGAAAACTCTGTATTTATAGCCATAACAACTATACCCTTTTCAAGTAAACTTGCACATACAAATTCAGCGTCTCTTATGAAATACCATATTTCGTGGTACTAAGAGCCGACTTTATGAAAAAGGTAGGTTGTATATAATGATTTTATGTCGATACACGTATTCTTAATCTTGGCGTTCCGGCAAAAAATTCTAAAAGCCTACGTCTATTCCCGAGAGTTAAGTATGTCAAGCCAATGATGTAGATTTGTATAAAACGCAAATAAACAAATATTTATTTTTATATACAAGAAGATTTTTAGGTCACATAATTTTTCTAATATCATATTATAACAATATGTTGTACACTTTTAGTTATTCTTAACTTTTAGCAATAAAAAAAAATATAAAAGTACGGTTTAGACTTTTGTCCACATCCTTGGAACATTTCATAACAATAAACAGCACTTTTCAAAGATTTTTTCTAGTTCTGGTACACTTAAAAATTACTTTAAAATAACATTGAATAATAGTTTTGCATAATTTGAATAATGAATTATACTATTTCAATGATATTAACTAATATTTTAATAATTATTACAATTTTCCAGGTTAAGACTCAAAACAGTAAGATAGTAGCAAGAGTTATCATTTTTGAACACTTATGCTTACATTGCACAGTACATAAAAAATGTCGCTGAGAACTTAATTATTTTAAAGATTCTCGTATTGTTACTTACTGAAATTTTATATTTTGACTCTGCTCGTTCAATCTTGTTCACGAAGAAAAAATTGAGGTTAAAATACGGTTATAAGAATCAAAGAAGAAATGAGTCTACATAGATTTAAATATAACAGCTAATGCTGTATAAAATTTGCCGTTCACCTATTCCACTACGATTTCTAGAGCATAGGCTGGTACGTTTTTGAAAGGAAATCTGCATAGAGTAACATTCTCTATCCTTTCTCAATCCTTTTATCCATATTTTATCTCAACCATCTCTTGAACAAAACTGACGAATATAACCAAAATACAGAATTTGATTGAACAACAATTAGCAGATAAATATGTTTGTATTAACATATTGCTAAATTTCTAACATTTCAATGTGGATTTCTATGTTTATTGTTTCTAACTATTAATATATTCCTATATCGCACCAGAATACTGTACATCACTCAGTTAAAAGTCACTCTTTACAGAAAAGTATAAATACTCAAAAAGTCTCTTCTCATCGAATTGATTTTCGATATTAATATTCTGGGAATACGTAAATACACGTAGTATAAGTATTCTATAAATTATGAAGAGCTCAATTTAAAAAAAAAATATATGAATCAAATAAATACAGTCACGCTATAGTAGCATATATTCCATTACAGTAACGCTATCCTAACAAATTCTGACCAGAGTAATACATCCTAACTATATATAAAGCTACATGAACTCACTCACTGACATAAAATAACGGGTACTTTCGGTAGACGTGGAACGTTGAAATTTGGCATGATTGTGGTTTTTTGGGACTAACCCACAGTAAAATTGATAAAAGTGAATATTTTTAATTTTTAGGGGGTCTAAAGGGTAGATGAAAAAATTCCCCACGTTATTTAAATGGACCTTTTTTGGACCTATAAGGCCATGTTTTAGGCACTTGAATTAGAATAAAACCATGAAATTCGGTATGCTTGTACGTTTTATATAGAATTATTTAACAATATCACTAAAAATAAAAAAAAATGAATGGTTACATTTAGAATGGTTTTATGGGGAACTGAAAATTTTTTCCCATGTTATTTATATCGGACATCTACTACACTCCAAAATATTTAGGCACTTCCGGCAGGATTAGAATGATTGTAGCTTGCTGATGTAGAATGATGAATGAATCTAGAAATTTGGCATGATTGTAGCCCTCCAGAACAAATTAACAGGAACATTCCCAAAACTAAATATTATTAGTTTTTAGAAGGTCTAAAGAGAGGATGAAAAATTCCCATGTTATTTAAATGGACGTTTTCTTAGGATACAAAATCTTATTCTTTAGATGCTTGAAATAGGAAAAGATACTTGAAATTCTGTAGTATTGTGGGTTTAAGAGGTACGAGGCCGTAGGTCAAGCAAACGCGGGAGCCTTGGGGGCGGAGCTCCCAACTAGCCAAAGACTAATCTACTTATTAAAACTAAAACATATTATTTTGGTTTTAATAAATAAATGTATTATCCTGATCAGAAAAATTCTACTTATTTATGGCATACGATACCTTCCCTATGAATCATAGTATCATGTTCTTTCTTTTTTAAAAAAAATTGAAAGATTCAGTTTTGAAAAGCATACTGCAAGTAATATAATTTTAAAAAGCAAGCTGTAGGTAATGCATAAAGGACTTTCATTTTCATAAAAATAATCACTTACACTAGATTCAGTCTCTCCGTACTTATTGGAAGCCTTAATCTTGTATTGACCAGTGTCTTTATGTTGACCAGAAGGAATATGAAGAGTGTAAGTACATTCTTTCAAGCCTTCTTCAATCTCTTTGATAGAAACATCTAATTCCGCATCTTTACCTGCTTCAACCTTTACATCATCATGGAACCTATAAGAGTTAATTGGAAATATATTTTTATATTTAAAAAATTGTAAATAGCCAATGATAAAAGAGTTTATTTAGTTTATATACCTGTGGAATATTAAATTTAAGATTCTTCATGAAAAAATATTACTTCTTTACGAAAAGAGAGGAAAATAAATTTTAACAAAGACTTACAGCGTGGCTTTGTAGTATTTTCAGGCTAAAAAAAATAATTTGTTATGTGCAGTAATTAATTTTATACTAGATATCAATTTAAATGTCGGCGTCGTGGGCAATATTATACAGGAATTTTATCGTATTTTTTTCCACTAAGATAAAATAGAACTCATATGTAAATTACCATGTAATATCTGGAGCGGGATCTCCTACAATTGTCGTAGTCAAAGTAGCTGGTTCGTTCTTCTTTACAGCCACATTTGCAAGGGGAACTTTCACTTTCGGACATCTGAACTCATGGACAGCTAGAATATGAAACAAAATTTTCGCATTTATAATTCTATACAGATAATAATTAATTTACTACGTATCCACACGATTTTTCTTGGAATTCTACTCACTTGAGAAAAGAATTTGGCTGAAGTTTATTCTTGTAAATATTATATATAGTACGAGAAAAAGTAAAAAAATAAAGGAACTTTCTAGGGAGTTTCTCGCACAAGGGTTTGGTAACACTACTAGTACCCAGCGTTGAATTAGTGTCGTCTGCAACACTTCTATGCAATGTGTCACTCTTATTCCCCCGTTAGTCGTTGGAATGTAGCAGATCTTAACCCTACAACAGCCAACCTATTCCTAACATAAAAAGCCAAGGTGAGTCGAATAGACTCACATTGTTGATAACATATTATCAGACCTTACATTGTGTTGCAAAGTATAATTTCGTGTAATAATTTTAAATGTTTTTTAACAACGTGTAAGTATACAAACCACGCATTCGTACCGACATCATATCTATAAAAAGATATATATTGAACTACACATAATTTCCAGTCGTATAAAAATTATACGCGATAAGTCCATTGGACTCATGTTGGTCGTTTAGAGATTAAACATGGCAGCTCCTTTCTCGATCTGTACCAATAAGGAAATGAGGACAGTGATTCGCTTTTTGTTTGCAGAAGGAGTTAAACCTGCGGAAATCATTCGTCGAATACAAGCGTAGTATGGTGACAGCTGTTTACCGCGAAGCAAGATCTCAGAGAAAAAACTCTTTATGTGACTAGGAAAGATCGGGCAGGCCATTATCACGAACTTGGGTACATTATCATGAACCGGAAAGTAAGGCAGCGAGCGCGGTTTGGAAATACCCAGTATCACCAGAAGTTAGGAAATGTAAACGTCAACTATTAGCTAGTCATTGATGCGGTGTAAAATACATGCAACCAAAAAAACCGGTCATTGATGCGGTGGTTACACGTGCAACCGAAAAAAAAAATTCCCGACGGAATAAAAAGAAACTAATGAAACGTTGGAGAAAATGTGTTAAAGAGTGCAGGGAAATTATGTAGAAAAATAATGTATGTTTCACTTTTCTATCATTAGAATAAATGTATTTTTTCTCATGTAGAAAAAATAATGTATGTTTCAGTTTTCTATCATTAGAATAAATTACCTTTTCTCAAATCCCTTTACCTTTTGACTCCCCCTCATATATGTAGATCTATACAATCTTTGTGTTTCCTGATTACAACTTGATTGAATTTTTCAATTCAAATTTAAATATTACAAGATAAGAGAGATAAGTGCTCAAATAGAAAATAAAAGTAATATATATAGTATTCTTCTAGGAAGCTTGTTAAATAGATAGCTCTCAATAGATCAAGTTTAGATAGGATGGTAACAAAAAATGGATCAAAAAAGTGCACAACAACATCCTGAACAAATTAACTTAGCAAAGAAAAAATCACTGGCACTGTTTTCATTTTCGGTAATTAAATTTTGACTTTTTTTAAAACATTAGAGTGAATAAGAATTAAATATAATTGATAAGATTTGATGGAAACTTACGGTTCATTGAAAGTTTGGCTTGATGAGTCTTTTCACCCAATCTGTTCTTTATCTTCACCTCATAAGTGCCTGCATCTTCTAGTTGAGAATTAAGGATTTCTAATTTGTACCATTCACCTGAATCAGTAATCTTTATTCTGTCACTTTCTTTCATTTTCTTTCCATCTTTGTACCTGGAATAAATGTATCAAGTGGGATGTTTTTTAAAGTGTATATTCACTATTTTAAACCTCTCTTAAAATCTCCAGCTAAACCTACTCTTAGAAAACATTCACCATTTTTATAATACATTATGAATGTTTTACTTTAATATATTAAATACATTAGATGTTTTTTCTTGCTCTATCTGGTCTAGTTCACTTAAATTGACAATGAAAAATTACACCATTTATACAAAAAAAAAAAACTTTTATTTTACGGAATATTTCATTCCGCTTGCTGGAATATCTCAATTTCATATACATCCAATGTACAGTATATACCTAATGGAGTTCAAGCAAGCTGCATGAAATGTTTTGCTAAATTGTAAACACTATATATATATATATATATATATATATATATATATATATATATATATATATATATATATATATATATGTGTGTGTGTGTGTTTGTGTAAAGTGTAAATTCTTTGTATACTATACACTTTGAGAAAAATATAAACAACCCGTATTGAAATTGATAGATTCATACTTACAGAGCTAAGCTATCAAAGGAAAAGAGAGTCAATATAACCAACGTAAGTAGCCTTTGGATTTTGTTTACTATCAGAATAATACTCCATTACGAAAATGAAGCTACAATTTTGGCATTGAATATAACATGTAACGTGCTGTTTGATAGCTCTGTCATGGTCCGCTAGTTGGTTAGACCAGGACAAGAAAGATATATTATGAGACTAGATATTAAACATTACTTTTTTGAAGAAATTGCGGGAAATTAGCAACGGCATAAAAATAGCAAAATTTTAGTAACTTATTAAGAAATTGTCTTTGTTCTACTATCTTACTTCGCGAGCCTGAAAGATAAATAACTTTACTAATATATTTCATCAGGTATTCTAGGACTCGAGAAATGAAAGCTTGTATATATGATTGCAATATTTTATAACAATAAATATGAAAAATTAGACATATGAGAAATTTATCTGTACAAAAATAACATTATAATGTTGGTAGCTTCAATTAACCAATTCAGCAATACAAAGTCTTTATCATAAACGTCAAATGGAGAAATTCCAACAGCAAAATCAATTTCACGAATAATTTTCAAATTATTAATCCAAATAACATTTACGTCTGAATTGAATTCGAATAATGCGTAAATCCAATATTTCTCTTTACGTAAAGTATACGAAACGGAGAGATAATACTCATACAATACAAAATTAAACACTTACCTAAAATAGTAATTGTATCAGACCTCATTCACCTTTCTTATGAAAGTTTACAACCCATCACTCATAACGTCATAAATACTTTCATTTGCACAATGAGAAAATTTTCGACTAACAACACTTCTTGAAATTCATACACCTAGGTTTGCTAAAGAACACTATATATTTTACAAATCGAGTTATAATTATAAGTAACTTGATAGAGCAACACGAACATAGACCAGTAAGGCATATATGTTGCCCATCTGTACTTTGCCTTCGAATAACTTCACTGTCTTTGAGACGCGCATTCGAAGGTACAAAATTCAAACCTTTCCACCAGAAACGCTAACTAATAGATGGTTCATATGGGATTGCATAGCCTCCAAGTTACAATTTCTAAGATATTATTTCCTTTCTTTCATAAAGTGGTAAAGATACCACACGTAACAAACATTATTTAAATATATTAAAATTTCCTACTTATAACAAAGATGTATGTTTACTAAAATTGAGGACATGTACAATTGTAAGAAAATGATATGGACTTACCAACTAGCTTCTGGTCTTGGTATACCATTGGCTTCAACCTGGAATGTCGTTCCTAGTGATTCAAAAATTATACTGTCCGCCATTTCAGTCTTCGTGATAACAGGGATAGCTATACAAGAAATGATTAACTCGTTAACAGATATATTTCCACAATTATATGTAATAGAATGCAGAAGAGACAAAACAATTCATGTACTTGATTGTTTCTTATTATTAATAATATTTATGATGCTAAAATAGATTCAATACTAGATATATATATATAGTTCTAAATTGAAATCATAAATACACAATTTTCACATATATTCATTAACAAAGTGATACAGGAACTTCAAAAGTATAAATATATTAATATTTTGAGATTGAAGCAAATATTAAATATTATAGCTCTTCAGAAGAGTTGGTCATGCAGAAAATGAACGACATTTTACAATTTACATGAGATTTACTTCACGAGAAATACACTGCATATTACCTGCGCAAGTATTATAATCTCAACGTGTAGCTGTTACTACTGAAATCCAAAATCTTCATAAATATCACAGAGCAAACTCTATTAACAATAATAATTAATTTATGCAAATAGTTATTCTAGACAAAATGACAAAAGAAAACATTACGCTCGTATAAATATAGGTATTTCGTTTTTACTTAACAAATCATGTACAACCATTTTCTGATTCATTAAAACATCTTCTGCTAAATTTTTAAATGCACAATAGTTCTAAGTAAAAACTTAATACCTATTATCTACGTATATTATATACGAAGTATATTATATTTCTATAACTTACGTAAGCAACCAATCCCACCTGGGACTTAGTTGTTTATCTATAATCTTATGTCAAACAGTTCGTATTAGTTGTAGTTGATGTTATAAAATGGTATAGAAGAAATACTTAGAACGTCTTGTAATTTGTAAAAAAGAAATGTAGAAATACGCTGATTAAAAATTAATTTAGGTAGATAACTTGTAGTTCAGATCATTATTACACATATCGTCGGCGTTGAGGTAGAAGTCGCTAACTCCAAAAGCATACGAGTGGAGTTAGGTACTAATTCCAGTACGAGGATGATATACAAGGTGAAATGTACGATGTTCTGATATATTATGAGGCTAGATGTAGCAGATGGCATTGTTACGCTAAGGATAACCACGCTTAACAACACAATTTCATCGGCTACATCTAGTTAGAATGTTGTGTATTTCACCTTGTGTATCGTTATCATACTGGAAGAAGTACCTAACTCCATTCGTATGCTTTTGAACTTAGTGACTTCTGCCTGAACACCGACGATATATAACTAATAGTTTATTTCTGTGTATATAATTCTTGATAATAGAAGATAATTAATTAAACATTGCAAACAATTATCGCAGTATCTTTACCTGTTGTTATAATAAAGATCAAGGAGTATAATTTAGAAAATAAATAGACATAGAACGTATTTACATATATAACTATACGTTCGAAAAACAGAAAACAATTTTATGTTTGTTTATTTTGTGGATTGTCTCCCAATTTCTCGCAAGAGGTATAGATGTGGTAAGAACTGTTCATAATGCTTAATTAAATGCATGTTCTTGTATTAATCATCATATTCACTGAAATAAATTATCTTAAACAGTATAATTATTGTTATTAAAACAGTTGTCAGATCAATAGCAATACTTTGGAAGCGCATCTAAGTTACATAATTAAAACTCATAAATTACTATTTGCACATAATTGGTGATTTAATAAGTTATTTTTAAAATTTACACATTACGTAAATAAGCACAAATATTTATTAAAAACGTACTCCCAGGTGAGATTTGATCTTTATTACATATAAATCAGAGCTTGTGTCGCATTAAAAGGAATTTCATATTTAGTAATTCCACACACCTTTCGATACTGTTGTCATGAGCAGATGTCAAGAACAAGGCAAGATATTGTACATGATTTGCCTAAGAGTTTGAAATTATTTACGGAAGAAATTACGAAGTGCAACAGGTAGTGTAGTGGGAAATCAGAAACATATATCAAAGACTGTAACTGTCATAAGAATATAAGTTACAATAGAAAGGTCTAATTTTATTGATTCATTGCCCTAGCACCTTCAACACAGGAGACTTCGAGCTAAATTTCCAATGGAAACTCATGCGATTTAGCCTAGATACCGAATAAAGTTTAATTGATTGTCAGTAATAATGTAATAACAGGTAATACGATACGCCGAAGTCATTTCCAGGTATTTTGCAATTGTATCTACTAAATGGAAATTTGCGTTTTACTTTAACAGCACTGTAACTCATTGCACTAGTAAATTAAATATTAACATACTGATTGTGAATGTCATACTTAAAAATGATCTAACGTCCTAAGAGCCCCATCACGGCGAAATTAAAATACCGCTTTCATTTAGCTATGTAATTAGTGACCTGTTTGAAATACAATTACGCTTCTTGGGATTTTCCTGGAATGTCGTTCCCAGTGATTCATAAATGACCACTTTTTAAAAAGAAAAAAAATCTATTTTATGTTTGGGATTTAAGTTCTATCATTTGATTTAAGTATTATAACAAAAATGTTAATTGTAATATTAATTTATTGATTTGTTTATCAACAATAAATAATAATATGCATAACGCAGAGAAGAATCTGCTAGATAACAGGAACTTTTAGTAGATACAAATTAATAATGCACTGTTTACTGCACATGATTTTTTTTCATATAACTTATCACATATTAACAAATTTCCTTCTATTTTTTGTTAAATGTAACACTAGCTCTGACCAAAGAAAAACTTCTACTATAAAGAAATTTTCAAATTTACAAACTTACCACAAATAGATGGTTTGGTAGAATGCGCCACCCTGAGAATCCAGCAAACATTTAAGCATTAAAGCATGCATCTACAAAGCATGAAAAACACACGTACTTACTTTTTTAAAAAAATGTTATCAAAACTAATAAAAGCCGTCCAGTTTCTCACATAGTATTTGAAGTGTATATATATGTATCATGAATATTTGTTGAAATGTATGGCAGTGTGTTAATGAATGTTATGCTTTGTACGTGTAAAAGATAGGTAGACAATAAGAAAACAAAGAAGAAATGAATTACAATTTTTAATAAAAGTACAAGTTTATTTTATAGCAACATGCTGATCTCTTCATCCTACTTACTACTTTGAAACACTGAAACTATAGTAGGTATTATCTACTTTACAAGAAAACAATTGTGTTTTTGTTTACATTTACTCTTTTAACAGAAATTTATAACACAATATAACGTACATTCAATTTATTAATATATAATTAAAGTAACTTTCTACATTATTTTTGTAAACATCCTATTTCTAGTAAATTGATATTTTCTCTTCTGATTATTATTAGCGAACATGATATTTACAGTCAAGTATAATAAGAATGATTAAAATACCGTAAGATAAGTCTGATTTTGTAGCACTTTTGATTAAAAATATATTGTATATTCTTATACAATTACCTTTGAAACCTTAAATAGCAGATTAGCTCATTTCTATATTATGGAATTTATATTTGCTTTAGTTGTAATTTATATTTGTCGCCCTTTATAAGAGGAAACTTTTCTTTCAAAATATTCCAAACAATCAACTTGAAAGCAAAAATAGAGGAATCGAGGACATAGGCAAACATTTCAAACAAAATGTAGCTATTTAATCAAGGTAAGTGTAAAGTAGCTTTCAATGAAAACTAATATAAAAGAATTTTGGATTTATCCCGAAAAGAAATTAAATATAAACAGCGAAAAGATACAAAAACCGTTCGAAATAAAGATTTTAACATAAGACACCTTCAAGACAAATTTAATTAGAAATGACTAAAGAGCGCCACCAATAGTACATCTTGAAAGAGAATTAAAATGTGAGATATAATTGAAGTATTTTGTTAGGAAACTGATGTACTGCAAATAATTAATGTTTTAGATGAATGGCCATTAGTAAATCTGTATGAGGTGAATATCTCAAATCTAAGAAGTGAAATGTGACTTCTAACAAATACTGTTGAAAATAACAACACGTATGCTTTCTTGCATAATAAGCTTCGAGAAACGCCGATCACTTTGAAGCAAATATGATCAAGTAATAACTACCGTGTACGATGACATGATGAAATATAAGTTTTGAATATCTTGCAAAAGAAACACTTCTTTGTCTTATATTATGTATGGAACAACAAGGAATATATTATGATCCATTATTGAATATTAAATTTTAAAAATCAATCTCTAAAACTCTGAATGTAATATACGATAGTAAACTAAGATATTCAGAATTATTTGCACGAAAAAATATAAGTGGTAAGTAAAAATAGAAAACATAACATATTAATAACGTTTTTGATTTATCATTTTATTGATATCATGGTTTTATTTTCAATCTATCACAAACCTATCCAATAGATATTATGATAATTTCCATCTACCTACTGGATATGATACATATTAATGAAATTTCTAAGTTCTGAAATCATCTATTAATGACTGGATTGCACATACTGGAAAAAGGTTGAGGAATATTAATAAGTCTACAAAAAAATATATTTCTTTATTATAAGTATTTGCATTCTATGTTTAAAGATCTACCATGGATGGACAAAACGGACGGAGGATAGAAGCGAAGTACTTGATAACTCTATAACGCTTTTATCTTTTATTTAATGCATAATAAAGTAAATTTATAATTAATAGTTGAATTTTTCTTTATATATTGAAATGTAAGTCTGAAAATTACGACGGTGCCTTTTATATTAGTATTTATATGTGAAAATATAAACTTGAACCATAATTGTTATTATTGGACTAAATAAGCACTACAAAAAAGACTGATAACGCTTAAACACATGCGGTTCAAGAACGGTAGAAATAGACTGGAGAAAATTTCCATGTGGATGTTGGTATGGAGAGAAAACCGGATGAGTCATACATCTAACAAGTAGAAATTACTATGTAACAGAATGTTCAGAATTAAGAATCGTTCGTTATTACATCTTTTTAAATGTTCAAATTTATATTAAATGCGAAAGACTTAATCAGTGTATATTTTGCACAACTATATCGTTACCACTTAGCATCTTTTAACTTTTAAGATACTAAGTTTACAAAGATACTTTCATGTAGGGTCCTAGATTCCAAGCAACTATATAAAAGCATTTTTGTTAAAATGCAATATTTATTACATTTCCGTTTCTACATCTGTGTTATTGATCACATTTACTGGTAAATACATCCTTTTTATTGTATCAATATAAAGAATAGCATCTTCCTTTATTGCGAAAGGAAAGTAATGCTCCAAACTAATTTATTGTCTGTGTACTAGTTGCAAGATTTTGAGAAAACAGTCTCCTTCAATGTGGTATATCTACCAGATATCATAACCATTCTAAAGGGGAAAGAGGTTCCAGAAAGGGGGATAATTTGAAAGCACTAATGAAAAACAATGACATAGTTATGTCAAGTGTTCTGCAGATTTCTCCGCCCCCTAAAACTACGCATGCTTAAGTAGGCGTAAATCATACCTTTTATAATTTTTAATCTATTCTACGTATTATAAGTCTTATTTCATACCTCCAGACAATTAAGGTATCAGCTACTGGGATTTGAAAATAACCGTATGAAAATTGCATTTTACTCAAAAAGTCACGTGGTACCTAAAGCCGGAACGGGCTTGGTCGACTAAAGGTTAATTTATGGTAAAAGAATATTTTCTTTTAAATATTTTAGCCTATTTTTCTGTTACTGATTGTTTCATATTTATTCAAGTATTTTACTTATTATTATAATAAAAAAGATAT
The DNA here is from genome assembly GCF_964235325.1 of Thermobia domestica. Lineage (NCBI taxonomy): Eukaryota > Metazoa > Arthropoda > Insecta > Zygentoma > Lepismatidae > Thermobia > Thermobia domestica. Next base: position 29,707,800 of record NC_137454.1, read on the forward strand.
GAATGGAAGATGAAGAAAGGTGAAAAAACAGAAAGAAGTACCCAATAAAGAAAAGATTAAATATTAAAACACAAGAAAACTATTGAGTAGATTACGCGCTACCTAAAAGGCTTCTACTTAAAAAAAAAGAGTTATCGCAACCTAAAATTCTGAAAAATGTGCGAAGGGAAATAAATTAATTAAGACACTGGTTAGCCTGAACGAGTTTTGTAATTTATCCCTCTACTATATGAATAACAATTAAAGACTCACATTCTAAATATTTGTATGATTTTTATCCATTAAATACTGCTTTGTAAATATTAGTATGATATTTATCTATTAAAGACTAATTTTGTAAATATTTGTATGATATTTATCAATTAAAGATTCACTTTGTAAATATTTGTATGATCCTTATCCATTAAAGACTTACTTTGAAAATATTTATATGTTTTTTATTCATTAAAGTTTAACTTTGTAAAATTTCTATGATTTTTATCCATTAAAGACTCATTTTGTAAATGTTTGTATTATTTTTATCCATCAAAGACACACTTTGTAAATATTTGTATTATTGTCATCCATATCACTTTTGACCCTACATATGTATTTGTATCTTTTGTGTTTTTCGTAATTTGTTATTGGCAATTGTCTGAAGGTATGATACGTAATAAAAGCCATGAAAATCATTTTATTATACGATACTGTAATTTCTTCGCCTTTAATATTACAAGTATAAATTGTTTTTTTTTTTAAATTTTGCTTTAACTCATTTTTAGCAATTATGTATCCCCTTTTTTGTTTCTTAAAAAAAGTAATGTATGTGTTATTTAAACAATCGCATGGACTCCAAAAATGTTCAAGTATAAATACTTATGTCCTAAAAACGGATTAGGACTTTGTTCACATGGTCTTTAATTGTCGAATCGCAGTGACGCATACCTTGCTTAAAATTTAGTATGTTGAAAATATTCCTCACGTGTCATACATTCAAAAATACGAAATATTAAAACAGTTCAGCACATATATTTCTATATCAAGACAACATTGATATAGAAAGAATGGAAAAATCATTTACTTTAATACTTTTCATGATATGTGAAGAGAGGATAAAAGTTAAGTATTGTCGTTTGATGCTTGAGTTTTCAGATGCGTATGTTGTGAAACTTTTAGCGAATTGTAACGGTAGGAGTATAAACTCGTTTAACGACTTTCAGTTCAACTTCTAATTCGTAACATAATCAGTTAAGCCTTATCTGAGAGATAATTATACTTAACTATATAAAACGCCATCATATTTATGGCACGTCACTTTAACTAAAAAGAAAAAAAGAAAGAAAACACGAATATAAAGGAGTTAGTCATATATCGCGGATTGATTCATGATGAATCAAAGAGCACCAAAAAGAGCATCTTAGAAAACAAAATTATTAGAAGCACAACTACACGTTAACTAGTAAATATTTACACATATATAAGATCGTGAAGTACATATGCCATTTTTCTTATTTGCCGTTTGTTTCAATGTTATAGTCGTTTTTTAGTTTTTTTTTATAGAAAAAGATGGCACACTTGATATTTACTATTTTATGGACAATAAAATAGGATCTTGCTCTTGGTGTCCTTTTCGTTTCGCTCGGAACATGCACATTTAATGTATTTGTCATTGTATTAATAATGACTTTATTTAGGGTTAATATACAGAGTGGCCACAAAGTCTCGTTTCCCCTTGATAAATGTTAATGTTAAGTTTTCCCGTTAACCCTTGATAAATGCTAACCATGAACGATATCTGATACTTCCAGTTACAGTAATGAAGAACGTGTTATTTCAAGTTGTTGGGTGCATGAGAGCAAAACACGAAGCTCAGATTTCACCATCTGTGATAATGCTCTATAAAGGTTCATAAACGGCATCGTTGTATAAAACCGTTACAATACCACTGCCGAACTGACAGTAGCTGTGAAACAAGCTTTCATTCTAGTTACACCTGCAATGCTCTGCGAAATGTTTCACAGAACCTGGCGGGGTATTATCCTTTGTCATAAGAATGACTGTCGACAGACTGATCATTTGGACACTTAATGTTTCTTATCTTAAAACTTCTCGAAAGCATTGCTGTTCATGTCATTCAGTTCTTTCCGTGTAGTTATTTACGTACGTTTAGTGGTTTATATTACTATTTTCAGGGTTTATGTTACTATTTTTGTGGCCACCCTGTATATATACGTAACTTTAAAAAATAATAAAAACTTAAAAATGACTAATATTACAGAAATAAAAAAAATGTAGTATAGATTAAAATGGATGCAACTGACATATTGTAAATGAAATAAAACATACAAACTTTATAATATTAACAAAATCTACAGTACGAATTATCTATATAACATGTTATTTGCACCCAAGGAGTATAACACAATGGACATATACTTCTTATCATGCGAAGGAAAACAAGTTCCACATAATGCAAATATAATTTTGAGTAGGGTTTAATATACTCTACACAACATATTATCACGTTACTACAATATATACTTCTGACGGATTTGTTTTAAAAATCTGTTGGAAAAGGACTTTACATGAATACGTATTAGTTATCTTTCCTTACTCTGGCTACCATCTGTAATTGCCAAAACTCTAATTAGAATATTAATTGTATTTTTCACGAGAAAAACATTCGCCCATTTTTTAAATCGAAAATAATTATGTTTCTAATAAAACGACGAATTTTTCGTCGAATGACAGTAACCAAAGTTTCAGTATTTCAAAGTAGTAGTAGTACTTCAAGGTAAAAGCAATAGAAAAGAAGTATTTTCCAAAAATAATTAGAAATAAGTTAGAACAAGAACAACATTAATTAAAGACAGATAACACATAAATTAGAATTCAAAACATAGTCAGAAATAAATTTATTTCTAATTGTGAAGCTATAAGTCATATTCACCTATTGTTGATCTTTACTGTAATAACTGAGGGAATTAAACTAGAAGCAAGGGCTCGGCTTAACCTAAAGCAGTTCTTATATTACTACATTGGATTATTTTAGTAAACTTGAAATCTCCAAATAGAAAAATATTATTAGATGGTAATTAAATTTTCCTCAGTACATAAATAAATGCCTATTTAATAAAGCACTCAAACTTAAGTTAAGGGTATTCTCAGGGATTGCAATCCAGCCATTAAATTCTGATTCTAAAACTAAATCCTTCAAGTTTCTTGTTATGCTAATTCAACTAAGTTAGAGGATCAAACATGAAATACAGTGAAAATTTAATAAATTGTAATTTTATTGATGAAATATTTTGGAAAGACTTAAATATAGATATTGTACTTCAATATTCAATTAATTGCTACTATTATGATTACTTTTTTTTAAAAAAAATAATAATGTTGCTTCTACAATTAATTATTTGTAAAAGATAATCTCTTGAACTACATCTTTAACGGTGTAGCTTTTTATAATTATTTAACTAAAATAAGCTATTTTTGTTAATTTAATGGTAGTTTCTTCTTGCACTTTTTGACCAAAAGATAATCATATAATTTCATATGTTGGGGACATTTTACTAATGGCCTATGTTAGCAAGGTCACACACTATTTGAACAATTGAGAAGAAACCTCAACATCGAGAAATCTAGTGTACACGTGAATTTTTATGAAGAACTCAATTAGAATTTGAATTAAAATCTATTTGATAAACACTCTACAAAAAAGCAATCGATTTTGATACTTAAAGAGGCCTAATCACTGCGTAGTTAAAATACCACTAATTTTACAGTAATTATGTGATATCTTCAAGTAGATAAAAATAATCGAAATATGGAACAAGAGCGCGCTAGACAGTATTATTTTACATGAGGTACCGTTATCACAAGTCACCTAGTAGCTTTCCGTTTACAGCCATTTAGAAACACGAAAATAAGTGCCGATTTTCTAAATGGCTGGATATTGAAAGCAGATAGTGAGTCATGATAACGGTATCTCATGTAAAATAATATTGTTTAGAGAGCTCTTGTTCCACTTTTCGATTATTTTTTATTTATTTGAAGATATCACTTAATTACTGTAAAATTAGCGGTATTTTAATTTCACCGTGATGGGTCTCTTAAGCCTGAATCTCTACCATCATAGACCATATATAAAAAGTAGAAGAGACCATAGATATAGCTTTAATGAAGATCACATGTTTAGAATGCCACTGAGAGATAACTTCAGTAAAAGAAATATCGAAAAGTAGATGTGAAAAAATATTTTCTTTAAGAGCCAAGCAGCAAAGGTTAGGGGAAAGAATATATTTTGTTAAGGAAATCCCCCTTACCTTCCTGCTTGCGTTCATCTTCTTTCTCCAGAATTTCACCCAATAAACTTCTCTGTTTCTTCACACGTCGTAATAGCGCTAGCATATCTTCATCCATATCATCCTCTATATCATCGTCTAAGTTTTTAATTCCTTTTTGCGTGGGGGGCTCGGTTAGTCCATTACATATAACAGCATTTTGCTCTTGGGTAGATTCTTGATTATCTACAATCTCAATCGTACATTTCTTTATTTCGCTCTCTCTGTTTTCTGGTTGTTGAGGCGGTGGAAGAGGAATAGCTTCAGTAATCTGTACAGGAGTTGCATTTGATTCTTCTAAACTCGCACCTCTGGATAAACTTTCAAAACTAGTTCCTCGTTGAGGAAACTGCTTACCATCTGCCTCTGTGACGCTAGTTTCCGATTCAGACAGAGAGACAATTGATATTTGATGCCGTACTGACGCACGATCTGCTTCGCTACCTTCGGGCTCTTCAATGACAACATTACTAGGTTCTGGAGGATCAATAAGCTGAAATCCCCATTCCTGTGAGCTTACTTCACTTGCTTTCTCATCCCGAGTGAAGGCTTTCGGTCCTGTAGGCGATTCTGCAGCAAACATATTTAATACACATGAAATAAAAAGATTACCTGTATAATAATACGTAATATTATAATAGTAATAATATTAAAAGCTAAAGCAGAAGATCTACAGTTAAAGAAAGAGTACTTGCTGCTATTCAACGTCTACAGAGCAGCCATAGTATTATTCAATCATGAGGTAGTATGTCTTTATTATAAATATACAATTATTAAAATATAGCAAGTTTTTACTCAATATGTGTTTAACATTGCATTGGTTATTTTGCTTTAGACAGATACACAAATAGGCGACGAAAGACAATCTAAGAGATTAAAGTTTATTTTTAGAAGACAACACATAACTACCCACACATAGTGTATAAATCACGAGCTTTTCTACTTGGACAATACAATTATTATCTACAACACCCCTAAATGTACCAGAACATATTCCAGCTTGACAGCATGTCAATTTACAGGGTAAGATTTCCAAAGTTTTGTCGTTGTAGCTTCCTTGGAAATAACCTTTCATAAGAAATAATGGGAAAGTAAAAATATACGACTTTTTGTACATATATGTGGAGAATGTGAACACTGTCCTTGGTCCAATTCTAATGCTATGTCCTAGAAGTAACCTTGAAGATTAGAATAACCGTTACCCCGAAACATAAAACAGATTTGTATATTAAGTCTCTCTAACGAGATTTTTTAATATTGTTTCTTCTGTTTTAATTAACATCTCTTCCCTAATTCTTTTTAGTACTGCTTTGTTCAAATAGAAGAAGCACTCTATTTACAGAAAGGTTAACCTAATGTATCGTAAATTATTGTATTGCCAGACTACAATTTTATTTTACATAAAATTAATAAATGTATAACGCAATTATATGATGACGGTTTGGTGTGTTAAAAACCGGTTATTTTCTCCTTTCAATTATATAATGCAATTAGTCAAGGGCGAATCTAATGTAATATTTTTTTTTCATATTTTGCTATAAAAATCTAAACAATAATTTCATTCGTAATATTTCTCTTAATGGCTTAATTTTTCATAACATTAACATGATTATTACTTTTAAATTATTAAAATATTACTGTATCCAAGTAAGAATGAATTTTAGGATTTAGGATTTAGATTTCTGGGCTCTCGGCATCTATGACCATGACGTCTCTCGGTGAGCACTATCCGGGGAAAGGGAAGTTGCCTGGGACCTATATGTTAGGTACCACCCCGGCATTTGCCTGGGTGAATGAGGAAAACCAAAAAAACATTCAGGATGGCTGGCTTGAAAAAGCTTTTTACACATTTTCGACCGAGTGCCCCCACCGGGAATCGAACCTGGGACTGCTCGCATCCAAGGCGAGAGCGTTAGCGACCACCCTACGTGGAACCACAATTAAGAATGAATGTCAAGCACAAAAATAAGAATAAATACAAATGAGCAAAATAAAACTTTGACTAAAAATTATTATTTTTGCACACCTAATTGGATTATATTATAACTTTCAGAATCAATACAAGTATTTATATCTTGTACAGCTTGATATCAACCTGAGTTTTACAATAAATTCTTTCAAACTATTAACTACAGTTAAGAAAAGATTTCCCTTAAATTTGTTCAATTATTTAGTAAAGAAGTGCTTTGGAGCGTTCACGGATATCTTAATAGTGACTTATATAACACGGAAAATTCAAAGAATCGTGTGTTCGCCTTTTATTTTTCTAAGAGTTATGTTTGTTTTTCGAAAGTATAGAATAAAATAGTTTTCTTCTGTCTCGGTAATAACAGCTGTAATTCTTGCTAGAAACGTTCCTCTCGACTCTAAAACAATTTAAATACGTAAATGAAATTACTTTAGAAATTACCAAGAGTTAGCATATTGTTTACAGTTTCCTAATATGAGAGAAGCCGAATAATATCTTTCCCACCATATCTATGAAAAGCACAAAAATCCACTCGGTTATTGTATTTTTCGTCTCTAAGGTTGTCTTTCGGAGAATTTAAAGATAGCTGGCTTTGGATTCCTTTCTCGGACATTACATACCTTGATATTCCGTTTCGCTGTAATCTCTGGAGACCGAGAGCTGATGCGACGCCATTATCTTCACATCTACACCATCTTCGATGTAGGTAATGGTTTCCGTTTCTATGCGCACAGATTTTGATTTACTCTCCCAGACTCCCTCAACCCCCCTTGTTACTTTCAGTAACAGTACATCGGGATTTTCAAGATGATCCTCAATAGAAGATCGTTCAATTAGATTACCTTCTGTTATCTCAGCCTGGGATGCCGCGGGAGTTATCTCTCCTTCCGTAATCTTCTGCGTTTCGTCCTCAACTTTAACCTCTTCCACAGAAACAGGTTCTAGCTGCTTCTTATCTTTCTTTGGCTTCTCTGGTTCTTCGTCCTTCTTTTCTTCTTTTTCTTCTTCTTCTTGCTCTTCTTTGACAGTTTTCTCTTGAGTTTCCTCGATTACTTCTTTCTGTTCTTCGATTACTTCTTCCTCTTTCTGTTCGGGTTCTGCTTCTTCTGTTTTCTCTGTTTTTGTTGCAGCTATAGTGAAAAATAAATATTACGATGATGTGTGTAAAATAAATTAGATATATATGTATTATGTGTTTAATTTGTAATTCCTTTAAGATTGTTTATGAAATATTTATATTTTTAATACTCACGATGAAAACTTTAAAAAAATTCTCACACATTCAAAATCCATGCTACTTTCGTTTTTTTTTAAAAAAAAGTTAAAAATAAACAAATGATACTACCTTGCATTGAAATTTAGAAATATGATGTAGAATCCATTCATGAGTTTATTGGGATACGAAGAAGAGAGAGCAGTGAACAAAAAGATAAAACACGCATAACCAGCTATTGTTAGGAATATTTGAGGAAAGATGGCAAGAAAATATACAAATATTTTAGGTAAATGAAAAGGAAAATTTAAAAATAAGTTTAGGGTTGAAAGAAACTAAGATGAAATCAGGAATCAAGAAGGAATTTAAAATATATCACCTTAGGATAGAAAATGATTGGAAAAAATGAGAGAAATGGGAACATAAAATAAGGTATTTATAATAATAAATTGATTTAGGAAAATTGATCTGGTTTCTTCTATACTCTATTTTTCTTAATTTTGCCTAAAATTATTTTCTCTATCTGATCTTAACTGATTCTCTAACTTCAAGTAACTTACAATAAAAATAGGTTAAGGAAATGAAACTGAGTGTAGGATTGGAATGGGAAGGCCAATTACAATAAGTTAGAAATAGCATGGAATTATAAGATTGGGTTACGACCAATAAGTTAAAGAAAATATTATTAGGTATATGAATTATAACAGAAGGTTGAGATAAAGTTAACAGCAGTGATATTTTTCTACGGACGGTGTAGTATGTATCTAATACTGTAATTTGTCATATATGATCGGTGACAGTGCTTTCTTTAAAACAAAATACAAATAAATTTACTGAGAACAAACTGAAAATTTAAGGAAACGAGAACGTACACTACGGAAATGTGTTAGCGATTTTAACGGTCGTACACTAAATATTAATATTAATATATATATATATATATTAATCGGTGAAGATAATGGCGATAAAGCTATATTGATAAAGAAATGAAATTTACATGATAGTATAATAGAAAATGGTACAAATTAAGTTAGGAGTTTGATGCAACTTCATGGTAACGTAATAAAAATGTAATTAAACAGTACAGAAATAGTGTTCTATGTATAACATTCACACAAAATGTTCTGCAGAATGATTTTTTCGTTCATCTGTACTTCGTATATTAAGACTTGAAATTATCTTTACAATATATCCAATCAAGACCATATTCGAAGGATATCTCACACTAATTCTGACTTGTACATATAATAAGTAATGAAATTCTACGTTTTTCTTAAAAAGCACTGATACTTATTGTTATAATCTTTGAGCAATGTATATTCATTCAAAAGCTGAAAATAGATTTTTGTGCAAAAACACATAACAATTTTTCAACAGGTTACAGATTTCTCTACACTACAATTTAAGGAATGGCACAAAGTACAGAAAAAGGAAGCGTGAAACTTTGCTTTAATATATTTATAGTCGTAATTTGTGTGTAAACAAATTTGGGTCGTATAATGGGATAAACATTTGGACAGGAAAACATTTCACATTTCAAGATTTCTGCTCTCTGCATCTTAAATTCTGGGTCTATCTTCTGCTATAGGGTTATGAAAAAAAAAAAAAAAAGAAATAACAACGCTAATAGGGTATGAGCATGCTTGTCTCATAATTCCAAAAAAAAAGCTCACTTCACTCAAAAAAGAAAAAAAAACTTCAAATCAAATCAATGTCAAGGGAACATTTGCTTATTGGGGTATAGAGAAAAATATATAAGGATACTGGAACAAGAAAAACAATTAAAAATCCAGCTGTTTACAGCGACATTGGATCAAGGTAGAGAAAAACTTTAAAGGGAAAAATTCACACCAAACCAAATACAGTTTCATGTTCGATGCATTTACTTACAGCAGATGATTCTGCCATGCATATGGATTCAAACGCATCTTATTTTAATATTTGAGGACCTGCCTGAAAGTTGTCAAAATATGTTAATCATATTATTTCATCTTAAATGTAAATTTTAACTTTTTCTTGGATTGATTGCCGTTTCACTGCTATTTCACATAGGAATCCAATGTGAACTTGGAAGATCAATTATCATGTCTTATGTTAATCATACCATCGAAGTAAAGTGCTAAAAACGTTCATAGATCTACATTTACGTTAAAGAGAAATCATCAAAATCTATTCAGCAATTTTGGAGTGATGAGGAGACAGATATAGTGAGGTTAATTTTCATTTACAGAGATAATTTAAATGGAAAGCATAAAATTATATACAGTTAACTGTTGATACACCAGGGGTGGCTTAATCGTGTTGCAGCTTAACCGGTGCTCGCCAAACAAAGAAAAAAAAACGAGAATCATCAAGAAAGATTATCAAGAATCATCAGCAAGCACATTAGAGAGAGAGAAAGAAAGAAAAAAGAAAAAGAGAGAGAGAATAGATATATAATTTGACCATGAGATTTTCCCATTCTTCCCCCTTACACAAGCTGAAACATTTCTGAATGACTGGAGTATGATTGCAACTTGCCCACATTCGAAACCCTCACAGATGAGCAAATTGTTAGTTGTGCAAGGAGAAAGAAGCATCATAAGCAGTGATAGTGAGAGGGAGGTGGGTGAAGGTGGGCAACAATCAATTGAAAGCGAAATCATACACGGAGCTGCACTTCATCACATCGAGTGTCCTCTGAACTACTCAGAAGGGCAAGAAGATAGTCTGTTGAGTGACAAAATGATGCTACGGTAAAATAAAATCATCGATCTTAAAAAAGAAAACTTTGCGAAGGAACAGAAACTTTTGACGGCATTTTTTAGCGAATTTCAATTGTCAGATTATTCAAGTTCCTTTACGTGCGTTTCTTTTTTGCTTGTTGATACAGTTAATTTGAAACTTTATTAAAACACAGTGTATGAAAATACGGAATAGGTGAATTGACATGTAGCATTTTCCTATCTATTACATAGTGGTTATTTATTTTTCTCATTTTTTCCCTCCCTTTAGATTAATGTGATTTTGAGTTAACCGTAAATATATTCCCCTCTATTACTCCATTAATCGGAAGTCAACTGTACACACTCACACAAGTAGACAATAAATTTTACAAGCGTAATTAATGACATCAAGTTTACACAATTTACAAAATGAAATAAATAATTCTTGATGTAGATGATCTCTTCAATACATCAAGTTCTCGGCTTATGTGCAAGAGAAATTTCTTGTTTTCTCTTAAATTTTCCAGTTTTGTAATGGTGATATTCCGGAGTAAGTAGAAAGACTTTTTCACCACTCTTTCTTCTTGTTATTAAAGACAAGATTGCTATCAACTTCTTTGCTATAAACATGCAATTTGATATGTTTATTTGAACTCAATACTGAACACTTTTCTCGTATAACAGTTTATAACTCACTATTTTCTTCTTTTCTGTATTTCGTCAGTAGAAGATAAAATAGATTTCAGGGTAGTTTAATCGATGTAGAAACACAATTAGTCATTGTTTATTGATAGAATAATATATATATAAGAAGACCATTTCCCTTGCATTATAGCATACGGACTATGGGTGACCAGTTTTGTGTGACCGGCTCTCAATCTTTATTGTTTTTATCTTTTTAGATTAGAATTTGCTATAAAGTGATTTAAGCAAGTGTCTCACAATGTTGTGTCGGCATAGAAAATTTTAATAACTCTTCTCGGGCTGTCAGCCAGGTGAAGGTATTAACATCCGACATTTCGAATGCAGACATCGCATTCACTTTCAGGAATTATAATGAAGAGACCGGAGACGTGAGCATGTATATATAGTGACTACTTAGGGGCAGAGCTATGAATGGGGATTTGTGATTGGCTGAGGGAAATGCTGGCTTCTGAATGCTTGCCATAGCTATCTCACGGGAAAGGAACAAATGAAATCTTTGAGTTTTACGTCCCACAGTTATGCGGGCTAAGCTAAAGGAAACGCTGATGATGAGAAATGAATGAAATGAAGAAAGTGGGAGGAAACGGCAGAATCCCGAGGAAACCTACGCACACGGTGTTTAGGGAAAGAAAGTCTCGATAGAGACAATGGGTTTCAACTCAGCCTTATCTGGTAGACCCTTTTCAGGAACAAAAACAGACATACAACAAAGATATTTCTCGTAGCCACAACAGCCAATCAGAAGCCAGTATTTCCCTCAGCCAATCACAAGCCCCCATTCATAACTCTGCCCCCAAATAATCACTATATATACATGCTCACGTCTCCGGTCTCTTCATTATAATCCCTGAAGATGAATGTGATGTCTGCATTAGAAACGTCGGATGTCAATACCTTCACCTGATTGACAGCTCAAGAAAAGTTACTAAAATCACGTCGCCAGGAAAAAATAAATTCTTTCTATAGAAAGTTTGTACACGTAAGGCACGTGCGCTAACATTTCGGCTACACAAAAATATTACTAAAACTTGTGTGTTTGAGTACACACACTTACAGGAACAGACAAAAGTTACAAGCTGAGAATTGCACTTACACTGAGAATCGGAAACAAAGGTGTAAACTTTGTTTTTTTTTCTTTTCTTTCTTTCTTGTTATTAACTTCAAACAATGGACCAACGTGATTATGCCTTTCTTTGTCATTATCACTCAGAGAACATAATCAAAAATCGTACATAATTTACTCATCATCAGAATCGCACTTAAATACTCTATTTATTTTAAATTTTGACGAAAGAATATATACGGAGTAAGTGTTCACCTTTGTTGTCAATTGCACAATACAAGCAAAATGTATTTCGAAACATTTAGCATCACTTGCATTACAGTTTTCAGTTTTATACAGACAAAAATAATGGACATCATAACATAAAATAACTCTCTGATGAATCGAAGTTCTAGGTATATTGTTAAAGCTAAGCCTTTACAGCAGTGAAACGACAACCTGACTTCAAGACCTGTTATTCGAAATATCTAAATGAAATTTTCTCTTGTATGTATTTCATAATAAGACAGGGATAATACTTACTATTTACTTTCAACTTGCTCTTCGAACTTGATTCACCCATATGATTGGTGGCTTTGACTTCATATTCACCCGCATGGATTCCTTTGCAAATGTCTATAGACAAATTATATGTTTCTGACCCTTCACGTGTTATTTTGATATGAGCATCAGCTCTAACTTCTTGGCCATCTTTGTACCTGTAAATAAATATAAGTATGATCGAGAAACGAACAGCACAATACACAATACGAACTTACAGAAGTCTTATCTTTTAAAAAAATCTTAACAATTTACTGTAAATTAGTGCTGTAAAAGTTCGGAACGATCTGATATTAAAATATTTGAACAATATAAATTTGGAATCCTCGTTATTTAAATAATAGAAGAAAATAATTACAGTATTATCCAGTTGTGTCTTTATACACAAAAGAAACGTGTAAGCCTAATCCATCATTCCATACATCATAATCTATACTTGACGTTCACAAATCCCGTCCCTTAATACGTGTATAGAGTTCCACTTTATTTGGTGAGCACGAATTCCCTGACTTTTGAGGTTTTGCAGTTCACGATTTACAAATTTCCAGGTCAATATATAATGTAGCTCAAGTGGTAGAGCGTTGGCTCAAGTGGTAGAGCGTTGACTTTGCATTCGGGAGGTCGCGGGTTCGATTCCCGCTGCCGACCATCCAGATTAGGGTTTTCCAGGGTTTCCCTCAATCCTACCAGGCAAATTCTGAGATGGTACCTACTAAAACAGGCCCTGGCCGTTACCTTCCCAAATCCTTTCCATTGTTGGTGTTGTTGTTATTGTTATATATCCAGTATAAAATGGCCTCAGAGCTGTATCTGGTAATTGTTAAATAAATAAATAAATAATGTAACAAAAAAGAAACTAATCTTTTTCAGACCAAGGAAAATATCTTTTTCAGACCAAGAAGAGATAACTCGCGCGTCACTCATCTAATATGCATTAGATGTATACAGTTAATACATGTGTATTAGATGTGCTATGTGTATAGGTAAAGAAATTTTGCAAAACAAACTAATTACTTAATAAAATATTCCCTACCAACTAGCCGGGTAAAGCAAAAAGAGTAATGGGCTCTGGGAATTAAAAATACGTACTTAAAATTACCTGATTTTTGCATTTGCTTTCAGCTTTTCATGAAATTCTTTGACTTTTCGGGACTTTTTAGAAGTGAGCTCAATTCACTGACTTTTCCAGATTCTCTAGGTCTTCCAGGTGTAAGTGAATGATGATGGAAAAAGGGTGAAATATAAAATTTGTAAGAAAAAGAAAATCGCTTAGAAAATCCAATATAATGTTGTCCGCTACTGAATCTCTCATTATCGTAATATCATAGGAGATTCTACTCACCATTTAACGTTTGGTTCTGGAACACCAAAAACATTGCAAGTCAAAGTTACACTTTGTCCTTCATCGATTTCAGTATCCGTTAGGCCCTTGGGGAAGCGAGGCTTACCTGGAAAATAAAGTGATTAGCTATTTTTATACTCTAAATCTTAACAATTAATTGTCTAAATCACTAAGATAACTAAATGTACATATCACTTTATCACTTATGCACGTTTCTGATTCGGAATCAAATTAGTTAATTTTAATAATAATAATAACACATTCCAGGTATTTGAAGTGTTATCTATTTCCAGTGTAGAATACACTGGCCGCTCTAGCAACACTGACTAATGTTATGTATTCTCTCTTTTTTCATCTTTAATGCCCTACTCTTTTCCTTTGAAAGCGAGAAAATTATGTAAAACATTAGCGTGAGAATCATTACATAAGGATGGAAAACAAGCTCAACTATCATGAATGATATACCCCATTGTAAGCTCAATACACGACTACTAAATAGACGGATTGATCGCATTGGTCATAGCGGTAGTGAACTTTTCCTTGACCTCTACGTTCTCCTGACACTTTGATCTGTATTTTTTAAAATTATTACTATTTATGCGGTGTGCTGAAGGCAGAGTATACAACTTACTCTTAACAGCTACCATGCATGATATGCAAAGAAATCATTGTATCAGTCAATTGTAATACGCTACAGCATGTGTAGTAAAAGCTTGACCACAGATTAGATCATTGATACCATTTGTATGTATCTGAGTGTCATTAAGCATGAGTGCTAAGTGACTAATCGGGAGGATCATAACTCTATTGACAGCATTGCATTACAGAAGAAGTTTACATTTCTGAACATAAAAAATGACATGATATTACTGTATTACATCGCTTAGACACTGAACAGATAATTTTCGACCACTAAGTAGATAATAGTGATTTTGAAAAATTAATCTCTCTCTCTCTCTCTCTCTCTCTCTCTCTCTCTCTATCTATCTATCTATCTATATATATATATATATATATATCTTCCGAACAGTGTTTATATCTGCGAGAATATTTCAGCGATATTAACTTTTTCACTAACGTATGTTAGTGGTAAGTTTTTATAGAATAGAAAATGACAATACTATGAGTAACACAGTTATATTTATTCTAATTATTATTTTGTGTTCTCGGCTTACTGTTAATGAAAGTAAAATAATAATCTTTCGCATCACTATGATGACAATAACATGCAATATTCAAAGACTCATTCTCTTAAAATGAATTATATATTTAATCTAAACTACCCAAATATTAAATGTTTCTAAAAGCACTTACAGAGTACAGTAAACTTAGCACTGCTTTCACTGCTACCGAGAACGTTCACTACTCTGCAGTAGTATCTTCCTGAAAGTTCGGTTGTGACTTCCTTTACCACTAGTTTGTATGTATCACCTTCTTCTATTCTCGTGAATTCCGTTTTTTTCTCTGTTATTTCTACATCACCCAGAAACCTAGTTATGGAGAATTGATAGTCATCAAATTAGAACCAAGGAAAAAGATTTTAAAATTAAAAAAAAAATATACAAGAAGCTTCTTCCATTTTTTAAGAAATACTAGCTGAACCTTCCCTCTCTACACTGCACATCATTCACGTATGAGCATTAATCTCTTTGTCATTCCTCACAACATCTGTGCATGACATTTTACAGACATAAGTGAAAGACGTCTTGATAAAAATCGGCAACGGGTACCATAAAGGGGAGTTTTTTTTTTCGATTATTTTTTCAATATCTCGCAACGTTTGCAAGATTTGATCCTACTTCCGGTTGGAGTTTCTAATTCATGTATGATCAGTGTTTTCTTTCTTCTTGCATACAGCATGTAATAAGCAAATACATTACATACACAATTAATTATAATGCCAACGATATATGGTGTTAATTGGGCAAAACACTCCAAACAATAAAGGTGCATCTTAGACTGGAGCCCATGAAACAAACACATGAGAGATGTACAACTCCTGTATACAATTATGTTGTGTTGGAATATATAACTCGCAGAGTGTGATGCTTTACTTTTCTAAAGTTTCTACACCTCCAGTGTACCCCTAAAATGTAATAAAGAAAAAAACGGACATGTATTTTAAATATTCAATTAGAACTGAACAATTTGCAATCGATCAGTGAAAACGGCATCGTTCTAGAGCCTATGGTTCCCGAGAACTCACTGTCAAAATAATTGTCCACAAACATATAAACGTTCACAAACATATACATTTTTCTAGCATTTTAATATATAGATTAACTGGCCTACCTGTAATCTTGTAAATATTACAATCAATGCTTTTTAACTGTATCTGATGCGGGAAAGACAAAACTTACGGCAAGAAGGAAAACTAACCAGAAAACGAAGATAAGGTCAATATATCACAACCAAGTTCAACAAAATAAGTTAAAGTAGTATGACGAAAGTCATCATCATCTAATTGCTATAGATCGTTTTAGATATATTTTCCTTCCCAATTTCATCTCCCCATGAATTTGACCGAACTTGAGTGCAACAGTGGTTAGAGCGTTCGACTCATGTTTGCGTGGTCCCGGGTTCGATTCCGGGCCAGTGTTTTCCAATTTTCGATATTCACCAAGCGTCGTGAGGCAAATTGGGGAGCCACGTGAATGAAAGACGTGACGGACACTAGGTTTAGAAACCTCCTGACGCGCCTGTTAGGAACAGGGCGTCGCAGCGCGCTGACCATGTGCTCGCTGCTAGACTAGACGTAGTTCAGCTGGTCACTAGCAGATGGCACTGGAGCAGGCTTAACTCACAAATGGGCCGTTATGCCAAGTGCTTTTTTTTTTTTTTTGCATGTCTGGAGAAACAAAAATAAATAATTATTTGTCATCCTGTTAGCAATATGTAAATTATACATTAACTACAAATGAAATTGCAAGTATACTCACCATTTAATTGTTGGTTTTGGATAAGCCTCTATGTTGACTGTGAATTCAATATTTTTCTCTCCTTCCTTAGCCTCACTGTCAGAGAGCTTCTGTTTGAATTCAGGTGAACAGCGGACATTCATCACTCCTGAGTTCTCATTGGTGCCATGTTCATTGGTTACTTGACAAGAGTAATTGCCTGCGTCTTGTCGTGTTATTCCCTTGATTGTCATTGTATACGAGGTATCATCTTCGGCTATAACGAAATGTTTACCATCTGATTTTATCTCCTCTCCATTTTTGAACCTGAAAAATAAAGGATATGAAGAAGAGCAGTAGAAAAAAAACTCCCAAAACAGTATAGAACGTGTATAAACGAAAATTCAAGTTAGGTAAATAAAGCAAGGAATGATTCAGAAATGGATCAAAAGATTGCGATCTTGACCAATGATTAGTTTTAGACAAGAAAATTTTTGATTGAAATATATTGGATCTTGGATCAGCGGCCACAAATTTTTTTAACGGTCCCTAAATAGAGTTTTCGTATTTTCTACGGAATAAGCACATCATACCGAGTTAAGTGATAGTTTGGGTTTGGCTACACTGAATGTAGTTCTCCAAATATAAGGCGTACAAGAAAATATTTGATTGAAATATATTGGATCTTGGATCAGCGGCCACAAATTTTTTGAACGGCCCCTAAATGAAGGTTTCGTATTTTCTACGGAGTAAGCATATCATACTGAGTCAAGTGATAGTTTGGGTTTGGCTACACTGAATGTAGTTCTCCAAATATAAGGCGTACAAGAAAATTTTTGATTGAAATATATCGGATCTTTTGATCCAATAAGGTGAACTTATTTCACAACTATAAGAGAGAGTAACCTAACTGGTTAATTTCTACGAAACGAAAGTCTTCTCGTAAGTTTTAGATGTAAATAGTATTAGTATTTATTTCTCTGATTTCTGATTAAAAATCACATACTTTTAATCGGAGTACAGTGTATCAAATGAGCGTAATGAGCATAATGGAAAATTCGACAACCGAATTGTTACTGAATATGTTGCTGTAGGTGGTAAGCGTTTTAGGAATTAGGCACATACTACACTGCTAGAAGTTGTTGTATTTGTGTAAACAGTAGAGAATCGAGTAGTTATAAATATAGAGGATTCACGGCTTAATATACTATCGTGAAACATATTAGAATTGGTATAGGTTACCGCTTCAAGGCAAGTAAGTGTGAATACGTTCGCAAGAGGTTATTTTAGATGTAATGGGGGCTGCGATTAAAAAACAAACAAACAAACAAACAAAAAAGAATTATATAGAAGTAAAATTTTAAAAAAATAGCCAGATGATTTTGGTGTGTAGTCATTTCAGAGATACATCACGGTTTGCGACTTGTCTTAGATATTTGTCAATATATCAGCCAGTAGTTTGCATATATATCTACACACACCTAACTTAAGAAACAAGTGTATTACGTTAAACAGACTAATATTGAAGCTTTTAACAGGATATAGTGATATTACAAGTATATTACTGTACAGGGTGTTATAAAAATTTGTCACAATATTTTGGGAATAGATTCCTCACATCAAAATAAGAAAAAAGTTCATATGGACCTGTGGTCGGAAGTGCATAAATTCGTAGTTATAGGGTGCCGAAAACGTGAAAAAAGAAAATAAATTTAAAGGTCCATAGTTCCACTACTATAGTACTGATCGTAGTCGAGTCAAGACACCACTGAGGAACTAGTATGTGAACTATTCAAATATCTATCTTTCAGAACCTCCGGTATTTGCACAATCATTTTTAGAGAGGCTGTTCGGGAGTACTTGATCACTCTCCACCTACCTCTCTAAAAATTGGTGTGCAAGTACTGGAGCATTCTTAAACATGGATATTTGTATAGTTCACATACCAGTTTGATGTCTTAATCCGACTATGATAGGTCCCATAGTAGTGGAGCTATGAACTTTTTACACATTTTCGGCACCCTATAACTCAGAAACTATCCACTTTTGAGCACATTTCCATATGAACTTTTTTCTTATTTTAATGTGAGGAATCTGTTCCCAAAATATTGTGTCACATTTTTGTAACGCCCTGTATAAAATACAGAAAAGTTTTATACAAAGAACAACAAAGGACATCTCTGCCTATGAAAACATGTTCAAAAAGTAGGTACAGATAAATAAAAATTGTTATATCAATTTAATATTAATTTCAATATATATAAAATGGCGGAATAGCAATCTGACCTGCGTTGTGCTTGCTGTTTAATTCTTCTGTGATTCTTCACACACACACACACATACACACACACATATATATATATATATATATATATATATATATATATATATATATATATATATATATATATATATATATATATATATATATATATATATATATATATATTGCCCTAACCTGTTCATAGTAGTATGTAAACAAATGTTGTTTAGTGATTAAATACAGAACTTCGATCATAAATGTATTTAATTCAATATCTCCCTCGTCGTTTGCTATGTGTATAGTTCTCTTACGTTGGGTTTCATATTATGTTACTTATAGTTAAATCAAATTTGTTTGTGGAACAAAACTTCGTTTCGCTTGAATGACATCACAATTTGCATCGAAACAGCATTTGTGTGCGGTTAGCTTTTTATGCGTTCAGGCTGCCATTAGAGAAGCTGTCAGTGCACAGATGCTGGACGGATTTGAATGTAAAATGTGAATTCCTTGACACCAGTTGTTATCTTTTCGAAGTGTGACTAGCAACAGAAATAGCGTCTCTTGAATTATTTGAAGAAATCCTTTACTAAGGCATATAGATGAGTAATTGTTTTATTTTAACAAAAATATTCCAGCTAGAATATTATTATGTTTAGATTAAATTTTGTTCCATGTATACAAAGAAATATTAGTGCTGATGTAATTTTGGCGCACCACATTTTGGAAGATTTACAGGTAAACTTCAATACTTTGCATGAAAAGACATGTTTATAAGGAACACATTTCTGCAGATGATAGAATTAAATCCAAAGTTATACAGCTGTATTTTAGCTTTACAAGTGTAGGGTTATTAGTGTAAAATCATTACAAGTGCTTTACGGCGGATAAAATAAGTGAGTGCATATTAAAGACGGCATGTTTCTGCGCAGTGTACAGAACCTGTATTTTATATTTAAAAGTGGAGCGTCACTAATATGAAACCATGGCAAATGCTATTGAAACTCGTGTATCATTGCCTACCCGCGCACTACCGTGTGGGCTCACTAGCTTCGACCTACACTGACTCGGTTAGATAGCATTTGTGCTTTTTAATGGCCATCTAGTACAGGGAGGTTTGTGTTTTTTGCCCTGTAGTTTTTGTGCTACACATCCGAAAACCTTATTTATATGCAAATTGTAAAAGAATCGTAATTTTTCAAGAATTACTTCTGGTGGCCCCCTTGAATTTTATCTATGCCAAGTGAGATATTTTCATGTCGCCCAGTTGAAACTTTTAGGGAACAATAAGAAGAAAATTAGTGAAAGAATTATAATTTTTAAACAATTCGTTCTAGAGGTGCGCCAAAAGTAAACCTATACGGAAATATTTATTTAGCACTATGAGATTTAATCTAAGTACTGTTCATTCGCTATAATGATTATATCGCATCATGATTCCTGTAAAATAAATGTATTTGAATACTTATAGATACGAGAAATAAGATATGCTAAAAGCCACAATTCAATTTTTAAAAAATATAACCGTAAGAATATATAAAAAAATGAAATAATATTTTACCTTTTATTAGTATTTTATTATCTTATCAATTTAGAATAATGTAAAATAAATTTATAATGCGTTTTTGCCATATTTAACTAAACTGCTTTCTTTGTTGTTAACTTTGGTAAGAAAATAAGAAAACATACCATTTAATGGTGGGTCTAGGATTTCCTTCAACCTTGACCTCAAATGTTACATTATCTCCTAGGTTACTGTCCACAGTCTTATTCAATTCTTTGAGGAATTTGGGTGGAGCATTGGCCACAAACTTCCACAATTCAGTCATCTGACCCATCTCATTACTTGCAATCACAGAATATGAGCCGGTGTCTTCTAACAACACTTTCTCTATAGTCAGGGAATATATTTCACTTGATTCTTTGACAATCTTAATTCTTTCGGATTTCACAATTTCTTTTCCATCTTTGAACCTAGAAGAAGAAAATATCAAAAATGAAATTTAGAGATCTCATTCATAGAAGGAAAAGTGGATTTTTATTTTAATTTATTTTGTATTATTATGATGGGACTCAAATAGTACAGTAGCACCCTTATGGTTATGTGGATAGGTACTCGCTTTGGTGTGGGAGAGCCGGATTCGAATTCTGGCGGAAGCTCATGTGGTTCGCACCCCACATTAAGCTGTAGGCTCATGTCTCATGTTGCCTAGCTGCTCAACGGGACGCCAATTTGATCAAAAGGTACAATAAGGTTAATATAGCAAACAGTAATTACAACAAGTCAATTAATTTAGAGAAAAAAATTGGAAACATGAAACTTTATTTTGAACGAAAACACCTAGAAACAGAATCTAAAATAAATAATAAAATTGTTTAAAGCCAAATATGAAGCAATAAATGATAAAATGATATAAAATACTTTGTATAACATAGCCTTACTCTATTATTGAAAATACTTCGTTTTATTATATATACTCATTCAGCGTTACACACTATATAATAAATATTGTGCACACTGGAGTGGGTGTATTTAATGTGCATGTGGTAATCCCTGCGCTAATAAAGGTTCTGAATACCTCATAAGAGGAAAATATCTTCAAGAGATACATTAATACTTATTACATCATCTGTACAAAATCAGAATAAATTATACGTATAGATATTCTTTTAATATTGATATAAATATCAGAAACATTGGTTATTTCAATAATAATATGTGTGGTACCAAAAATGAAAACTTACTAGGATAAAAATAAAACAGTTTAAGAACAAAACTTATAGAAATGTACTTCACTTCACTTTGTTTTTTACGAAGTTTGAGACATTTCATCATGTAAATTAAGCAAATTATCTGTCTTACTCTAGGATTAAGTTTGACTGTTACCACACAAACAATGAGGCGTCTAATTGGGCTTGTTTTAATACCTGAACCTTACTAAGGAAGATTTTTACCTTTTATTTGAATGAAAGATAGTTTGTTGATATGAATATACAGGGTGTTAAAAAATTTGTTACAATATTTTGGGAATAGATTCCTCACACCAAAATAAGAAAAAAAAAGTTCGTATGATCCTGTGGTCGGAAGTGCATAGTTTCCTAGTTATAGGGTGCCGAAAACGTGAAAAAACGAACTTTAAAGGTCCATAGTTCTACTACTATAGGACCGATCGTAGTCGGGTCAAGACATCACTGGGAAACTAGTATGTAAACTATCCAAATATCCATCTTTCAGAACCTCCGATACTTGCACAATTATTTTTAGAAGGGCTGTTTGAGAGTACTTGATCACTCTCCATCTACCTCTAAAAATTGGAGCGCAAGTACTGGAGCATTCTTAAACATAGATATTTGGATACGATAGGTCCAATAGTAAAGGAGCAATGAACTTGTTTCACTGTTTCACTTGTTTCAAGTTTTCGGGACCATGTAACTCCGAAACTATCCACTTTTGAGCACAGGTCCATATGAACTTTTTTTCTTATTTGAAGTGAGGAATCTGTTCCCAAAATATTGCGGGACATTTTTGTAACACCCTGTATACAATATAAGAATACTATAAAGCAGTACAGAAGAAAAACTGTAGTTGAAAACCAGAAACAGAAAAAGGATAAATGTTAAAAATAAATAATGATGATTCCTTATATAATTTACGGTAAAATTTATTAATTTTCCTACTTCAATATTGTGTGATACATTGTAGAATATACTTACCATTTGATGTCTGGAACAGGAGAACCTTCAACTTCAACTTGCATTTTCACAGGTTGATCAGTCATACTTGCCATATCCTTCATTTTAATCTTAAATTTGGGCGGAGCTGAAATTTGAAAAAAAGATTTGATTAGAATAAATTATACTGCCACACACACAAAATAAATAAATAAAATAAAAGTTCTGTGCACCTAACCCAGGGTATGGATTCGATGTATTTTGTTACCCAGAATCCAAATTTCAAAACCCCCAGACGATTGACCGTGTCAATTCCTTTTTATTGGCAAAAAACTTGAGAGTGATTTTGGATAGGGACGATACATATAACACAGTTATACAGAAAAAAACAAAAGTTCTGCTCAGCGGATCCCTTCGATGTATTTTGTTACACAGAATCCAAATTTCAAAAACCCCCAAACCCCGCAATTTTGGATATAAAGGATACACGTTTTCCGCCCATAAAACAAAATTGTCACTGTCAATTGTCCTAGAGTTTCGAAATTTGGATTCTGTGTAACAAAGTACATCGAATTCATACCCTGGGGTCCGTGCACACAACTTTTATTTGTGTGTGTGTGGAGGGTGTGTGTGTGTGTTACTATTACATATTTACGGGATAAAATAAAACTAGGTGAGAGTATTGGTAACTCACCTCTGACAAACAACTGTCCCTTTGTAGTTGCTTGACCCAACTCATTCTTCGCAACAACAGTGTACATTCCAGCGTCCTCAGATGTAACTCCCTTAATAATGAGAGCAATGCTTTCCTCATCTTCATATAGGAAACGAAATCTTCCTCCCGCTTGGACATCTTTCCCATCTTTTTGCCTAAGGAAATAAAAACATTTTTTAGTAGATCTGAAGATATCTATAATATAATGAATTTATGTTAAGAACCTGACTTCTTGGCGTTCTAAGAAGTTGTTTATCTATTGTGCAGTAACCTGAAATCGTGTGTGCTATTGCTATATTGTGTTAAAACTAAAAGCAAAGCAATTGGACAGTTTGATTTATTTTTAAAATCAAATTACTTTAAATTCATTCAAATTACTAATTCAGCCTATAGAAAATTTTTAATGTTGAATGTACATTCTCAAACGAACTTGTGTAAACCACCATATTCACTTCGCCATTGTAAATTAGCCAATAAAGGTAAAACCAGTGTTCCTTTCTTTCCACATCAGATTTCTTTCCGTATTGCAAGAGCTTCCTAGTTGAATGAACGCTAGTATCAACATCTCTTTGGACAAAACTACATGAGACACCGAAGACAAGAATAGCAACCCAATTGGAAGTGAATGACTTCCCTGCAGACACTTGGATCCTAGGTAAAGAATTACAATACCGCAGAAGCAATCCATGATAAGTGTCCTAACCATCATCCAGAGATTGAGAAGAACTCACTTGGCAAATCTATTCATCGCCCCTGGCAGTTTTGACGGGATTCCAATCCAGCTGTCAATTTCATCAATTTCAAGCCAGGAAATGGGAAGACATAAAGGAGAAACATTCGTCATTCCAGAACGACATCAGCAGAAACCAGGAATATTGAGGCTAGTGCTCATTTCTATTTTTTAAAATTAATCTTATCTTTCCTTCTTCTTTTACCTTCCACCTAACTAGTCTTTGTTTTGTCAATCGAAATCTGTTCAGTTTATTTCATGCTAAACATAACCTCCTCTTTTACAAGTTTCATGTAAGACATCAGTTCTCATCTCCTATTACATCCATTTCTTTAAGTAATTTATAGTAAATTAGTTTTACTCAGCATCTAAATCTGAGCTAATAGAACTGATACTCGCACAGACTCATGCCAAAGAGAGTCACCTACACACTATATATTGGAGATATATTGATAGATCTGAAGAAGTAAATAACTGTGTACTAAAGCCATAATTAGTGACCCTGAGTATTGTTGAAGCGAGAGGTCGTCCTCCTTCCCTATCAGTGACTTTCAACCTCGAACTATACGGGTAAGTCTCTAATCCCAAATAGAACACACATTATTTATTACAAAAGAATCTTTAAGACCCTCCCTAATCGCCGCCCCTGGTTGGCACAATGTTGCAGTTTGAGCAACGCACAAATATCAAGTTCATCCACAAATTGAGGAAATCTGCTTCAGAGACTTTGATAGTCTTAAAAACAGTTTAGCACCATCGGATATTTGGCTCTTCCCAAAGCAAAAAAGAGGTCTCCACGGTACCCGTTTCGACATCGTAGAAGAGATCAACGCGACGGCTGAACTTCGGAAGATAGCAAAAGAGGCCTTTCGTCTGTGTTTCCAGCAGGGACGGATCCAGGACCGACTTCTGGGGGGAGGGGGGTTGTCTTACTGCTACTTTTAAGGGCTTTAAACTTTGGAATGGGTTTTATTGATATATATAAAATAAGAAAGCTTCCTCTTCTGGGGGGGGGCGGTTGCCCCGATCGCCCCCTGGATCCGCCCCTGGTTTCCAGTAATCGCAGGAGCGGTAGAACAAGTGTGTGTGCGTTCCGAAGGTGACAAACTTTGAAAGCGATTAAGAAAGTGTGTACTTATATTGTGGTAAAGAGGTGTGTAAAGAGCTACAACAGAATTCCGGGATTTTTTTGACTGCTCCTCGTATTTTTACGGAAATATTTTACCATCTACAATATAGAGGGACGATTAATTTTCCTCATTATTGACTGATTTCAGCTCCATCAGTAAAGACGATTGGAAATTCTCAGAAAAAATACGCCATATTTCGCAAAAATCAATTATTTTATTTTAAGAAAAGCTAGTGTGCAACATACGGTACTTATTTCAAAATCATAGTGTAAGTGTATATAGGAGGCAGAGGTAAAGGCAACTCCACATGTTTGACCAACTTTCATTCCAAGCCTTGAGGATTGTGTGAGAGCCTCCGTAAAAATATACACCATATCAGGGTACAGAAACAAAACCTACTAAATCCATTTTTCAATTTTGTCAGGAAACGAAATAAAAGTGACGCCCTTGTCTCAGAATTGTTGAACAATTCATTTGTTTAGTGGTAACTACTTAATGCAGATAAGTGAAATCTACCACTAAAAAAAAAAAAAAAAAAAAAAATCAACAATTCTGAGACATAAGGGCGTCACTTTTATTTCGTTTCCTGGCAAAATTAAAAAATGGATTTAGCAGGTTTTGCTTCTATACCCCTGATATTGTATCAGAATGCAATAACTTTTACATAGGTTCTGGAACATACTTTATTTTTACACTGGGAAGGGCAGGAAAATTCACCCTGTCGTTGTCGACTAATTTTAAATCTAAGTAGTGATTATTGTAATATCATTCCAAGAAAATTATCGTGGAATATATTTTTAATTCGGAGGGGAGTGGTCATTCTGCATCACGGGATAATTTCATCACTCGTTCCTGACTATTTTTAATCTCAAACAAAGTAGACTGTGGAAAAATCTATAAAATAATATTCAATCAAAATTGAATATTTTTAAGAAAGTTATCTGGAACATTTAAAAAAAGTAGGAAGGGAAAGGAGCAAATCCATCTTTTGCTCTTCAGTGATCTTAAGTCCATCGAGAGTTGATGATTCGGAAGCTTCAAAGAAAATATTCGCCATATTGCATCAAAATCAAGCATTTTTAAAATGAAACTATCGTAGAAAATATTTCTTAAATTTGGAGGAGAGGCGTAAATTTACCCTTTCACTATCTCAAACTGTGGGCATAATAGAAATTCTCTTTGAAAATAATAATAATTAAAAAAATTGTTCACTATGTTTCGTAGAAATCGAATAACTCTCATGTAAATTACGCTGCAAAATTTTTTTCCATGCATATGTACAAACTTGCAAAGATGGAACTGATTTGATCTCTTTTTGACTTCTTCTTCTTCATGGATTGCAAATGCAAACAATAGGGTTATGTCGGAGGGTTGAATGAACTCGGATACCAAATTTCATTAAAATCAGATAAGTTTACGAGAGTTATCGTGAAACAGACAAAAGGACAGTCATAAAAACAAATTATTCCATCTTTTGCAACATTAGGAACTGTTTCAATTGATCTATGTCACATACTCTCAGGTTCATTTGTAGCGTGCACGGAAGTGAAGTAGTAATTTATACAATCTTCGTCTCGGCAGTTATTTCTAGTTTTCGTCGACATAATGTCAATTGCAATTACGGAATAATATATGTAATTCTGAGTGCCTTTTATCATACCCGCAGATGCTTTTCTCATTCCCATACCCTTTACTGTGGGAAAAGATATCAATAGTTTTGAATTTACAACGCTTTGATGGTACTACTTCTCTGAACTGCATTATAAATGTTCGTGGTTCCTAACTTACCAAACGATATCTGGTTTCGGAAATCCGGTAACTTTCAACTCAAGCATTGCAGATCCTCCAATGCTGACTTCGGTATCTGTTAAGGCTAAAGTAATCTTTGGTGGTTCTGGTTCCCGCAGCAACTGATTAACAGCACCTGAAGAAGTAAAATTATAATGAAATAAATAAATAAAAGATAAATGGCAAATTTAGGTATGGTATTTGATAAGATTAGAATTTACAAATATGAAATGAAGCAGGAAACAGAATAAAATAAATGAAACAAAAATAAATTAAATATACGTGGTGTATCAAAATGAACTTTAGAACCTAGAAAACGCATATTGATTTATTTATTTAGCTTAAAACATACTTTTCGTGTCATTTTGTAGCAAAATACATCAAGTTTTTTTAAAATCTTATAAATAAAGAGGTTCAATTGGCTTCCATGCCATCTGAAATCTCACTTGCTCTACAACGTCTTCAGACGTATGGGGACGACCTGAAGATACATCTAGTTTCAATAAAACATTTATGCCACTGATAAATAGAAGTCCTACTGGGAGGATCTTTACTATAATTTGTACGAAAATTACGTTGCACAGTTGTCGCACACTGGGATTCTTCGAACCAAAACACACAGTTAGCACGCTCGGGACCAGTAAAGGCAGCCATTTCTGCTGCAACTACCGCTAGCGCTTGTGGCGGCTTGTTTCTGAACTAGTGTACTACGTGAGTCAAAACTTGACGTATTTTGCTACAAAATGACACCAAAACTATGTATGCCAGATAAATGAATAAATCAATATCAGTCTTCAAAGTTGTAAAACCCTTTTTGATACACCCTGTATTTGCTGATGCTCGTTTTCAGACAGTTACTAACTAGATGCCGAAAACTTTTCTTTTCATCAAAAACATTTCTTTTAATCCGTAGTTGGTTGACTTGCGAAATTTACTCAGAATAGGCAGATTCAATCTATTTACTGTGGAAGAAAAGGGCAACGTACAACTGTATTGTGTAAGGACGTGTGTAAAGTGTTATGTAGCTGCAGAAATATTATTCATGCAGTATTGAAAAAATGTCCAGCTAATGACTTACACATTACTATTTTTAAAGTATACTAGATTAACTAACTAACTAACTAACTCTATGGCCTATGGAACCCGGAGGTTCAGTGCCGCGTTCACAAAAGCTCTCCACTGACTTCTATCCTTAGCTAATTGGATCCAGTTTCTACTTTGTATTCCAAAGTATACTACATTAATTTCGAATAATGAAGGGCAATGTGGTATATTGTTTTATAAACGTTATATATGAGTATATTACTCCTGTAACATTTGACTATCTATATATTAAAATGCTAGGTTTATATGTTTATGATCAAGAAAAGTTTATATGCTTGTGGCAAATTCTTTTGACTATGATATCTCGGAAACCACAAGCTCTAGAAAGATTCCGTTTTCACTGATCGATTGCAAATTTTGAAACAATGAAAAAAATGAAATCTTTAAGTTTTACGTCCCACGGTTATGCCGGTTAGGCTAAAGGAAACGGTGATAGTGAGAAATGAGTGAAAATGGTGGAATGAAGAAAGTGGGAGGAAACGGGAGAACCCCGAGAAAACCCACGAGCACGGTGTTTGTCCACCACAAAGTTCACTTGGCAGGGGCTGGGATCGAACCCGGGACCCCAAGCACCAGAGGTGAACGCTCTACCACTGAGCCACCGCGCCCCCACTGCAAATTTTGAGTAGACTGTGCAGTTCTAATTGAATATTTAAAAATGACCGTTATTTCATTATTACATTTTTTAGGGGTACACTGAAAGTATTGAAATTTTAAAGAGGAAAGCATCATATCCTATGAGTTATAAATTCCAACACCACATATTTGTATACGGGGTTAGTATATCTTTCCGGCGTTTGTTTTATGGTCAAATGATAATGAAAAACGAAGGATAACCATTTCTCCAGTCTAAGATGAATCTTTATTGTTTGGAGTGTTTTGCCCAATGAACACCAGATACCACTGGCTTTATAATTAATTGCGTGTGTAATGTATTTGCTTATTACATACTACATGCAAGAAGAAAGAAAGCACTGATCATACATGAATTAGGAACTCCAACAGGAAGTAAGCTCAAATCTTTCAAACGGTGCGAAATATTGAAAAAATAACAAAAAAAATCTCCCCTCTGTGATACCTTTTGCTGATTTTTATCAAGACATCCTTCACTTGTGTCTGTAAAGGAACATGTACAGATGTTGTGAGTAATGATAAGGAGATTCATGCTCATATGTGAATGATACGGAGGTTCAGCTGGTATAATTGTCATTTTTTCTTATATTGGTATGAATATTATATTTGAGAACTTATATAACGTTGATAATTTTTGGTTAAGGTGATGAAAAATAATAAATATTGCGCTGCCAGACGTATTACAAGAAAGGTGGAAAAGTTAAATAACTTCGGAAAAAGAAGTTTATTATTGGCAACAGAGAAGAAAAATAGTGAAGTTGAGTTTTTTGTACAATGATATTAAACACTGACACAACACTTATTTCTTAAATATTTTAATAAAATTACTTCTAAAATCCATAGTTTTAACTAATATTTAAAATATCAAACTAACCTTGAACGGTAAGTTCAGCGCTACATGAGATCTTTCCACTGGTAGTGGAAGCAACGCAAGTATATAATCCAGCATCCTCTGGCTTCACATGCTGGAACACTAAGGCTAAGGAATCTTCTTCGTCCTGAAATACAAGTTATTCTAGTAAATAAAATGTATTCCCGAATGATACATGAATATTGTTATATGTATAGAAAAATCTTGAAAGATTATATTTTAGTTTATACTCAAGGATATATGAATATTTTAATTTAATAAAAAATATTCATAAAAAATTATTAATCAATAGAGAAAAATGTACTCACCATTCAAAACTTCATAGAATATTACACGGCAATTCAAGTTTACGCTGAGATATTTAAAGAATCAGACACAGGAAGGTGAAGAAAAAACATCACTAAAAACTCCTAAAGAATATAATCATTGGTGCACATATGGTGTGTCCATTGTTCTGTAATTATCGCTGTTCTTTCTTCTTGCTCAAAATCAGAACTGTCTCAGAACTGGGCTTTACCCAATGTAATTTATTTAAATGAAAAGTTAACTTGCAATATTAATTCTAATGTGGAACGTTTGGAGAGCAATTTTATCAATAAACTAAAAGTATTCACTTTTGCCTCTGTGAGTTCTTATAGAGTGTTTAAATAATAATAATAATAATAATAATAATAATAATAATAATAATAATAATAATAATAATAATAATAATAATAATAATAATAATAATAATAATAATATTTTATTGCATACTGGAAATTACAGACTGATCTGCCTACTTACAATTTCCATATGATAAAAATAAAACATGCAAGCAATAAAAATAAACATAATATAAAATAATGTACAAATGATACATTCACAGGAGAGAAAAAAAATACAGCTGATTATGTAATGATTATACAACTGTCTTCGAATAATGCTAAAGTTATATTTAAAAATATTAATAACACTGGCAAAATCATTGGCCGCTGATAAGATTTTATACAAGGGTGCATCAT
This sequence comes from Thermobia domestica, assembly GCF_964235325.1. Taxonomy (NCBI): domain Eukaryota; kingdom Metazoa; phylum Arthropoda; class Insecta; order Zygentoma; family Lepismatidae; genus Thermobia; species Thermobia domestica. The sequence continues at coordinate 29,738,460 of NC_137454.1, forward strand.
TGAGGAAGTGGATATGTTTAAAAGTTTTCGGATTTCTTATATGATAAATGGCTGCATACAAAGTTATCATTGATAACAAATTCAAATTGGCGTAGAGAATTGAATGCAACATTTTGAGATTCAGAATAATCCTTTCAGACAACCTTAACATACCCAACGATAACCTAACCTCATCCAATGACATAGCTTTATAAAACTTAAACTTCCAGAGCAGGGATGAATTCAGGGGGTAGCCCGGGGGGAATCTCTCCCCCGAAGAAAATTTATTTCCCCCCGGAGAAACTCCCAAAATTTCAGTTACAAAATGTAGAAATTACTTCACCCAATTATTTGTTTTTCTTTCCGTGCACGTGCAGACGAAATCCGATTTCTCAATATACATATAAACAACACAGATCCATTCTATATAAATATTAAACATGCAACATCTAAGATAGAATACCAAAATAGTCAATAAAACCTGTATTTCTTAACGCTATGACCGAGTTAGGCATAACATGGAATTGTCAACTGTTGAAGAAAGGTTTGTATTTTAATAGATACTATACTCTCGCCTTATATTATATATTAGTAGGTAGCACTAGCACAGATTGAGATAGGAAAGATCTTTCGATCATTCCATATGATCTCTGATGTCAGCAGACTTTAGTTCTTGAAAATGTACAGTTCTTGCATTATTTGAAGTAGAGCGCCTAAATCCCATTTCTCGCATCGGAAGTAACAGACGTAAATGTGTTTTACGATTGTTAAAGTAAACACACCTTTAAAATTAACCAAAAATTGGCTACTTACCAATGCATCCTCCCTTGAAAAATTTAAAGATTTTTACGTTTCTTCCTCAGTGGCAAGGTAAAAAGGATTTAAACGGAAAGGAGATCAAAGGAGTAAAACCAGGAATACGTACCACTATATAAAAGTAAAGTACAAAAAAGATCCTGAGATGAACAGAGCAGAGTGAAAAAAAGAATTAACTGAATAAAAAAGAACGCGGTGTCTATGTTAGGCCACTATTGCCAGATCCAAAGTATGCATTAAAGGTAGGTACCCAAGTTCGATCAACGTTGCCAGTATCAAGGTTCAATGCAGGCTTATATTTATGAATAAAGAACGATTCTTTAATTTCCCGTTGTTTTTTATCTTTATTTATCTTTATTCATCTTTATTTTTATCTTTATTCTAATCGTTCTTTATTCATAAGTACAAACCTGCATTAAACCTTGATACTGGCAACATTGATCGAACTTGGGTACCTACCTTTGATGCATACTTTGGATCTGGCAATAGTGGCCTAACATAGACACCACGTTCTTTTTTATTCAGTTCATTCTTTTTTCATTCTGCTCTATTCATCTTAAGATCTTTTTTGTACGTTACTTTTATATAGTGGTATGTATTCCTGGTTTTACTTCTTTTATCTCCTTTCCGTTTTAATCCTTTTTACCTTGCCACTGAGGAAGGAATCGCCTGAGAGTTCCGAAACGTCCAAATCTTTTTTAAAGAATTCAAGGGAGGATTTATTGGTAAGTAGCCAATTTTTTGTTAATTTTAATATTCCCCCATGTGCCCATGTAATTATAAACACACCTTTCTTTAACTAAAAATAAGTCAGTTAAAGGGTGAGATTCAGAGGGTGTCATTTAGAGGAATCAGGGAGGAACAGTATCCCTCCTGGGTTAGAGATTTATATAGAATATATCAATATAATAGTAGCATATAAGTGAAAGATTGCTATTCAAGGCGACGAAAGAGGGGCAAGCGGGGTGGCGGCCCCGGGCACCGAAGTAAGGGGCGCACGATTCGGGAGGGGAAAAGAAAAGAAAAGAAGGAAAGAAAAAAAGAGTGGAATGAAACACATGTGCACATACATAAATTGAAAGGAAAAAAGTAATAAAAAGTGCTCAAAATCAAGGAAAATCAGGGTTTACTTTTTAAAATTTTCTCACGTTTCGCAGCTGGTCTGTCGACCTCACTCATATGTACGAGGGTGCCGTCGTATACTCTCGCCCCAAGCGCTGATTTTCCAGACACGGCACTAATCTTACTGGAGATTTCGTAAACTAAACTATTGATGTGTATGCAGTAAAGAAAACAAGGCTAATATACTTGATTTAGAATCAGAAGTGTGAGAAAGAATGATTACTTTTTGTTAAGATATTCCTATGTATGTTTTAGGACAAAAAATATTTGAGTTGATTTAAATCTTTTTAAAAACTTCTACATTAGTAACAAACAGTAATTACTGAATATAGGAAAAATAACTAAAATAGCTTCTGTAAATAGTAGTTAAAGTTTAGTCTAAAATATTTGTGCCAGTCTTTATTTAATGTTTTAGATAAAATTAAACGATTGTTTTCTTTTTTAAATTATAATCTCGCATTGAATATTTATCAGCAATTAGTCTCAATATTAGCTAAGATGTGCATGTGAATTGAATTGATAAATATGCTGCTTTCTTGCAAAAATACAGAAAAACAACCCCCCCCCCCGAGGAGTTCGCATTCCCCCCCGGGTGAAAATGTCTGAATTCAACACTGTTCCAGAGTAACCAAGCAAAGAAAAGATTTTGAATCGTCTCCAAAGTACTAGATATATAATGAGTATTTCTATTCCATATAATTGAATAATATTCCAGATGACTTCTAACATTGGAGTAATAAAGAGTAAGGCAGGTTTTGACAGAGTCAAAATCTTTGGTCATCCATTTCAGAATGCCAAGATTCCTTCTCGCTTTAGAATATTCTCAAGATGTTGTTTGAAAAGCAATTTCCTGTCAAAGACAATACCTAAATCTTTAATAGCATCTACAATTCTAATAGGAGTATCATTTATATTATAAGTAAAGTAAATTACCTAATAATAATAATAATAATAATAATAATAATAATAATAATAATAATAATAATAATAATAATAATAATAATAATAATAATAATAATAATAATAATAATAATAATAATAATAATGAGCGTTGGATTTTTGCTGACAAATGTAAGCATTTTCAAGATTAAAATAAGAAACAATTTAGGTAGGAATAGGAATTTCCATATTCAAATCCCTGTCTAAATGCAGTTTCTTATCTTGATCCTGAAAATGCTGACAGCTGTCAGCAAAAATTCAACGCTCAATGTTATTTTTTGAACGATTTATAAGAATTTAGAGAAGCAAAAGTTTAGTATCTTTGAGTTTGTTCACTTAATAATTTACGATGCTAATTTTTAAACTGAATATTTGTCACTAACCTTGAACAGTACTTTAAATCTCTCCTCTGGGTCAAAAGGTTGTCCATCACGAAGCCAGGTAAACTCAGCTTTCTCACCTGGCTTTAGCAGACTTTGATCGGAAAGGCCAGCAAATACGTTCTTCTCCTCTGAAAATCAACAGAAGAAAGTTTACTTAGCTTATATATATATATATATATATATATATATATATATATATATATATATATATATATATATATATTAAACAAACTCCATGGTTCTGTATAATACAATAACATTTAAAACACAGTTCTGACCAGAACAAAATGAATTATATTAATAACTATATGTTTTTTGTTACAGTTTCAAGGACCTAACGTCCTCTTCATCAGACATTTTAGAAAAGACAGATGACAGCAAATCTTATATCTTCCTCAGCCGTTAGTTAGCATATTCATTTATCCGATAGTTAGATAGATATATAGTTAGATAAATGAATATGCTAACTAACGGCTGAGGAAGATATAAGATTTGCTGTCATCTGTCTTTTCTAAAATGTCTGATGAAGAGGACGTTAGGTCCTTGAAACTGTAACAAAAAACATATAGTTATTAATATAATTCATTTTGTTCTGGTCAGAACTGTGTTTTATATATATATATATATATATATATATATATATATATATATATATATATATATATATATATATATATATATATATATATATATATAATGTCTTATAGTTTTAAGGTTTCATACATAAAACCTTTTGCAGAAGGGTTTTCGGCGGGACGTCATGAGGTTCGGATCCTACGTTAAGCTGTAGGTCAAGATCTTATATAGCCTCGCTGAAAGGAACGATCAACTCTAATCCAATCCCATTTATACTACCCTGTCTCGGTTCACTATCACCATCACCCAACATAAAGCACTGACACAGGACAGTCACAGTGTACAAATATTTAGCGTTACTAACTCACAACGATTATGAATTTTGCATTATTTTGATAATTTCAAGCTTAAATATAAATTTTGAGTAATTAACAAGAAACCAGTACAATAGTCTCTCTGTTTCTAAAGAATATAGTAAGAATATGCGCAAAAATATGCTAAATATAATATTTCTGCAACATTTAAATACATAATTAGTATTTTCTGAGATCTGTACATTTAAATTTTAACATTCATTAACATAAATAACATTTTCTACATCAACAGATTAGCTAAAATTTTTCGAACCTAAACACACCATATTAGAAAGTTTCGTAGTTTTAAAAATTTATGAAATCAACTTCAACCCACCTGTTACAGTGACCTGTCCTTCGCAAGACGCTTCACCAAATTTGTTTTTGGCTATACAAGAGTATTTGCCCGCATCCTCTGCTATGACTTTGGGAATCACAATTTGGTAAAAGCCTTTGTCTGCTTTGTCGGTTACTATCTCCACCCTATCGTTTCCTTTCGTTATGTCTTTACCATCCTTCAAACTGTAATCGAAAATAGATCAAACTATGAGAACACATTTATTTTGATTTTATTTAATATGTAAGGCTTAAGAGCCTGACATACTGAAAATAATACAAAATTTTTCTTTTGCTTGTTTTTCATAAGTGAAAGAAGATAATGAAATGTAACTTACCACAATCATAGATAATGTTATTCTACAACAGAAAATATGAACCTGAAGAATTTTTAGTGTTACCATCCATAGAAATTACAGTGCTGCCAGAATAATAGTTTTAACATACAGTTATTAAAATTAAATAATAATGTTATTTAAAAAGTAGTTCACAGGACACCAAAACAACATAATACGTAATCAAATGTAGTTGAGTTCCTTCCTCTAGTCGCTGCCTTAACTTAGATTTTGGGGGAAATGTTATTCTGGCAACACTGTAATTTCTATGGATGGCAATACTGAAAATTCTTCAGGTTTATATTTTCAGGTTTTTATTAATAATTTATAAAGTGGTAAGTTGCATTATCTGCTTTCACTTATGAATAAACAAGCAAAAGAAAAATAGTAAATTATGAATTATTTTTAGTATGTCAGGCTACTAATAATTTTAAAACCTTGGTTGTAATTTAAAAAAAAAAATTGATATCTAGATAGCTACACAAATTCAAATGCATTTGCTTCTGTATTTATAAATCATTAAAATCAGGTTAGTAAAACATTCTCCTTTTTAGTAAAATTAGCACTCCAGACAATAATAATAATAATAATAATAATAATAATAATAATAATAATAATAATAATAATAATAATAATAATAATAATAATAATAATAATAATAATATTTGGTCTAGAAATTAATTCGTGCGGGTGGACAAGAGATGGCGCAACGAACGGAGCGTCCCACAGTTCCGTGTATCCACACATGTGTTGCAAACCCCTGTCATCGCGTATCGTTCGTAGTATAGGGCAGTGGATTAAAGCGTCAACAACACCAGTTTGTAGTTAAGTGAACATGGCGCAATTTGTGTCTGATAAAGTGTTTTTGCGGGGTGTCCTGCTGCATTACTTTAACATGCAGAAAAGTGCGACTGAAAGTCATCGTATTTTGGTGGAAGTGTATGGTTGACCATGCTCTAGCTGAGCGAACGTGTCAGAAGTGGTTTGCACGGTTTAGAAGTGGTGATTTCGGCTTGGCAGACCAAGAGCGAGCTGGACAGCCAAAAAAAATTCAAGACGAAGAATTGACATCATTGCTCGAGCAGGATTCGTGTTAAACGCAGGAACAACTTGCAGCAGCATTAGGCGTTGATCAAACAACAGTCTCCAAACGCTTGAAAGCCATGGAAATGATTCAAAAGATGTCACATTGGGTTCCACATGAATTGAAAGACAGAGACGTTGAAAGACGAAAAACCATTTGCGAATTGCTGCTTCAACGACAGAGCAGAAAGGGGTTTCTGCATCGAATTATTACGGGTGATGAGAAGTGGATCCATTACGAGAACCCTAAACGAAAAAAGGCCTGGGTGAAACCAGGTGAACCAGGTCCATCACAACCAAAACGAGATATTCACTGTGCAAAGGTTATGCTGTGCATATGGTGGGATATGAAAGGTGTGGTGTACTATGAGCTGCTGCAACCGGGTAAAACTATGAATGGAGGACGTTATCGACGACAATTAATGCGTTTGAAGCAAGCTCTGGCAAGAACACGACCAGAATGGGAGAACAGACATGATAAACTTATTGTTCAACATGATAACGCTCGCCCACATGTCGCAAAACCGGTCAAAACCTATTTAGAAAATGTCGGATGGGAAGTTTTACCCCACCCGCCGTATTCACCAGACGTTGCTCCTTCGGACTACTACTTGTTCGATTGCATGAATAACGATTTGATTGGACAGCGGTTTACTTCTTCAGAAGATATCGAAACATGGGTCTCTGACTGGATCGCTTCCAAGGATGAGGACTTCTTTCGCCACGGAATCCGTACATTGCCTGACAGATGGGCGAAAGTGGTGGCTAGCGATGGACAATATTTTTCTTAAGGTATTTATGTATTTTGTGTTTGTACTACAGCTTCAATGTGTGCGTACCAACCGCACGAATTAATTCCTAGACCAAATAATAATAATAATAATAATAATAATAATAATAATAATAATAATAATAATAATAATAATAATAATAATAATAATAATAATAATGATACACTTCTTGATTCGCCAGGGCAGTTCTGTAGAATAGTATTTGAATATAATTAGCGATTATCTGTACAAAAAAGGTCTTTAAAAATATGATGCACTTTAGACAATATTTTATGTTGAAAATATTAAACCTAATTCGTTCCGTCAAACAAAATATTAAAATTTTAAGCTAAATATCACGTTGATACTGTAGCACCTTTTTGTGCCTGGGAAAAATGATTATAAATAAAAGCATTCGATATTGTTTAATAATATTAATATTAAATTTCAAGTTTGCTACATCAATTGTAAATGTTCTACATTAACTTACAAATGCATCAAATTATACAACTAACAGACTGCTTACTAGAAACTTTTATTGCAGCTAAATAAAATTCAAAATAATCGTATGTTCATATAATTGGAAAGCAAATCTTGAGAAATATTTAAATATTTTGCTATTTGAATTTTTGTTATTATTTGTGTATTCAACTTGGCCCATGAATCAAAATTTGATTCCTCTTATTTAAGCTGTAGATATTTCATTTGAATAAACTTAAATTTAGATCATTTCTACTTGCCAGATGATTTCTCTAGTGTGTACATAATTAGATAAAAATATAGAATTACTGTAAGAGCAGCCTACACTATATTTCTTTATGCAATAGTACGTAAATGAGATAAATTAATGCATTTCCAATACGTTGGGATATTTTCCATGAAATCTCCTAAGAATTATTTTTATGATTTACATGATGTCTACTAAAATTCCAAAATGAAATTTCGTGACTTTTTTTGTGACCTTTCCTTTACCAAACCATAAAATTTCGTAACATTCAAAAACTAGTAACAATATATATATATATATATATATATATATATATATATATATATATCGGGTGTTGCAAAATAAGTGTTACAACTCTTGGGTGGTGACTCCTGCCACTAAGACAAGAAAAAAAGTTCTCTTGAACTTTCTGCTATCGGACATAGTTTCAGATCTACAAGGTGCCGAAAGCGTGGGAAAATGACTTTCGGATGCCAATAGTTCGGAAACTATCCAACATAAAGAGAGCGGGTAAAAAATTCACTGAAGAAGTCATACCTGCTCTATTGAATTTTGCATGTTTCACAATCCTACCATGCACGCGCAAGGGATTCCCCAAAGGAACGTAGGGAGTCCCGGATAATCTGCCAAATGAAACTTGGTCTAAATGGATATGAATTGACAGGCTTTCTACCAGGTAACAATAATTCGTTTGTCTTAAGTCGATATCTGGAACAAATACAAAATGGCAGACACCTTCATGCCCGTTGTGTGTGGTTGCATAATCGCCAGGTACGGATGCTGGCCAACAGTGACGTTCTGAGTATTAAGTGTAGCAAATTTGTACTCAAATGCTCTAGAAAGACATCTGTAGTGTCGATAGAACATAACAGACGAAGCAGGGTGATTCACATGTATGGAAACATTAACGAAAAATGCCCAGAAATGCACACATACTTAGTAAACGTGAGTTCAAAGCGTCGGAAATGTAAGGATTAGCGTCAAGAACATGAAAACCATTGCCAATTCACCAATAATATTCCTTCAAACCGATGCAATATGATGAGCACGTTTGCATACCAATAAGGATGCAATAACTGAGGCCAAGTTCAAATTGTGGAATTGGACTCACAAAGAAACTGGGTAAACTAAACGAATGTCACTAGTGGGATCGCATGACCGATATTGAAATGTGGCCAATATGTGTGTTGATATCAACATGTAGCTAATGAACAAATGTCAACATGTCCCGCTACTGCTGGGATAGTGTCCCACGTGCGAAAAATAGGAAAATAACTACTCGGGTCTTGAATCTGAGGCCTTGGGCTCCCAGTAGGATTGGAAACTGCGACCACGCGAGCAAAAGCGAGTGCTCTAGCCCTGAGGTTCGAAGGAGCCTCACTTTCTCTGTGTTCAATTCTTTGAGGAGAACCCACTCTGTTTGGTAAGCCCTCTTGTACAGCCTCCCGACATACTTGTATGTTTCATTTTGTTACTCCTACTGCACAGTTGTAAACAATCAGAGCTTTAAGATGTTTCTTGCTATTGCTCATGTCGTTTTATTTTCCATATGTATGGTGTTTCAGCTGTAGTGTTAAATGTGCCAAATCGGTACATTTTCGTCTTTGTCTTGGCATGTGCACTGTGTGTAAGATACGAATTTCTGGAGGTATTTTCCTATATTTCGAGTACGTCATATGTCTCAGAAGACGTGGGACATGATGCAAGTTTGTTTTCTTCACGCTCTATCAGAATTTGAACCATGCATTAAGAGATTTTTTTTTCATATTTGTCGACTATAGAACAATGCCCCAAACAAAGAGGGACATTGATACAATCGTGTTCTAGTTACGTTCTAGCAAAAGGTGCACCAGATGTAATAGCAGAATGTATAACGTTATTTTCCTAGTTTTCGCACGTGAGACGGTGCGACATGTTGACATTTGTTCATTAGCTACATGTTGATATCAACACATACATTGGCCACATTTCAATATCGATCATGCGATCCCACTAGTGACGTTCATGTAGTTTACCCAGTTTCTTTGTGAGTCCAATTCCACAATTTGAACTTGGCCTCAGTTGTTGCATTCTTATTGGTATGCAACCGTGCACATCATATTGCATCGGTTTGAAGGAATATTATTGGTGAATTGGCAATGGCTTTCATGTTCTTGACGCTAATCCTTACATTTCCGACGCTTTGAACTCACGTTTACTGAGTATGAGTGCATTTCTGGGCATTTTTCGTTAAGTGTTTCCATACATGTAAATCACCCTGCTTCATCTGTTATGCTCTACCGACACTACAGATGTCTTTCTAGAGCATTTGAGTACAAATTTGCTACACTTAATACTCAGAACGTCACTGTTGGCCAGCATCCGTACCTGGTGATTATGCAACCACACACAACGGGCATGAAGGTGTCTGCCATTTTGTATTTGTTCCAGATATCGACTTAAGACAAACGAATTATTGTTACCTGGTAGAAAGTCTATCAATTCATATCCATTTAGACCAAGTTTCATTTGGCAGATTATCCGGGACTCCCTACGTTCCTTTGGGGAATCCCTTGCGCGTGCATGGTAGGATTGTGAAACATGCAAAATTCAATAGAGCAGGTATGACTTCTTCAGTGAATTTTTTACCCGCCCTCTTTATGTTGGATAGTTTCCGAACTATTGGCATCCGAAAGTCATTTTCCCACGCTTTCGGCACCTTGTAGATCTGAAACTATGTCCGATAGCAGAAAGTTCAAGAGAACTTTTTTTCTTGTCTCAGTGGCAGGAGTCACCACCCAAGAGTTGTAACACTTATTTTGCAACACCCGATATATATATATATATATATATATATTCTTTAGCACTTGTCTTTATCTTATCTCTACTTTTAAACGCTGTTCCCTGGAGCGATAAAAACTTTGTGTCTTCTCACAGTTGAATAAACTGGCTAGATGCGTAGGTAGTTTCGGCGATGCGATGCGATTTGCATCGCAACTACTCAATAATGCCAACTAAAGGACAATCTGAAGAGCGAATTCGAGTGCCAATTAAGCCGAATTTTCATGCATGCGATAGAAGTGTGCTTTGCTTGCGATTTGGTAACGTCTTAAAGCCAACCATAGACATTTTTGTCAGTGTATTTTGACGTTTTATAGAACAAAATTTTCCAGTCTCTACTTATATTTGTACAGACAAAAATTATTGTGATCCAAAAGCTAAATTTCTTGACTTTCATGACCGTCTTCTGATTTCGTGACTTTTTCGTGACTTTCGTGACCGATAGATACCATGATTTACTAATATTATAAATGTAAGACTATAAAAATAGCCCTAAAACCTGCATATACGAAAGAATGCGCACAACAGCAGAAAAAGAAGAAATTAATAAACACTCACAATGTAACATTTGGCATTGGTTCCCCCTTCAACTTGATCATGAATCTCAAGTAGGTGTTTTCTAAGGTTTCTGTGTCCTTCAACTTAACAAGGAATATTGGAGCATTCGCTTCTGCTCTTCGTTTCTTTTCTTCGGGAGTCACTGGAAATAAACATTTTTAAAAAATTACAAATTACATTTATATCATGTATATACTGAGGATCAATATCCCAACAGCTAACTTATAGGTTTCTTTCTTATATGACGCTTTCGTTGGGCATTCAGATCAATATTTTGTATAAAGTAGATTCAAATACGAACTAAGACACTTTTGTAACATATATTGACCGTTGAAAGAATTACAATCAATGTACTGCCAAACACAGACATATACATATGTTACGAATACGATTTTTTCTCCCTGTTACAACATCTTTTATGGTTGCTGGAGAATAAGAAATAAGATTCTCTGGTTTTTCAGATACTTGTAGAGCTTCTGTAGGTTGAGACTCGTTGAGGTGATTAAGCGATCTAAGATACTGGGTTAGTGAGGTCAGTCGTAAGTACAGTCAGCGACAAATGCTTTCAGTTTGATGAAATTAGTTTCATAAATAACTTCAGAACGGAATAACAGTTTGAGTACAGTTTTCAGCAAATGAAATAGAACGTAATTTTCTGTACGTTCCAGCTATACCACCGTTGTACGTCCCAGTCATACCACCGTTATTTTCAAAATAAATTTCACCAAAGAGAAAGAACTTTTGTCGCTGACTGTACATGTATTATCAGTTATAATTTTAATTAAAAAAAATAAGCATCGGATTTAGAATACGTTAAAACATTTGGGAGTAAATAACGCATTATCATCTTAATTAAAGTGTTACATAATAAAAATAATAAATTGACAATAATGAAGCATGCAGTTAAATTGAAATATCTGCTGCATAATGTGTCATACTGAACAATATTAAGAATATTTTTTGTCAAGAAGGTGTTCACACATTTGATGACTTTCCTCGAGTTTCTCAGAACAGTCCCTTTTCTTAAAGATTTACGGGTATGTAAATTATTTCCAGCACCCTGTACACGGAAATAACACGCAAGGAATAAAGCACGACGCCACTTTTTAAAAAAAATGTAAAGTTCATCTATTAGGTAACCTTCACACTAGGATCCTGTGAGCTGCTCGCTTGAGCCGCAGCTCCTAGCTTTACATTGTCTTAAATGTACGCCTTCACACATGCGCTTCGGTGCAAATCAGACGCGGCTCTGAGCTGCTATGATCTCCCCGCCAGTAGCTGGTTCTAGCGGGCTGCTGGCGGGGAAGAAAATAGCACGCAGTCTTATGAGAGCATTTCACACGCGAGCAACTCAGTTGGAATGAAGAAAAGTGTACAAATATTTGATGTTGAAAATTTTCTCATTTTTGTGTTACTCTGATGAAACGCACATTTTATACTATTATACTATTCGTCGAACGAAGATTTAGACATTCCGAAGTAATGGAAAACTTTCTTTTATCTTCTCGCAGTTTAGAAAACAGACTGTAAGATAAACATTCTTCCAGTCTTGATCAATTTATAGGATGAGCCGCTTTGTTCTATATCTTCTTATCTTTTTTTCTTGCAATTTACAATCAAGATTAAAGATGCAGCTTCTTTTGGATCTAGCATGGCTGCTATTTTGGTATCACGATCTTTCGAGCGGCTCAGAAGTATTCAATGCTTTCACACTACAGGTTCACATGAGCTGCTCACACGATCCTAGTATGAAGGCAGCCTTACAATTACTTTGGTAAAGCGTGCACTGTGCCTGATAGGATCGCATTACCAAAATGTAAATTATCCCAACATAGAAGGAAAAATTGACAATTGTTTGAAGTGTTTCATATTAAAAGTACACGTCTGTCTATTGTTCCTTCTTGCGAACTCTTCAATCACTAAATAACAAACAAAATACTATTGGAACTTCATGCATAATATGTTCTTTAGATTGGTACTTATGTGCGATCTTATCTACTTTCCTCAATATTTTTTACAAGCTGTTAATAATTATGATTTTATACGACCAAAACATTCGGGTTCTTAATATTAGTTATGGAAAACAATATTTATATACTCTTTAATACTTACATTCTTGCACTACTAAATGAGCAGAACAGGTGTTGCTACCAATTTGATTGCTTGCCCGAGCAGTGTAGAGACCAGTATCAGACTCTCTGCAATGCTGTAATTCTAATCTGTATATTTGATTGTCTTTGGACGTAATGGTTACTCGATCTGCCAATTTATCCTCCAACGGCTTGTTGTCCTTCAGCCATGTCATTATCGCCGGTGGATCGGCATTTAGTTCACATTCAAATACACATAATTCACCAGCTGAAAAAGGAAATAATAATAAATATGAACCAGTTAAACAACTTTTAGATGTTTCATCCACGTTCTATATAGTATTATACTTATGGATATAAAACTATATAAAAGCACAGATGAAACACCAAGGACTAATTTAATTAAGTTATATTTTCGTAAATGCTTCACAAAATGAAATAAATATGTATGTTTCTGCAGACTGCAATTTAGTCTTAAACTTTTCAAAGCTTGTACGGTAACATTTCTTCGTTTTCTAAAACTAGCATTATATATATATATTCTTTGAACTATATAATTTTTCTTGGCGATACAGTACACGAGTTGTCAGCTAGATCCCGTACAGTCAACGAAGTGATGCGGGTATTATTTTAATGACAGTTTGTTGTGGGACAGAAATATAGATACTCAAAGCATTGCAGAAACATCAGAATACGAATCGAAAGAGGAACAATAATTTTGCTAACACAGAAGGTTGAACAACGGGAGCCCTTGAGGATACAAATCAGTATTGGAAGACTCACAACTAAAGGGATGCTCGAATATGTGCGTTATTATTTTGCAGGGGTATTGAAAGCCAGACGAATGTCAAATTTTAGGACAAGTTTTAATCTGAGTTTTTCAGTGATAAATGTGTGCGTTTCAAACAATAGTTCTCGTATTGAGAGCCTGAAGATTGGAGGCTTTCATTAAATGATCTTCGGGCGGGGCATTAAGTTTTTTTCGGTTTCAGTTAAGAAGGTAAGTACGAAGTGAATACGATTTATGAGTTTCTGTACAAAATGAGATCTGGGATAATATTAAGTGAGAAAACTCGAAATAAAGGGTTTTATGGGATTTTCTGTACAATTGAATTGCTTACAATAAGGTTGGCCATATCTTCGATTGTACTCATAGAATGCTGATGAAAGAATCTTGAAGTAATTGTTAAGAGATGATATGTGGCAGATATAGGTTCTCCACAGAATGAGGGCATGAGGTACGGAACGTTCGACCTGATAAGGATATATATGTATAGAGTGTTAATGAACTGTACTATCAAATTGTAAGGGAGGATTTGCATAAGAATAAGATTTTAAAAAGTGTGGAAAAGTACATAGTTTCGGAGCTAGGGAAGTCCAAAAGCATGAAAAATGCATTGTAGCATGCGTTAGTCAGAACATAAAGAAAGGTGGAGATCAGTTGTATATCAATTCTGATTATGATCACTTTTATAAGTTCACTTTCATAATATTTGTTGTGCTTTACAGAAAGAAAAAAAATGATGCAATTTTATAAACTACACTTCTTGAACAAAGTTAAGAAGTAACCAAAATACGTGAATGAAAGAAAAGTAAAACTCAAAATGTTCTACAAGAAGGCTAAGTGATATGTTTTTACTTTACTATGAAGGACAATATGAAAAACTAAATTGGAGTGTTCATGAATTACGCTAACATTTCTCTGACTTTCAGCTTTAAAATTCTAAGCACTGGCTATCTGTGGATACTGTTCCTAATCAACACGAGTATATAGAAAAAAATATTTTGAATTTCATAACTAGAGATATGTCATAAATAGGTGTAGAATAAATGTAAATCTTTAAAGGTAAGTGTTCCACATTAAGAACGAATTTATGTTGAAAACAAATAACGAAATGTGTGATGTAAAGTAAGTAATTATAAACAAAATGTATGTAAATATCATATATGTAATATTAATCATATCTGGAGAAACAAAAAGAAATCTACTAAATTCGACCTATCAATATATCTTTCTTGAAAAATATATCAGCAACTAGATATCTGAAAACCACTTTAAGTACTAATGCATCTCATACAGAAAATACACGCAAAATTATCGTAATAGAGTCTGTAAACGTTTTAAAAAGTAATAATAAACTTTTTTTACGTGTTGCTCTATACATAACTTTTCAAAAATAAAAACAGGATCTTTTTACTTTAACGTTCCATGGTTATATCCTTTAGGCTAAAGGATAGGGGATAATTAATGAAAGTAGGTGACAGTGATTTTTTTGTGCTCTCCCACCAGGAATCGAATCCGGAATCATGTGCACCAAAGACACACACGCTAGATACTAGACCAGCAAGAATAGCAAAAATTTTTTTTTTTAGGAATACAGGGTGTTACAAAAATGTCACAATATTTTGAGAATAGATTCCTTACATCAAAATAAGAAAAAAAATCATGGGGATGTGCTCAAAAGTGGATACTTTCGGAGTTATAGGGTGCCGAAAACGTGAAACAAGTGAACTTTAAAAGTTTAAAGCTCCACTACTATAGGACCTATTGTAGTCGGGTCAAAGACATCACTGAGGAACTGGTACGCGACCTATCCAAATATCCATGCTGAAGAATGCTCCAGTACTTGCACATCAATTTTTTAGAGAGGTAGGTGGAGAGTGATCAAGTACTCTCAGACAGCCTCTCTAAAGATGATTGTGCAAATACCGTAGGTTCTGAAAGATAGATATTTGGATAGTTCACATACTAGTTCCTCAGTGGTGTCTTTAAACGACTACGATCAGTCCTATAGTAGTAGAACTATGGATCTTTAAATTTCTTTTCTTTTTTCACGTTTTCGGCACCCTATAACTACGAATTTATGCACTTCCGACCACAGGTCTATATGAACTTTTTTTTATTTTGATGTGAGGAATCTATTCCCAAAATATTGTGACAAATTTTTATAACACCCTGTATATGAGAATTACTGTATAAGAAAAATGTTGGATGGACTTCGTATTATCCAACTTTGTCCTGTAATCAGATTGAGGTATTTGTTTCTTTTCTTCTTTTCTTAAAAAAATATTTAGAAAAATAAAAAGAAGCAAATGTCTAGACATGTTTTCTATAAAAAAGAAACGTGATGATAAAAGAATATTTGTTTGCTGTATTCCGGGAAAAAAGAAAAATCTAATAAAACATTAAAAAAGAAAATTTGCCATCCAAAGCTGAAAAAGAAAAAAAAAGTCAAAATGTAAAGTTATATATTTGGTTAGTGTACCGTGCCCATCTATAAAGAACAAATGTACATACCTGATACCTAAATGTCCTCCTGATGATTGTATGTACCACGTTTTGACGCTTCCATTTGTGTCTTATGTGAGTCTACAGAATTTAAACCTAATTTAGTGCTAACGAGTTTATCAAAAAAGAAATAAAAACTTAAGCAGAATTTTTTTTTTAAATTCTTGCAATATGTAAAAAAATGCAAGAATTAGTAAAATGCAAAGAATTAATTATGAACTTTTTTTACATTAAAATGTTTTAACTAGTAAGTTTATTTTATTTAGTTTATTTTAGTAAAAACTGTTAACTTGAAGAAAGTATGTGTTATAGAAAATTATTATATTATATTTTTTGTTTATTTTGCGGAGATTAACTTTTAAAACTTTTCATTTAAGTCATTAGTTGAATGTATTAACTATAAACATTTTCTTGTATTTAATTTCTCGAGTAAGGGAGGATTTTCATGCAAACGTCCGTTGTGTTCGTTGCTTGCGATTCCTATGTGTAGCCAGCAGAAAGTTGTATTATACGTAGAACCGTACTTAAACAACTATCTCAATTGGCTATTCAGCCACATCGCAAGCAAAAAACGTAACGGACGCTTGCATGGAAAATCGCCTTAATAGTTTCGTCAAAACAATACTTTAATGAAATCAATATATTGAAACAATACTTTATTGAATACAAGGAAGATTTGTACCTTTATTTCCTTCCAAGTTTATTTGTTAAAACTTAGGAAAAAGGTTGAGAATTTATTTCAACGAGAATAAAAAGTCTATCTTTTTGTTCTGATGAGGCTACACACATAAATATTAAGAGATGAGGCCTTCTTCTTTATCATTTGATTTCTACTCATATAATTACAGAAATTACAGGATATAACGGAAATGTTTCCACTTGTATATAATGCAACAAGGTTAGCATAAATGATTCATTCGCTTTGAAAAGATTATATTTTCAAAAGTATTACACGTACACAAATGAAATATATATGAAAAGAACCACAAACTCACCAAGTTTCTGTTGTGTGGCAGCAGGAGTCCATTATCTTTCCAAACAGGTGTGGCAGTGTGGCAGTACGAGATTAGTACTTGTCGAAAATGGAGGGAAAGAAAGAAAAAAGTTTCTATGTGCTTGAATATGCCGGATGTTCGTCTGTTATAGCTGTGCAACGCGCTTCCAGAATAGAGTATAGAAAAGAACCGCCATGTAAACAAAGCATTTTGCTGTGGTATCGGCAATTCAAGGACACTGGTTGCTTGTATAAAGGGAAAAGCACCTAGCCTCCCGCATCTCCTGATTTAACGCCCCGCGACTTCTTCCTGTGAGGGTACGTTAAGGACCTTGTTCACGTAGCCCCACTACCACAATCCTTACTCGAGCTCAAAGAACGCATCAGTGCTGCAGTGCACACAATCGGCAGGACTATGCTTCAAAATGTATGGAATGGGCTCGAGTATCGTCTGGACATGTGTCGTGTCATCAAAGGGGCACATACTGAACATTTGTAGAGGATGTATAAACTTGGTGAGTTTGTGGTTCTTTTCATGTGTGTAGGTTTAATACTTTTGAAAATATAGCCTTTTCAAATTGAATGAATCATTTATGCTAGCTATGTAAAATAACCGTAGGTCAAATTCCATATGCATCATTTACTTACTATACATTGGGAAAAATGGTTTAAGCTTTTTCTGTCACACTACTTCAGTAATATTATATTGGTTCCATGAAAGATCAAACGTTAGAAAAGCAAATATTATTCTATTGGTTTTCTTATTCAGCAAAAGTAAACTGAATTACAATCTATTAAACTAATAAAATTATCACGAAAACAAGATAATGAAATTCCTAAATTTAAAAATTCACACACAAATTATTTGTTTATCTTAAAGAAAACATGTAAAGTGAATTATTTTTCACTTGCAAGAGAACAAAATGCTACGGAAAATCTTGAGTAATTGTTAACGACGCTGGTTGATATGCTAACTCTATCTACTTCCTTTCTAGCAAGTCAAATTACAAAATTCATTTTGAAATACTAAGTGTAGGACACATCAAAAATTCAGTGTTATTTACCTGTGTCCTAGATTTATTTTTTAAAAATATATATAGTATTTTTTCCTTCTCAGCAGTATTTCGAGCCGAGTTGGTTAGTAAAAGTGATTAGGTATTTGAATAATTAATTAACTGAAATTATTCTATACAACGCCCAGGGTTTACCAGTGTAACAAAGTATTTTGAGCTGCTACCTCCACTTTTCTTTAGGTTTATTATGGTATAACGCGTGTTCACTACTGTCCGCTGTTCTCACTTTTACTTGATCAGATTTGTAATGTATAACATATTTTGCAAATAAACCAACTTTCTAGTAAAAAGGAACTGAGTAATTTTTCTTGTAAAAGTTGTAATAATTTATGGAAATAAATATTGCATTTTGTAGTGTTAATTTGTTAGTTGTTTTTTTTTTTTGTGTGTGTGTGTGTATTCTTAGAATACTTAGAATCCCATCCGAAGAATTGTATAAATTACTTTAACCTCAGTTTTACAGATATAAAAGTAGTTTCTCTGTGACCTTTCTATCTATGTCTTTGATCTCTATTAAATTATTATGTTGGAAATGATGTGCTTATGTTTATTTAAATATTTTGAAAGTTCTGAAACATTAGTGCTTGCTGCTTTTGCCTCTCTTATGTGCTTCTCTTATCGTCTATATGTTATTTTTATTTTTGAAGTGTATATATAGATTCCGCTGCTCTCATGTATTGATTCATAAATGGTAGATAGAGTGGTGTATTTAGGAGCTATCGGGCTCAAGCCCCTCCCCCCCAAATAAATTTGTTAGTTTTTCGCATTCCATGTACAACAATAATCCTTCTTACCACTTCTAAGTATTTCATTGACTTCCCATTTTCTTATGCTCTTTGTTCAGAAATAATACTGTATTTGTCAAATTTCATTCCATGTAAAACCTGCGTTCTTTTTTCTTTCTTTCATCCATTCTACTCTTCTGTTTCTTTTTCTTAGTTGTTACTTTCTTTCGTTTCTCCTATCATACCTTCGACCGTTGTTAGTTATGGTTCAAGTCGGCAGTTCTCAATAATACCAAAACTAAGAGAAGCTGATAAGCAAAACTGGTATTCTACACCAACTAAAACTGCAATCGGTATATTTCAGCTTCAACTTATCTCAACATTTTCTTTCGGGTAAAAACGTACACAGATAAAACTGAATATTTTTCTTTTTTTCTAAAATGAAATCAGTTAAGTTGATATGAAATTACAAATGTTCAACGTGTGTTTACAGGAGCATCGTTTCAGATTTGCTTGGGAATTGGGGGGAGGGGGTAAGATCCTCCACCGACATACGAGTTTCACATGTTTTTCCTAATAGAAATCGATTAAAATATATTTAATTCTCAACCTCAGGTGGGCAATTTCAATCTCCTGCTTCCCCGTGTTGTGCATAGCCTCCCCGAAACAAAATCCTACATACGCCACTGGATAGATTGAATATACGTACTTTGAAAGTAATTTTAGTATCCTGTTAAACTTTTCTCTATATTAATAGGAGGCCTTATACTCGTTTTTAAATTATACTTAAAAATAAGTTTAACTTAACTAACTTAGGAACTTGTGGAAGTGTATCAATTTTGTCCTTTATATTTCGAATTCTGATTGGGTCTCCTCTTTCTCACGTGAATTTGCTGACTTCTATATTTCTATTTGTCATTTTTGTAACGTCGTCCTGCCAATAATTATTAATTTGAGCCATATAACAATCTAATTAATTTCTTATCTAGTAGGGGCGATAAAGGACATCCTATATGTAAACCTTTTTGCTGGTGAAGAAAAAAGTATTAGTCTGTAGACATGTTTCTAGTAATTTTGTTATTAATAAATTTCTAAATCAGAAAATTTATTTTGTTTTGATTACTGTTAATGATAACTTATAGCTAATAGGATGTATATGTAGGCGTCTATTGAAGTTATTCTTAGGTTGTTTGTGTTTACTGAGTACAGACGTATCCCTTATTTTCATAAATCAATTACAATATTATGCCGACAAAAGTGATTTAGTTCCCTTTTTCAGGAAATTAGTTGGTCTGCAAACATAATTAGTTTTAAAAACTGGCTTTGTAAAATTAAGAACAGTTAACAACAGTTAATACATAAACCTACAA
Organism: Thermobia domestica; assembly: GCF_964235325.1. Lineage (NCBI taxonomy): Eukaryota > Metazoa > Arthropoda > Insecta > Zygentoma > Lepismatidae > Thermobia > Thermobia domestica. Next base: position 29,758,798 of record NC_137454.1, read on the forward strand.
GTACGAAATTATAGCAGATAGAAAAACTTTGTTTTACTAGTATATTTGGGTATAATATAGAGTTATTTTAGTTAATTATATGGATTATTGGGTATACACTTGTCTAATCCTTTCCCCTAACGAACATTTCTTGAAGTCCACAGTTCAATTATTGAATGATATATAGCCACAAGAAACAAACATAGAACACAGTTTACAAATATTGAATTTTTAATAAAAATCACTTATGCTATAGAAAAGAGCTGAGATACAGGACTCATTTTCAAAATTTAAAGGAAGTAAAAATCATACTGAACTTCAGATATATATATGATTTGAACCTTTAAGTTTCTTAATATGGACAAAATACAAAATAATTCGATTAGAAACTTAAATATTTACTGAGTTTGAAGGAGAGAAAGATATATGTCTTTTTTTCGAGCAATCTTATCTAAGAATTAGATCATCTTTTAAACAAGAGATTTTATTCCACACTTAATGATCATTTCATAAAAACCTACAATATTTTTATCAATGTAAAACCGGTCAGATATACCAGTATATCGCGGCATATTGCCCGTAAGTATCAAATACCAGGATAATTGTTTGTTTTTAGTTATATTATATATGGATTTGAGTTTATATAGTTTTTCTTTCAAACTTCATGCAAAACTAGGGACGCAAGTTTGGAATCATAATGCTTTACTTTACATGGAAATGAATTTCTCTAAAAATTGAATGTTGTCTCTGAAAATGAATGCCAACATGTGTTTTAAATACAATTTAGCTTACGATTGAGTCTTTAAGCAACGTGAACATCGAAAAATGTGATTTATTAATGCTGTTAAAATGAAAAATAATAATTCTAATATTTCACTATAGAAATAAAAAAACATATATTTTAATTTCACTGAATACTTCCTACCACGTACATGACTGTAATACGTGTCTGATATTTTCTCATTTTTATAAATTCAAATATGAACGTAATATTAGTTAGCCACTATTATATTAGTTTTATAGTTCGTCTGAATTTTATACATTTGATGTGTCCATATATAAATCTGTATACCAGGAGTTTGGGGAAAGGATCAATCAATTTGGTCGAAATATTTGATTTACGATGTTTTTTATCTATAGGAACCAACAATGATTTGTCCATCAAATAATCTAATTAAAAATCTCTAAATGCTGAGTATAGTTTACATATTGTTCCTGGTTTATTGTTTTGATTTTTCATAAATAAAACGAAGTTCCCATATAAATTGAGAGTAAACAAATCCAAAATGGCGTCCCTAATCTACAACTTTAAGACAATAAGTGAAATAATAGTAATAGTTTAGAGGATAGTTTCTACTTGAAGATTTTCCAATCACACTCTATCCAAAGAATTATATGGTATTAGTTTATTTTAAAAGTTTAACTACCTACCACTTATTACAACTAGCAGGTAACCTGAAAAAAATATACTTTTGATAAAAAAGAAAGAAAGAAAAAATACTTCACTAATACTTACGTTCACAACTGAATGGTTCAATGGTCTTTCTGAAAATGGGACGAGTGGGTTCTCGACTGCCAATTGCTTGCATCCCTGAAGAAGACATGGATACTCGGGTCGCTGATGATGATTCGTGGAAGATCTCTTCAGAACTTTCAACAGTCGACATTGAATGGTATTCTATGAATAGCAGAGGACACTACTTTTCAGCCAAGAGAAAGCTCCTAGATGCTACAACACATTCTTTTTTTTTTGTTTGTTTATAAAAAAGATTTTGCATTTTAATCCGAATACATTTTTCACTTGTTTCCTTGTCATTCACAACTTAAGCACTAAGAAGGAATTAGTTTACATCGTACTTTAATTTAGAAGAATTGAAAATCAAACTAATATTTATTAATTACTAATTGATACGATGGGATGCATTAGTTTGTGCACTAATTCACAGTTGAAAATAGTTAATTGTAATGTTAGTTCAAGATCGTCAATTGAGTATGTGTTATTTGTAATCTTACGTAGAACCACACACACCAAGAAATTTTCATCTTCCATAAGTTAGGAAGAAAAGAAAATCTTACTACCAATCTACAACTTATCCCATCTTCTTCAGGCAAATAAATAATTTCATATATCATATCTTTTATGTAGCAACAAGTTTCGCTTTAGATGAACGGATAAGAGGTGAGGAGTGTTTCGAAACCGTTCGCAGATTTTGTCTTTTTGGATATTTTAGGGCATGAGAATTTTTTTACTGTTAACATTTACTCGGTTATTAAGTAATACTTGGACTCTTATTAGGTAATAATAGTTACCAGTCTGTGCATGTATTTAGATGCTAATATCTAAGCATATCGAAGAAATAACACGCAAGCATTCTGATATAACATCTAAAAATCTGTGCTTTTTGTTGATGAAGATGGTAAAGTATATGTATTCGTAGAATGTTTAGTCATTTCAGGGGCATTATTTTGTCAATTATACAGAAAGAGATGTTAGAAGGCGAAAAACTTCATAAACTAAATAGAGAAAAGAATAAAAAAGTAGACCATATATATATGGTTTACTTTTTCTATTCTTTTCTATGTAAATTATAAATATGTAAATTATGGGCTCATCTAATTGTACTAGTTTGTTACATTTAGTATCATATACGGCGCACCTTAAATATTTGTCGGCACGAATATCATAATTTTACGATTGAAATTTTATATTTCCAATTAAACTGAATAGCAGCGGTACTTTATCTTTTCGCTACCCGTTTACAGATTAGCTTCATGCGTGTATACAGATAATTATTTTCATAATGTCATATGATTCCTTTTTTTTTCTGTTGTTTAAAATCAAATGCTAATATCTCGAAAATTTGTATTTCTGTGAGACTCACCATTCCTTAGGTTAGTTTAGCATAAGATTATATTCATGCTTGCATGAAGAAAAACACTATTGTCTCAAGTAAGCTTATCTTAACTATGTTAAGCTTAAATAATTTAATTCAAACATAGCTTATATAGTCCAATCTAACATAAGCTAACGAAATCAAAAGTTATAAAGTAAGCACGGCTTAATAAATCTAAGCTAAGCTTACGAAATCTAAGGCTGATTTCAGTTCAACAAATTCAAAAATAACTACTCTAATAGTTGTTAAAATCAGTAGACTTTCAATCAGTAGCCAATAGTAATCAATTTCCACTTGTATTCAAGTTCCATTAAAATTCTATTTTTCTTTTCTTGTTAAACATACTATCAATTCTAGCATCTTCCACTATTTCTTTCTATTGAACTTTCAATGTAATAATTCTATATATATATATATATATATATATATATATATATACTGTCATTTGCAACATGATTACAGCAAAATAATATCTTTAACAGCTTATAGGAATGTTTGCTGATAAGTATAGTCCAGAAATAATGGCAAATACACGCCCTTGTCACCGGGTATAACACTCAGATCATTTAAGGTTTTCAGAGAACTAGATAAAGTTCGTTCTTTTTCTCAAGTTTTGTAATAACGTGTGGCAACTTTGCAAAATGTGTAGCAATGAAAGCTAGGTGCTTTTTCAAGGAGTTCTTCTTAAGCAAATTTTTTAAATAATCTTAATTGAAGACGCATCATCCTCATCAAAAATGTCAATGATTCTTTTGATGGATTCGAAGTTCTTAGCATGCCAGAAATTTTTTTTAAATACATGCACCTCATACCATTAAGATGGGCCGTGGTGAAAGCGGAAGTTCAGGGCCTAATTCACGAAAGGTATTGGTTCGCAAGGGAGCTTTCAGAAATACCTTTTTCACATTTGATACGAGAAGATTAATGTCGTGAAAATAGAAATGTGCCTCTTCAGCAATTCTATGTAATGCGTGTGCCAGACAAGTAACATGCAGCGTATTTGGGAAAAGAACCTTAAGGACGTTTCACATATGAAGCCGTCTGTGTCAAAAGAACTCTGTTGTGTTTTACGCATACTAGCCACAGAATAGTCAGCGATTTTGTAAAAAACTGTGCAGTTGCTGTACCATTTTCTTTTTTCAGAATTTCTGATGCAATCAAATACACTTTGTGTGCCTTTGCCCCTTCCAAAGTTCCAATTACAGCATTAGAAATGGAAAGACCAAGAATATAGCACGTTTCATCAATTGAAATCCATATATTTTTGTCACCAATACTTTTATGGATATCGTCAATAATTCTGTTGCACGCAATATCAACGTAAGTCTTTCTCAAAGGCGATTTACTTGGAACTTTTTATTTTGTGTGTTTATCGAGAAAGTTTCTAAAGAAAACATTTTCTAACTTCCCATAAAGGAATGTCTGCATTAATAAAGTTTGCTAAGAGTTCCAAATATTCAATTGTATTCTTTTATAGTACAATCTATATAGTGTTCTAAAATTTGAAAATAAAACTGTAATTACATTATTAATGTTATACTACAAAATAAAGTAACAGTTTTTTTAATGAAATATATATATATTATTTTTAATGAAATTATTCAGTGTTTAGATTTGTATAGAGCAGGTGTATAGAGCTCGACTTTAGAACTCGTGATGTTGACTTCAAACATGGAGGAAATCATCGTTTTCATTAGTTGTAGCATGAGATTGAAATTAAAAGAATTCATTGAAATTAGATTTTAGACTATTATCAGTAGAAATTAAATATAATCTTTACTCAACATATTATACTACGAAAAGTGTATTGATTGTTTGTACGCTTTAAAATGCCTCTATGTTTACAGTGTTAGAATGTAGTTAATTATTATTCCGATTAGTTTTATCAGAAAACTGAAGAAGAATTATACAAAAGCCTATAATTATTTCGTGATTAAAATCTTACACTTTCTTAAAAATTCTTATAAAAACTTATTTGTCGCTAAAAGCTTCATCTGTAGTGGTGATATCCGGTGTCAATTCTGAGTAAGACTAATACAGTTTGGATTTCATATAAAGTTGTAGGTTCACGCCTATATATATTCTCTATGTTGAAAAGTGGCACTAATAGCGATCAAACAATAACGTAATTTATATTGCTTTTGATAAATACCAGTAGGGATCCGCACAGATCTCGTAAATTTTCATCAAGAGGTCCCATCACGGCGAAATTAAAACACTGCCAATTTTACAGTAATTATGTGATATCTTCAAATAGATAAAAGATAATCGAAAAGTGTAACAAGAGCTCTCTAGATAATATTATTTTACATGAGATACTGTTATTACGACCCATTTCGCTGCTTTCGATTTCCAGCCATTTAGAAAATCGGCATTTATTTTCGCGTTTCTAAATGGCTGCATACGGAAAGTTACGAGGTGACTCGTGATGACGGTACCTCATGCAAAATAATATTGTCTAGAGAGCTCTTGTTCCACTTTTCGATTATCTTTTATCTATTTGAAGATATCACATAATTACTGTAAAATTAACGGCATTTTAATTTCGCCATGATTAAGCCTCCTAATACTAAGACTTATTAATTATAAATTTCCTTTTTCTGATACAAGACTGGTATTATTTTCCACGATAATTCCAATAGAATGTTCAAAATGATAATATTATATAAGATCTGTATAACGAGCCGAAGTAAAGAAAAAAAATGGAATTCTATCTAAGGAGAAATAAACACGGATTTCATGTTCTTTAGGAAACAAGTGAAAAATATATGAAAATGTATAATGAAAATAATGGCTTTGTGACTTTTTTCTTCTACTGAAATAAATGCAATAATAGTAAAAGACACTAGACAAACATTGAGAGATAAGCGCTATAACACAACTTGTAAATTAGAAGAGCAGCTGAAAGAGCAGTAAGCAGATCCATAATACGTATAAAGCAAGATATAAGCAATATAAACATTTAAAGCAATTAATACCCTGTAATGTAATATTGTACTTCCAATTCAATGCCTACGTCCTGAAAATAAAATTTTCTACTTTTATAAATATTTCGCTGTTATGTGTTCATCGTCAGTTGAAAGCTGCGAAGAGAAAATTCAAATTTGATTTCGCATAATTAGCCTTACTACAATTACAATACTGTATACACAATTAGTAATATAGCTACAAACTATTGTCATTATTATTCACTACCTACAGTTACAGTTTATACGTATTATTTGCTGCAATACAACATGCTGTGTAGAAAAATTAATTATTACTAATATAATTTCCTTGGATATCTTTTCAACGTATCTTCTAAAAAGTGTTTTATAAGCGCCTTATACAACGTTTCAAATATCACAATACTCGTAATGTACAGTTTTCGGTACTTACAAGAATATTTACATATATTCTTGTATTCTTTCTTGGAAATATAAAATACTTCCAAGATTTTTCTTTGAGCTCAGAAATTTTGGCTCATATTTGGGGTTACGGTGATAATCAAAGACCTATTGTGAATCGATATTAAACAATATCGTAAGTTTGAACTAATTCAAAGCGCATTTTTTTTTAAAACTAGAGTTGATAGTAAACATGAGTTGAGATAAATTATAATTAAAATCGGACTTTTAAAACTTTGTTTGTGCACAGAGACACTATTTATGCCTGGCTCATGTGGTTCGGATTCCACGTTAATCAGTAGGTCCACGTCTCATATAGCCTCGCTGCTGAAAAGGGACGTTAAACTCAAAATCAACTCAACTCAGCTATTTATGCCTGCTATACACTATGAGATAAATCCTAGGAAATATCTTAGAATTTTTGGAGAATCAAAATCTAAACGTGTATGGCATCAGATTGCATGTCATTTCCTATGTTCTGAACGATCCTATGAGATTTCTATTGTTTAGAGCACGCTCTATTTCTGAAAGAAATTTCGAAAGACTTCGATTTAAGCGACATCGGCTAAAAGAAAGTGAAAACACATTTGTTTTCTCCCGGCCAGCAAAGATGCTGTTTGCGCACTTATTGGTGCATACGAGGTGCATACATTTTTATATAATACAAAGTTAACGCTCCATCACAACATACATGCAAAGCAGTAGGCACTAGAAAACTTTCCTGGCCGAATATGCGTTGTGAGATATGGCACCTCTTCGGAGGATGTGAAACAGGAAAAATCTTCACGTGTATAGCACAAAAGGGTAGTTCCCACGACATATGTCGTAACATTTTTCGTAAGATAAATCCTTAGATATTTCATAGGATTTATCTCATAGTGTATATAGCAGGTCTTATTAGCAAACTATTCTTAAAACGTTTGACGTTATCAAACCCGTTCTGACATATCATAGAGTTAATATAAAACTAAATTTCTTAAAGTTCTCCAAAACAAAGTTGAACCAACACAATTCTTGTACGCTCCCAAGTCGTGTACCCTAATGAATTCAAATGGAATATTCTGTAACATAAATTAAAGGGACTGGAGATGGTCAGAAACAGCTAATACACTATTACATTAAAGAAGATGCAAGAAAGAAACCAATGTGGATCGTACTGGAGTACTGGAGTTAATCAGATCAAGGCTACGTGTAGTAAAAATGTAACGACATATTTCAGTTTAACGTCTCACGACTATGCCCTTTAGGCTAAGGGAGACAGATGATTAAGGAAAGTGAATGATGATGGAAGAATTGATGGAATGAGAGTGTGGAAGAAAACGGGAATAAATCCCGAGAAAACCCACGAACACGATGTTGTCCACCACAGATTTACTTGGACCGGGATTGAACCAGGGAGTCCACGCACCAGAGGTAAGCACTCTACCACTGAACCACCGTTCTCCCCCTCCCAGCTAAGTGTAATAATATGATAGTTTACCAGGGAATACTTGTTGAATTTGGATCTCTGTATCTCTCCAAGAGATTGATTCTGAAAGGTAAAAAGATCTTTTGAACACGGGAGGTCCCAAAGTGTATTTAGTCCGGGCTTGACTAATAACTTTTGAATCTATACAACTTTTCAGGGAATTACTCCTTAACGCCAACGAGGTATTGGGATTCGGGATGCCAAGATGGAATCTGATTGATAACAGTCTGACTGAAAGTCGAACCAACGAACATAAATTTGAACTATGGTGTCAGAAAACACATGGGCTATAAACTCTCTGTACGTACGAAGAAACTTGACAATATTTTCCTACGTACTATAAGATTTACGATCCAAAAGTTAGAATCGTTCTTTTGGTGATACTGGTAAATTTTTATGAAAGTGATTAGAAACATCACGTAGAGCCCTATTAATATGAATCGTTCAAATTCAAAACTACTTACCCACACAAAGTGATTTTTCAGCCAAAAAAAAGAAAAAAGAAAGAAAAAGAAAAGGAAAAAAAGACAGGAAACTCCTGCAATGTAAACAATGGATTTGGAGAATATTCTATTTCATTCTCTTTTTCAAACTATCTGGAAATAAACTTATGGACGCTTTCATGAAATCGAATGTTTTAGCACATCGAGAACTTAAAGACCTATTGAATCTCTTTTATATTTCATGCTTCTTAGTTCGAAGTAGGTAAGTTTTGTATTTGATAGACTGATATATTCATTGAGTTATAACTATGATATGTCCGTAAATATGAAAACGTGTGCTTTATTGTTGAAGACTTTTTAGACTAATTTATTCAAATTATCATCTCGTGACACACAGATACAACACATTCCTTAATATCTTAATTTGGATTACACTGAGATACCTCTATTTTTACATATGCTAGAGGCAGCTCCTGAGGGAAGTCACACTGGTAAAAGTAACGTTATTTTGCTTGAAATTTAAAGAAAAAACTTTCTGAATGGACTAATTGTTGTATACAATAATTAATACATTAGATAACTTTTATTCCCTTAGTTTTAAGTGATAAAACTTTAATTTTTACTAGAATAACTTCTCTCACGAGCTGTCTTCGGCATAACTTTGAGACAAGTATGTGGTTACTGGCAGAATCAAACCAGAAACCATAACATGTAAACTAAATCCCCCTCCAAAAAAGTAGTGACACTTTTACTGTATTAAAACCAGAAATATTTTTGGGGACACTGAATAATTTTAAGGTTAAGGTTAAGTCTATGGTCAACCTGTTTTCGGTGATTATCTCTCAATGGTATGTCCGATCTTTACATGCTACCCCTTACAATACTCAGCACACGCTCTCGAATCATCATGTCAAATTTGGTTTAGAACGGTTTAATCATCTCGGAGGAGTATCCGGATAAACCATCACTTTAGTCGAGTGAAGAAGAGCTTCGCTCCAACAAGAGTATTTATAGTATTATGCTGACTTCGGCTCTTCACGTGTTTCAGTACATCTGACATTTTTAACAGTTCCTTCTTTGAATACAAATAGCCAAATATATCTTGCATGTGAAATGTCTGAAACTGAATTGACAATACATTTGAGCTTAGAAAATGCGAACAAATTAGGAAATTCGAAAAATGTATTTTTTTTCCTCGTAAAATGGGAACATCTTTGAATAAATGCTAACATGTGGTAACCCTAGTCTCACGAGAATTCTAAAAAAGACGCTTCTATGTCTTACAAACTCACTTATTTACATTTATCCAATCAGCATTCTTCATTTTGCACTATCAGATCTATTGATAGATAAATAACCAATTCCACCGGGAGGAATGATTGGACGAATCAGAGATACGTGTTTTTCTTAAAGTACATCAGTTTCTTAAGTCTCGTACAGTACCAGTAACTACTGGGCAATGGACCTTGGACATAGAATGTTTAAGGGAAAAACAGCCGTATTATTTTTATGCACAATTGTTTTATCCAACATGGGCCAGAGGCACGGTTTGGCTTTAACTATTTCTGACAACATACTGAGCTATACCTAGGTGGTAGATTTGCTCTTAAATATTTCTGATAACATACTGAGCTATCTCTAGGTGGTAGATTTGCCCTTAAGTATTTCTGACAACATACTGGAATATACTTAATATAATACACTTTGCTCTTAACTATTTCTGACAACATACTGAGATATACCTAGATGGTAGATTTGCCCTTAAGTATTTCTGACAATATACGGGATATGTCTAATGTAACACACTTTGCTCTTAACTATTTCTGACAACATACTGGGATATGCTTAGTGTGAAACAGTTTGACCTTAACTAACGTAAGTGGGTTGTTATATAAATTCTAAGTTTAACTAAGAAATATTAGAACTGAACATGTCATACTTTTAGGCGTATTTGTTAAACCTTTCCATGATATTATAGAAAATTTGGTTTTAATATCGACTTTAGTGGGCAAAGTGTGACCAAATGGAGAAATTGAAGGCGAGAGCTGTTATTGAATATCTCCATAACAAAGGTTTAAAGCCGCAGGAGATCCACGCCGATATAGTTGCTATTTTAAGTGATTGTGCCCCTTCATATGCCATAGTGAAGAAACGGGCAGCCGAATTTAAGAGGAGGAGAACCTCCATTGAAGATGACACCCGATCAGGAAAACTCATAGCAGCACTAACCCAGGAGAATATTGACAAAGTACATGAAATCATGAAACACTTCTTGCCGAATATTATTTATTATGCCATTCGGCAGTTCTGTCAATATTTTTTGATATCTGCAAAATTTTCCCTTTAGACAATAGTAATTCCGTTGAATTAAAACTGAACCACTTTATTTTTTTTTTTATTATTTTCCTGATCATTTCCTGATTGTTTATAAGTATGTTTAAAAAGAAATTATTTAAATAGTTTAGAAAAGTTTTAATACTAAATATATAGTATATAAAGAAAATATTTCAAATATTTACATTTCATTTTTTTCTGAAATTCTAGTTTTCTATAAAAACATATTATTCAATAAATTGTAATGCTTATGGAGAAATTCTTATTGCATATAAAAACTGTTTAAAGGGATATAGCGGGGAGCTCCAGAAATTAAGAAGGGGGAAAAGGGATTAAAAAACTTAATAGCTGATAATTTCACAAAAATAGATGTTAGTATCTATTAGTTGTATTTTGTTCAAAAGAATTTGGTAGGATAACAATTCTTTAAAAGGAAATTTATCCCATTTTCCTTTCCAGTGCTATGATTTTTACTAGTAATGGAGTTACCTTCAATCTCAATGCGAGTGCAAGGAAATTTGTGATTTTCTCTTTAAGTGGTAGTATGTATTATATATTATGTATTAATGTAGTTGTATGTATGTTATGTAGTATGTATTAGTTTTATTTTGTTCAAAAAAATTTGGTAGGATAGCAACGCTTTAGCAGGAAATTTACCCCATTTTTCTTTCCAGTGCTATGATTTTTACTAGTAATGCAATTACCTTCAATTTCAATGTGAGTGCAAGGAAATTTGTGGTTTTCTCTTTATGTGGTAGGAACGAAACATAATGATGCAAATTACAGAAGGGGAATATCATTTAAAAAGTAAACAGGTAAATATTATAATCTTTTAAAATATAATAAATGAAAAATCTAACTCTAGTCAATGAGTTTTACTGCCGCTTTTTTTTTTTTTTAATCTGGAAAGTCCCGTGCTTGGAGAACAAGAAATAAAAGATAGATTAGTATTAAGAGCTGAACTATTTTGTAATTTTTGCAACTTTTACCTTCGCGAACGGATCGCGAGTGACTTTCCATGATGAACTCCTCCATGTCACCCTCTGTTTTTGCCTTTTTGGAAGCAGGAGCAGCTTCTGGCTTTTCTGCAGCCGGGTTCTTCTCCCCTGCCTTCGCGGGTAATTCCTCTTCTGCGTCTCCTGGGCCTTCGAGTTGGAGATCGTCAGCTGCGTGTTCCGCAAGAGCAACTGTAAAATTTAATTTAAGAAATCAATTTATTTACATATAGACGTATGCTTATGAACATATAATATATGTACAAAAAGTCGTATATAAAAGACGTGCAGGCTTTCATTGTTTGGAGTTGAAAATCGTCAACAATAAGGTGACACCAACGGATAAATGAGCTTAAGTTGGCAATTTTTTCCTCATTTACATATTATGATCTTGCCAAGAAATGTTAAACTCCGATCTACCGTGCAAAGAGTAGGGTTAACTGAAAATAATAATTGTTTTAAAGTTAATTTTGTCACATGTTAAAAGTGTCAATAACTAAATGGTTCATACTAGCTTTGCTGTCTTAAATAACTTAAACTAAATATATAGATCTCTAAGAATGTTTATTTAAAAATAATAACTGTGTAACAGTTTCGCCAACTAACTGAACATATTGGCTGTCTAGTGTCTGATGAAGCCGATATGTTCAGTTAGTTGGCGAAACTGTTACACAGTTATTATTTTTAAATAAACGTTGCTTTGCTCAGCGATTTGTAATTTTAGTTTAAGTTAAAAGTGTCAATATTCTTTGTTTCTTTTCTACTTCTTCTTTGTGTTTTGAAAATAAATAATCCTATTAAGAGAAGCTTTGTGTAGCGAATTGTGTGTACAATATAGAAGTCATATATCTATAAAACAATAAATCTTATTGAGATCAAGCTAAAATAAAGTGAGAAAATTTAATTATTACTTTAGACACGGAATAGAGTGTATTTTGTTCAAAACTAGAGAGTTACAAATAATGCTACTAAAGTCTGTTACTCTAATCATGAATCACTTAGGAAGGAAATCTGCCCAATCAAAGCATTTGATGAATTGTAACACCAGGGGAATTTGGTTTAGTTTACCTATAGTTGTATTCTCCGGAATAACGAACAGATGATAGTCGTAATAACGCATCATGAACAACACTGGGCTAATACAGACAAGATTCTTCACTGACTCAGTGCGACTTCAGAAAGTGAAAAACACTGGGCTATACAGACAAGATTCTTTACGGACTCAGTGAGACTTTAAAAAGTGAAAAACACTGGGCTAAACCGGTAAGATTCTTCACTGACTCAGTGCGACTTTATAAAGTGAAAAACACTGGGCTATACCGGTAAGATTCTTCACTGACTCAGTGCGACTTTATAAAGTGAAAAACACTGAGCTATATCGGTAAGATCTTTACTGACTCAGAGCGACTTCAGAAAGTGAAAAACACTGGGCTATACAGGCAAGATTCTTCACGGACTCAGTGAGACTTTAAAAAGTGAAAAACACTGGGCTAAACCGGTAAGATTCTTCACTGACTCAGAGCGACTTTATAAAGTGAAAAACACTGGGCTATACAGGCAAGATTCTTCACGGACTCAGTGAGACTTTATAAAGTGAAAAACACTGAGCTATACCGGTAAGATCTTTACTGACTCAGAGCGACTTTATAAAGTGAAAAACATTGGGCTATACAGGCAAGGTTCTTTACTGACTACGTGCGAATTTACAAACTAAAATTAATTTCTCAAATCAGTTGTGTTCTTCTCCAAAGCCGTGGTTGAAAACTCAAGATTTTAAGCAACTATTTAACAACAATTATGTGTACAGTACATCGTATTTCAAACGATTAACATGATAGAAATATATATTCTTATAATTTACGCACAGATCTACACTATGCCTTTATCAGTCACCTTATATCTGCTGACTAACTTTGCACATATTAATTTATTGGTGTTACAACTACAGAACATAGTGAATATATTTTGCGATGAAAACAAATCTGTAATACTGTACTTCTAGCAAACCTAGCATAATTTACTTGAATGATTGTTCCAGAACTAGTAGGTCTGTATGTAAGCAAAAAATAAATACAGATGGATAAGGCCTGGTTTAATTTTTCTGTCCAACAATTTATTGAGCTGAAAATACAATTTATCAACTCAATATGTTAGTTGGAGTGTATATACATTCATCTTCAAATTTTCTTCTCTCATTAAATTAATATTACTGCAAAGTATGGCTTGCATTTGTGAACTAAAATACGATAAAAGGAAATTAATATTGGTATTCCACAATAACACGATCAACCTTTTTAGATTTTCTTGATCTTGAAAGGTAACTATAGGTAAACATGCTTGGTAACAGAAAAACTGAAAACAGAACAGTCTCTCCCAACAGGAATTTGGTTAGACAATATCCATTCGGGTTTCGATCTGTTATATATGTGGTTCCATTTCAAATTATTCTATGGGCATTTTTCGTTATGCAGGTTCTGTTTTGAGACAGAATATAACTTTTATACATAAACATGCAACAAAGACGATGATGCACTTTATGTTTGTATATTGAAACTAAAATTGTTTAATGGATATATCTAAGTATAATTGCAAAATGCAGGGTGAACGTAAAGTCTCTCCCTGATAACAAACATTAATAACAAGAAAACAAAGAACAATAGAGGCATGCGGTCTGAAAACATCGTTTGTATGGTACTTCAAGATTTTGACACAGCCTGTGCTGCCATCTACTGTAGCTGACCGCAGCGCAACAGTCATTTGTTTAAAAATGGCATCAGCACAGTAGAAAGCGAAGTGTGTGTTGTGTTATCATGAAACAAAATTTCTCATCACAGTTCAACGAACATTCAGGAGAGAGAGAGTATAGACAGCAACACGAGATGTTAAGAACATAGAGGAATGGTATAAGAAGTTTATTGGAACAGGAAGTGTTTTAGATCGTGATAGAAGCGGTAGACCGAGTGTTAGTGAGTAAAGTGTGGAGGCTGTCCGTGTTTCTTAAACCCGAAGCCCACAGAAATTCTTGCGTTGCGAATCACGTGAACTGGACATTCCGAAGTCAATTGTGTTAAAAATTTTACACAAATGCTTGAAGTTATACACATACAAGTTATACGCAGATTGTTTATGGGTTAACACAAGAATACAGTACCCGACGCGCAAGTTTCGCATATAACATCGCAGGGCAACTAATGGAGCACATGTGGAAATTATCTAAATCAGGTAAAACAAAATACTTTTTGAGTTTTCCTATTATTTGCCGCAAACCACATGCTTTTATCATTCTTAGTTTTCTTGTTACTAATGTTTGTTATTAGGGAGAGACTATGTACATATAAATAGTGATATCAACTAATATTCTATGCATATGACAATGTAGTTGAACTAGATAAATAAGTAACTTCACATTTAAAATCCAACTTGCTAGCTAGAGTATAATGGTTTTGACTGGAAGTAAGTGTATGAGATCCATCACAGTTATTCTTCACTCAAAAAAAGTTATTATTTATAAAATAGGGAACATATTATTCACGGTAATTTAGTAGAGACAAAGAATGAGAAAAAAGGACTGAACAAATACATCTATAAAATACTTGCAATTTCAAACTGACATGTTACTAAATACTTACATTGCAACACAGTTCAAGAAAAAAAATGGCAGGTCTTTCATATTTTCAGTTATTCTACCTAGACACTACAATTTAAGAAAATTTACTGCAAAATTTGACAGCAATGCTATTTAGAGTGAAAGCCTTTTTAAAGACATTTGTTTACGACAAAATTCTTTAAAAGTCAAAGCTTGTATATGAATGCTCAACAGAGAAAAATTTTCCATACACGTTAAGAGTAAAATTTTCAGTGTTAACGTGCTTGTTTTTTAAAAGGAAAATTGTGTGATCCTTTTTCTGAATTAATTCAATAATTAATTTCTAGATTATAATAGACTCGTGTTGATAAGAAAATTTAGCACGTAATAAAGAAGAAGAATGAGAACACATACTTAAAAAAGTTACTTACGGACGTCTGAAGCGTATTGTCGTATTTCCTTCAACCAGACTTCTTTGGTGTCGTCAGTGTGTGCAGTGATAGTCAGTGGGTAGCGTCCGTATCCAATAACTTTGTGATGGAGCTCAAACGTTCGTGGATCGTCAGGGTGATCTTTCACTTCAACCTCAGGTAACTGTTGAAATGCAATAATGCAAATAATGCTTAATTTATAGAATGGGTAAGATTTCTGTAAACATTATCACTAGTCTTACTAAAAATGCTAAGAACTATTTTGCTTTAACCGTGAAAATGACACGTAGTGTTCTAGTTTCCAAGCAGTAGAGTCAAAAGTTGGTTCTTGTAAAGCAGTTTACTGATTTGCGTCTACTCAATACATCGTACAAAATATCAATATGCTTTTATTCTTTGCGACTATCGGTATGCAGTTCTTTAAGTGGGAAAATATTATATTTTATAGAATAACTTCAATTTTGTTTTCATGTTTTTGATTTATTTTCTGTTCCTCTTTTGTATAGAACAGTTTTGTGTGCAATGTAGTGAAATTTAACCAGTTCATTCATTATATTAACGTATGAAAGAAACCTAAATTTCTAATAATTTGTCACGACTTTAGAAGTAAATAATGTATACTTTTAAAAAATTAGACACATTATTGAATCTTTTTTGGCATTGGAGATGTAGTAGCTAAGATTTAAAAACCGAGGAGTTTAAAAATTGTATTATTTTATTATAGTGAAACTGTTGAAAACATACACAGATATAGTTTTCTTTAAATGACAGTGACTATTTCCATCGTTTTGTTCTCTGATATAAAAAGTAGGTTGACAAAAGTTTTTTTAAATGTTATTGCAGCATAACTTCAAGACATAGTTCTTCTTCTTTATTTGTAGAAAATAGGTTTCTTTCACTATTTTCAGTATTTATAAATTCTTCTCTACGAAAATATCTGCAGACGCCCATATTTCAATTTCCAGTAACCAAAACCACTCCCTCAGTGTTAAATATTACTGTTGCGAACCTTTGTGGCGAAGCCCGTGCTTCGAAAGTAAGGAAGCCCATATTGCAGTACTTAGTTAAAATATTCCTTGATAGTAAGTAAACAATTTAGTATCTATTCTGTTTTCCTGTATGTTGCGTACAATAGAAGTCATGAAAAAACAACTAAACAGTAAAGAAATAAAAATAATTCACGTTAAACTTATATAAAACTTTTTCTTTTATTTCTTTGTAATCTATAATAAAACAGCCCCTATATTCCAATTAAACTTCAAAGAATTGTAGCAAATAATGGTGGAAATATAATGAGAATACAATTTGTAAATGTTTTAGGAACCCATAATTCACAAACTAAAATCAGTATTTGAAGCAAACAATATCGTAAACAATAATACCAGGTATTGCGGTTATTACTAAGTAAGATTATTTACCGTCAAGTTAACCCTTAACATGGATTGGATATTTAGTAATAACATTAAATATGTCTCCTATAAAATATATTAAAACAACTTATAAGAACGACATAAAACTAGAACAAAATAAAAAATAATAATTCTAATAAATTAAGAAGAATACAGAATAAAGAACATAGAAAAAGAAAAGATAGTGTCCCATCACTGGAGGATCTGCAAGTGACAAGGCACTTGAAGAGGGAAGCCAATGGAGAATTCTTTATCCAACTTCAAGGTAATGCTATACAAATGAAAATAAGTATAGCATAGGGGGAGTTGGAATACAGCTATAATTTTAATTTATATAGTCCTATAGAATCAACACAGGGAAGGGATATCATTCAAAGTTGATACAAGAATTAGGAACAATTTAGAGTACTGTAATCCTATTAATTCAATTCTAAATGTGCTAAAGTGACGTTAATTTTGTTCAAAATATATGGAGAATTTGGTATAAGATGATATCTCTGTCTTTGTGAGGTTTTTATTTAAAACTTATAAACACCAAAACATGCTTTCCATAGGTATGGGTAGAGAGCTTTGGAAAGATGAGAAACTATTACACACAGGTCATCGATTTATTTTTTAAAAAAATTCACAGAAAATAATTTTCCATGTAGCAACTTATCTGAGGAGATAGAACATTAAAATACAAGTACCAAATATGAACACTCTGTTCTATCTATTGTCTACTAGAAATAAGGTTTTTGAATTCTTTGACAGTACTTTCAGTAAGAATACAAAGATTATCATGACGAATCTCAGATGCTTCTAATATTTTAAACATTTACTATTTTCTCCTTATTGGGTATGGTTTTTATTCTTGTTGTAATACATCCTCTTAGATCATATGTTTAGAAAATTTCTTGCAATAGATATATATGCACTGGTTTTGCTAAGAATTAAAACTCACTTGCAGTGGCTGATGCTCTCAGAAACAAATATCTCGAGGCTAATACACGCAATTCCTTAACAGTAAGAGTAAAGGCATAATGATAATTTAACAAATTAAAATGATGTTCTAGAAAACTTTTACTTTCTAGACAATAATTAAAGAAATAGAAAAAAGTAATTTCCCAGGATAGAACGATGGGAATATAGTTCTTGAGAAATTTCCAGTATGGAAAGATTGCGTTCATTTTATTAACAAAAAGGAACAAAAACATTTGGCATTACAAAAATTAATCTAGAATGTGATGGGAAATTTTTACCAGAAATAGGAAAATAAAATGTTAGAAAGGGAAGTTTAAAGCATGCAAAAATAATAGTTCTAGACAAGGCAAAAAGAGAAAACAATATAAAACAAGCTTTCCATCATAAAAATAAATTACAAGCTGTGACTGAAGATGAAACAACAGACATTAATAACCAAAGATGTAAATTCACTCTTAAAAAACAATTAGAAATTGTAAAACAACACAGAAAGAAGATAATAAAGAAAACACGTGTTTTCAAGAAGGCACAGAAGGAATTTACTCTATTCATTAACAAGAGTTGAAATAAAATTACTGCCAGATAATAAGCTATAATAATACACAAATAAATAGTGGATATGATAAAACAAAACTTACCCTTATAATATCTTTTAGAAGAAAGATAGAACGGTCATCTGTAATTCTTTTAACTTTACAAATCAAAATTCTTGCCTTGAAAAGAAACAAATAACGGTCTTTACTTCGTTCACTTCTGTCTTTTACTGTAAACCAACCCTGAAAGAAAGATAAAGAATCCACATGTAGAAAAAGTAACTTAATATCTTGTGTGGAACAAAATTTGCATATTTTAATTTTTGTCATTGTTATAGCCTGAGATAATATTGATATTTCAGATACAAGTCGATGTAAAGATAAGAAATATTTCGAAGAGACTTACGGAGGAGGATCAGAAACCAAGGTTACAAGGCCGATATTTCTGGAGTTTCGTCTGTTATAGAGGAATGAGGAATGTTCTGTAAATTTACTACATGAAGTTGACAACTGTGTAGAATTTCAGCCACCCACCACCAACGGCGCTAGTTGCGGGTAAAGCACAAATGGCGACTCGTGTGGAAAACTGGTCTCGTGAAGAAATCCGCTCAGTTATTCAATTTTTGTGGACGAAAGATGTAACCGCGACTAAAATTCACCGGCAGGTGGTAGAAGTTTATGGAGAGACTCATGTCTCGTCAGCATGTTGCAGAATGGTGTCGAAAATTTGCAGCTGGTAGAGAAAACGTCACCGTCGAGGACACCACGCTGTTGAAGCAGTTTCGCTGGGACATCATCGACCATCCTCCCTACTGCCTCGACCTCGCTCCAAGCGACTTTCACCTGTTCCTGCACTTGAAGTAGCACCTAGGAGGCCATCGCTTAGCTTCAGACGAGGAGGTGAAACACGTTGTGGCAACGTGGCTGAACATGCGAGGACAGGATTTTTACCAGGAAGAAACCTTCAGACTCATCCGACGATACGACAAATGCCTCAACCGATATGGAAATTATGTCGAAAAATAACCCAATGTGTATACTATCTGTTGGCTGTGTTGGTTATATGAAATAATATATAACGTTTCCGTGAAGGCTTTGTAACGTTACTTTCTGATCACTCCTCGTACAACAACAAAGTCAGTTTTTAACACAATGATGACAGTGAAAACATACCACTTTTTAAACAACGTGTTAAATAAGAGAGTACATTTTTATGTCTGTTAGGTAACATTATAATAATTAAAGCTAATAAAAATTATGGATCTTCTGTCTGCATATTAAAAATATGAGGTGAGGCGTCAGCATAAAATTTGAGTGCATAGGTAATAAGTAGAGCAACCCACATTATGCTTTTATTTATTTATTTTTTTTGCAAATTATGCTTTATTATGCTTTATTGTTAATTGCAATTATTGTTTTACATTAGTCGTGTATAATTAAAATATTTTCTATACATTAAATATTCTAAATATCTTTATCTATTTATTAATATTTTATGCAACCATTTTCTTTCATGTTTAATGAACTTTCTAATTAATGCACTGTAAAGACATATGCTTTACTCCAATCAGTTTTTTTTTTATCATCACATGTGCGCCTTAGAGGTGCATATATACAAAAAGTGAAAGTAAAAGATGCCACCAAAGGAACAGAAAGTGCTCAAGTTCAAGAGGTGCACATAACAATATTGTGTACTATTCATTGTTGACGGAAAGTTTTCTTCATTTGCTTTTTTCTCCACATCAAAGGATTGCACTGAAATAAAAATATTGGTGTGCAATACAAAAATACAAAAAGTTCATTGTTGCATTACATTCTCAGTGATTTTGCATTGTAAACATTGGTTTTAAAAAATATTAACACAGTATGTTTAACTTGCAGTTAAACAGAATTTTTTAAGAATTGTGCTATATATTTTAAATTATGCTTTATGCTTTATTTTCTAAAATTATGCTTTATTATGCTTTTAAAAATTAGTTTCTTCTGAACCCTTAGACAACCACAACCATGTTCAAAGTACCAACCATATGTGTAAATTGCCGTTATGGTTTTTATGCTTTTGGGTTGCTCTAGTAATAAGTATTCATAATGGGATTCTGTGTTTAAGTAATAAAATCTTTACTGTGTATATCTTATCTTGTAACACATATATACACAAATATTGCGGTTCCAGTTCGTTTAAAATTATTTTAATAACCATCAAACCTTTCTACGATAATTACTTTAATAAATCAAACTATTTTTGTTTTTTTAAACTTTATATTTCCCTAATACTTATAATTCATTTCGCAGAAATTGAAAAGACACTTCCATTAACTATGGCTTCCTCACTTATTTTATCTTTAACAGCATAAAGAAAACAAGTTTAAACAAGTCTGGTCACAACATTTGTTATCATAAGGGACCGGACTATTATCCTTGTTGCCTTAAAAAATATATACATAAACGTTATCTTTGGAATCTGTATTCCTACTGAAAATTAAGATACGATAATATTTACTTCTATATTATCATAATATAGTTGGCCGACGGTGAATTGAGGATTGTACCTTCCCTATATTTCATCTAGAAAAGATTCTGTCACGCCATTCAATTTTGTTACTCTGAGTCTTAAACTTGCTGTCCATTGGCGCGAACTGTTCAATCTGACTGAGCAGCTGTTATTTTCGTCATTCTTTTTTCTTCCCCGAATCTACCAGGAACCTTAATCAGACCTAATGGACCTTATACAGAGTCGTTTTGACGTATGATTAGCATTATACTAAAGACCTGACTACTGCAGGAAACATACGTTAGTCGAACTCTTTAGTATGGCACTAATCACGAGTCAGAACGACTCTGCAAAAGGCCCAATATCCCTTGTATCGAACCAAACGTAACTGTTTTGTTACATGCGAGGCCAATAAAATTAGACAATGAATTAAAACCACGAAACATTTTAAAAGAATATATTTAAACAAAAATGTATATGAATTTGACATGTTTTCAAACAATTTATGAGTCACATTTGAATATATAGGGTGATTAAAATTTTTCATAGAATTAGAATATTAATTTTATTTTCTGCTTCATCCTGGTAATATGCAAAACAATATGTTTATCTGAAGGATAAAGCAAAAAGTAGATTTCCTGGAACCGCGTATAACAAGACCTAGCCTGATCAACAGTTAAATATACATCAAACGATCAACAGTTAAATATACATCAGCTTCGAAGTTCATATCAAATAAAAACTTTCTCTAAATGAAACAACCCTTTATGGAATCGAGCTCTAAAATAACAACCGCTATGTTTAAAAGGATTGGAAGACATATAGAACTATTTTGTAGCATTGAGGCCAATTCATCGATCTTCCCAAGAAATAAGTTTATCTATATATCTATCACGGTACAGTTTATGTGCAGTAGTGCCCTTTAGGACACAGGTTGCCGTCATGAGATTATTTGAGGAGACATAATATTTAATTAAAAACGGTACAATCAAGTTGGTGAATGGTAAATTTGTAGGAGAAA
The DNA here is from genome assembly GCF_964235325.1 of Thermobia domestica. Taxonomy (NCBI): domain Eukaryota; kingdom Metazoa; phylum Arthropoda; class Insecta; order Zygentoma; family Lepismatidae; genus Thermobia; species Thermobia domestica. The sequence continues at coordinate 29,780,731 of NC_137454.1, forward strand.
AGATGTATTACGGCAACAGAATGGTAAATTTGGGTGGCAGAACGGCAAATTTGGGTCAAGAAAGGTAAATTTGGCGGGGAAAAATGGGTAAACTTGTGAGAGTACGCTAAGAAGACGGGCACCCCTAGTTTTGTGGTTAACGTGTTTTCAAGTCACAGATTTACTTCTTCTAATATTCACCGTTGTTTTAGAGTTCATTCTGCGCCAACAGCCAGACACGAAAATGTTCAGAAAGAGTAGCGCTGTTGTCGGTGTTATTCTTGACGTCACACAGAGGATGGAGACTCGGCTGCTTATCAGGCTTAATAGCTTTGGAGGAGGGAAAATAAAGGAGAAATTAGAGGAATATAATAGAAATATCCAGTTAAGCTAACAAGCAGCAGTGTCATGTGTACACCACGTGAAAGTGTTTGGTTTGCATTGTACGATATTTTCTTAATTAATATTGAAACCGGAAGTGGTAATTTCTACTACTTCCGCTTTTACTAGAGAGGTTAGTGTGGAGATACAATAAATAGTTTGGGACGCTTAGTTCATTACAGAAAGCCGATTCTCGCTATCTATTACATTTTTACTCTATAGCAATCAACCCTAAAACCGGAAACAGTAGATTTCTGACAATATCGGTTTTAACAGAGAAATTAGAGGGAAGATGGAATATATTTTTGAGACTCTTAATTGATTGCAGAAAACTTCTCGCTATCTATTTGGTCTAGGAATTAATTCGTGCGGGTGGACAAGAGATGGCGCAACGAACGGAGCGTCCCACAGTTCCGTGTATCCACACATGTGTTGCAAACCCCTGTCATCGCGTACCGTTCGTAGTATAGGGCAGTGGATTAAAGCGTCAACAACACCAGTTTGTAGTTAAGTGAACATGGCGCAATTTGTGCCTGATAAAGTGTTTTTGCGGGGTGTCCTGCTGCATTACTTTAACATGCAGAAAAGTGCGACTGAAAGTCATCGTATTTTGGTGGAAGTGTATGGTGACCATGCTCTAGCTGAGCGAACGTGTCAGAAGTGGTTTGCACGGTTTAGAAGTGGTGATTTCGGCTTGGCAGACCAAGAGCGAGCTGGACAGCCAAAAAATTTCAAGACGAAGAATTGACAGCATTGCTCGAGCAGGATTCGTGTCAAACGCAGGAACAACTTGCAGCAGCATTAGGCGTTGATCAAACAACAGTCTCCAAACGCTTGAAAGCCATGGGAATGATTCAAAAGATGTCACATTGGGTTCCACATGAATTGAAAGACAGAGACGTTGAAAGACGAAACACCATTTGCGAATTGCTGCTTCAACGACAGAGCAGAAAGGGGTTTCTGCATCGAATTATTACGGGTGATGAGAAGTGGATCCATTACGAGAACCCTAAACGAAAAAAGGCCTGGGTGAAACTAGGTGAAGCAGGTCCATCACAACCAAAACGAGATATTCACTGTGCAAAGGTTATGCTGTGCATATGGGGGGATATGAAAGGTGTGGTGTACTATGAGCTGCTGCAACCGGGTGAAACTATGAATGGAGGACGTTATCGACGACAATTAATGCGTTTGAAGCAAGCTCTGGCCAGAACACGACCAGAATGGGAGAACAGACATGATAAACTTATTGTTCAACATGATAACGCTCGCCCACATGTCGCAAAACCGGTCAAAACCTATTTAGAAAATGTCGGATGGGAAGTTTTACCCCACCCGCCGTATTCACCAGACATTGCTCCTTCGGACTACTACTTGTTCGATTGCATGAACAACGATTTGATTGGACAGCGGTTTACTTCTTCAAAAGATATCGAAACATGGGTCTCTGACTGGATCGCTTCCAAGGATGAGGACTTCTTTCGCCACGGAATCCGTACATTGCCTGACAGATGGGCGAAAGTGGTGGCTAGCGATGGGCAATATTTTTCTTAAGGTATTTATGTATTTTGTGTTTGTACCACAGCTTCAATGTGTGCGTACCAACCGCACGAATTAATTCCTAGACCAAATATTATCGTTTACACTATATAGAGATCAACGTTAAAACCGGAAGTGGTTGCTCTCTGCATCTTCAGGTTTGAATAGAGGGCTAAGTGAGAAGATGGTACTTATTGTAGGAATGCTAAATCGATTCTCAGAAATCGATAAGGCTCAATATAAAAACCGGAAATTTTTAATTCCTACCACTTTCGGTTTGAACGAACTCGATTCCTAATTTTTGACTCTCTGCATCCTAGTTAAAACTGATATTGATTCATCAAATATTTTTTGTTGTTTTCCAGGCGGACACATGGTTAAAGTATATATATATGCTATGTAATTCAAAAGTTTACTAGAACACTTGTCCACTTACACCTCGTATGCGACCTTAAATCTTTCTATATGTGAATGATAATTCTTATACGGCAGCCAACTCTGTGCCGAGAACCTCCCACTGGTTCCGCTCCGTGGTTTCAAGTTTTTCAGAGCTTATAATCTGTAAATTCCTTGAACTGTGCTTCAAGTGGAACAAACCGGAGATAACAATTGTTTACGCAAATCATAATGTAGTAACAAGAAGTGGACGTTTTCCCAACAGCCATCTTTATATCTTCATTCGGTCTGACAGTAAGACGGTGAGAACAAAGGCAAAGTATTCATGTCAAGATGCAGGTATTGAGGCGCAACCAAAGTGCCTATGACTGGTCGAAAAATCTTCACATAATTCATCAATTTGCTAGGCCTACTTCCTTTATGTATATAGATGTTTCTGCTTCTAAAGCATGCATCTCACTTCATAACGGACGAAATGTCTTGTACGAAAAACAAACATGCACGGTATTTCTTGCTACACAAGAAAAAAGTCAAAGAATAAAAAAACACAAAAAAAAAGAAAAGAAAAGAAAAGTGTTAATGCCAACCGACAACCACAATAAAGTGTTCCTTTGAAAGTACAAAATATCAAATACTCTGTTACAAACAGAACATGAAAATTACATTTGTGTTTTCTTAAAGCATCCAACAGTATTTTGCCAACTATTATGCAAGGTCGTAGATAGATGCTTTCTTAAAGCTTCGAATAAACAGAACGATTTTTCCAGTCAACTTTGCCAGCTATAGGCCACGCTCAGTTGTTCCAGATAGATGTCAGCGGGCTAATGTTATTTCGGTGATTCAGCCTCGAGATACGCATGCTGATGTAGAAAGTACAACAACTAACACAAGGAAAGCACCGCCAAAAGAGTCTTTCCCAGTTCATAGGTAGTTGCCGGATCTGTGATAACATATATAGATCAGGCGATTTCACAATTTCATAATAATTGCCAAGTTCTCCGATAATCTGTACAATCTTTTAGGGGTTAGGAATTACACGAATTATACACACACACACACACACACACATATATATATATATATATATATATATATATATATATATATATATATATATATATATATATATATATATATATGTTATTCGTCAAATTTTAACGCCTATAAATGAATATTTTCTTGTGCAAGAAAAGCAAATGTTAATATGAATGGTATATATTCCACACTATTTCGTGTTGACATTTGCTTCTCTTCTACAAGAAAACATCCATTTGTAGACGTTAAAATTGAAAAGTATCTCATTTTTTTTCCAAAAGTGGCATTGGCCCTTTTAGACCCAAGCCACAGATATATATTGAAAGGATTAAGTAAACTATAGAAAGAAAAGAAAATTCAATATGTAAGTAGTTTAAGAGCCTGACATAGTTAAAATAATACAAAATGTATCATTTTTCTTTTACTTGTTTTTCATAAGTGAAAGGAGATAATGAAATGCAACTTACTACAATCATAGTAAATGATATTCTACAATAGAAAATATGAACCTGAAAAATTTTCAGTGTTGCCATCTATAGAAATTACGGTTACAGTATTGCAAGAATAGCATTTCCCCAAATTCTAAGTTAAAGCAGCGACTGAAGGAACGAACTCAACTGCATTTAATTATGTATCATGTTGTTTTGGTATCATGTGAAATAGTTTTTAAATAACATTATTATTTAATTTTAATACCTAACAATACTTGTATATGTTAAAACTATTTTGTTTATTACAAACTAAACACAACTTCTGGCAACACTGTAATTTCTAAGGATGGCAACACTGAAAATTCTTCATATTTTCTGTTGTATGATAACATGATCTATGTTTGTGGTAAGTTTTATTTCATTATTTCCTTTCACTTATGAAAAACATGCAAAAGAAAAATGGTAAATTTTGTATTAATTTTAGTATGTCAGGATCTTAACAATCAAGTTTGAATATGCAGAATGATCAAACATTTTCCATACATTGAACCAATATTTATGTATTTTCCGTTTTGTGTTGGTAACATGTGAAAAATGCCCTTAGGTTCAGAACAAAGAATAAAATAGGATTCTTGGAGTAGTGGGAAGATAGTTACCATGTATAACGCGAAGTAGTCTGGTAATTATTTATTCATGACGGTATATTTGACACGTTAAAGTACTTCATATTTACAAGTATAAACAAATAAATTAGAAGTAAGGGACAAATGTTGAAACTAATTAAATAAGATAGCTTTTATAGGAATCCTAAACAATAATTGTACTATATAAATAGATTTTTAATGAAAAATAAAATATCTTCTTTCACTATAAACAGAGCTTTGAATTCTCATTTATAGCGATAACATTAATAAATATATATATATAGGTTTATTTGGACAATAGTCCGTATCGTATGATATCATTTTCTTGTAAGGCCAGATCTAAACATTTATGTTGTAAAGGGGTGTGGCCAGACATGTATAAACATGTTTGTTTTAGCAGTAAAGTATATAATACATTAAGAAGCCATTAACGGTGGATGTATCTTCAATTATACAGAAGTAATTTTGTAAAAATAGAAGGGTAAATGCAGAAAATCTTCGGAAAATACAAAAGTTTAAATATATTTTATTTTGTGGATTATCATTGAAAGATTTAGTGAGTAAACTATGGTTTAATTAGTTCCAGAAATTCTGAAATAACGAACTTAAGGCAAATAGATGTTATATATTTCAGAAAGTAAAGCTTGATTTATGCGACAGTAGTGACGTTAACGTCATAAATTTCAAAACACTATCATAAGGAATGTCACTGCTTTAAAGTTATATCAGATTTCTTTCAGACCTTGAGAAAGTATTGGCATCAAAAGTTAAGTAATGTTTGGTGATTTTGTGAAGTGCCATAGTGAGAAACTTTTACCCACTGTAGCCCTTTGGGTCCTAAGCTACCTGAATTTGAAATTGGAAATTATCTATCTTCAGGCATTTATGAAAAGTTGATTTTATTAGTCGGCTTCACTGCTTAAAAAAATGGCTTCTACAGTTCAACAGGCCTTTGAGCATTCTGGTCTATCATTAGTAAATTTACAATAGCAACACAATCGTAAATACCCGTTTTATGAAATTCCCACTTCGTTGTTTTGGTTGTCACTAGTGCTTCTTCCAAACACGTTTTTTTTTGGGGACATTGCTCCCCCGGAGCTCTGAGAGTGCCCCCCGGACGAGACCAAAATAATACATCTATAATATAATAATAAATAAAATAGTACCAGCAGTACCCCCCCCCCGGAATACTACGTGTGCCCTCCCGAAACATTTTTTCTGAAAGAACGACTGGTGTCACTGAAATGTTCATGGGCTTGTTCACTTCTGCAGTCACTTCGGCGGAGGTTATTTTCTTCTAAGATGTCATTATTAATTTAAATATTTAGCTGTCCTTACCCTACAATTAGTTTTTATGTCACTATTGTCCTTATCAAACCCTATTCTACAGTGCATATGTGTTGTCATGATTTTGAATACTGTGGGGGGCGCGGTGGCTCAGTGGTAGAGCGTTCACCTCTGGTGCGTGGGGTCCCGGGTTCGATCCCAGCCCCCGCCAAGTGAACTTTGTGGTGGACAAACACCGTGCTCGTGGGTTTTCTCGGGGTTCTCCCGTTTCCTCCCACTTTCTTCATTCCACCATTTCACTCATCTCTCACCATCACCGTCTCCTTTAGCCTAACCGGCATAACCGTGGGACGTAAAACTTAAAGATTTAATTTCATTTTTTTTTGAATACTGTATCTCATGTTACACCAAATAAAATTGCTGTTTCGGCCATAGATCCTCCAGCTAGAGGGCAGCAGCAGTTAGACCTCTTTGAAACTCAGTAAGGACTGCTATACTATTGACTCAGTCGCCTCATCAACATAATGTCCACGACCACATTGCCTTTCGCTCCTACTAGCACACTATCTAAAGCAAATAAGAGACAGTTCAATGTCGTACAGTTTCAGTGCCGCCAGCATCATCATGATAGATATTATGCCATTATCACTTGCCGCAACTTAGAAGCTTTCATGCTCCACGGTCTTCCGCTAACCTCTTCGTCTTCACGTACGATTTTTTTTTGTTTTGATATCGGTTATCAATTGTAACCTCCTTCGCCATATCCTTCTCTTTCCTGTCACCATACTCTCTTAGCCAATATCTCAACCAGTTTCTCTTCAACTTCTCTTCAACTTCCAGTTTCTCTTCAAGAACTAAAACTGTTCTTTTCTCTCCTACCATTTCTAACACCCTCTCATTCGTTTTCCGTTCGACTCAACTAATTCTCTCTATTCTTCTCCACACCCACATTTCGAAAGCTTCATAATTTTTGCATGTGGCCAGATACACTGAAAATATTGATCAGGTTTGTCATGTGTTTCCACTATTTTGTCCACTATTCCATTACACATATTCTATTTTTACAAAAAAAAAAAAAAGTTAACATATATATTTGTGCACCATCCCCAAGGAAACATTCTGAGTGCGTTGCACCTGATGGCATAGCTTCTGTTGGGTATGTTCATACTTTTGCCGGTGACACTAGAAACAAATTGCGAAGTCTGGTTTTTGTCTTCTGGGAAATACTTTTCATTTTAATCTAAGGTAAGAAAAATCTTTCTTCTAAATTTCATTTCAAAATACGTTTTATTCTACTACTAGTATTATCTTTCTGGGTTTCCTCAAGGCTATTTGACTTGTAATTGTATATATGATGTTGGTAGCTTCATCTTACTGCCTAAATATTGGAGTAGATTGTTTTTTACTCTAACGAAATTATAAATAATGAATTTTCCCTTTAGACCCGTAGCCAACCCAAAAATGTAGGGAAGGGAGCGGTAGAAGTTAGGGGGTCTACCCAACCATATTATAGTTCATTTGCAAGCCTAATGTGAAAATTTTAGGGGGCCCGGCCCACCCTAGCCCCCCGTGGATACGGGCCTGTTTCCCTTATATATTGCCCTCTTCATATTCTTTTAGGAAATAGTTACCTGTATTTACCATCAATCTGTACCAATTAATGAACTTATGTCTAAGTTATTCAGAAAAAAGAAGATATAATGTGAATATATGAGCTTTTGTTGAAGGCTGTACTGTTAATCGGAAGCAGCAGGAATGGAGTATCAGTCCTTCCCGATCACTTAAGGCAGACCTTTCCGATGCCAAAACGCCAAAATATTCCATCGGAAGCATCTCGTTATAGAAGGAGGACACATATTCGTATTTGGATGATAGCCGATTGCAGTTAAGCGCGTGTATGTGACACGAACGTAGATGCATTTATTGTTACAGATTCCCATCTCTTTCTGACTTTATAAATAGTTCCGCTGGTTATTTTGGTGACGGACGCTATGATACTTTTTTCTCCTCGTAACATCAAAAATAGATTCAAGGTTATACTTTTTAAATGATACTTTTTCTATCTCAATTCCAGCGACAGAAACGAGTAAAGCTTCAATTTGTGCTATCATTACAAACCACCCTATCCATCGTATTACGACTGTTCCCTTACTGGCGAGTTGTGCGTAAACAAAGAACTTTAAATAGTCGTGTATCTATATCATATATATATTGTGGTTTGTTTATTAGAATCATTTAACACGGCTAGATACGGAAAATCTGTTTCAGAATCCCTTTTACTTTTCTTGACTCTAGTATTCAAATTTCATTAGGTGGCTTCAGTGGAATTTTTTGTCATTAGCATCTTTTACTCTCATTGGCACACATTTCCTTGTTATAGTTATTTTGGAGATAAGAAATAAAGCCATGACGAAGGAGAAAATTAAACAAACGTTTCTTATAGTGGCTGGCTGTTAACAGCATAATACTGTAAAATGTATTACTGTAAAATTTTCCATAAGATTTCTTCCATAGACGATGCTTTACGACTTCAATAAATCCTCGCTAAACTCGCTGGTTGGTGTGCGACTTGGAATGTAAAATTGAACCCTCAAAAATGCTTCACTCTTAGTATTTCTTTGAAGAAAAATAAAATTTATCATTGATATTGTATTAATAACAGTTCTATTAAAAGAGTAACAATACATAAAGATCTCGGAATATTATTCGATGAGAAACTTACATTCGCTAATCACATCACTTTTGCTGTTAAGAGTGCTATGAAAATACTGGACATTCTTTACAGATTTACTGAAATTCGGGATCTCAAATCACTGAGTATTTTCTTCAAAGCCTTTGTATCTCCTAAAATTGAATATTGCTCAGCAATGGAATATGGTATGTGCTTCAAACTTATCCCGTTTTGATTCTGTTCTCAACTTTATCCTTGCCCTTGTCAAACAAAGAGTCCCTTCAGCGCGTAGTCTTAATAAAACAGAGCTCCTAAACAAACTTAATATTCAGACTCCACTTAATGGACGCATGGTAGCAGACTTGCTGCTTATCCATAAAATTATCAATGGAAAAATTGACTCCAAATTATTGGTTTCTGTTCTAAATTTTCGTGTACCTTCTCGCCTTACTTCCAGTCATACGTTACTAACATATGTAACACCCAGACTATCAATTATACAACGTTCTTTATACTTCAGATTGGCATCATTATATAATGATTTATCTTCAAGGTGTTAATGACCTATACCGACAAACTGTAAGAGGTGATTCCTAACATCAAAATAAGTCATAAAGTTCCTATGGACTTGTGAGGAAAACTGCATAGTTTCAGAGCTAGGGCTGTCCAAAGTCAGTAAAAGGCCAAATTTCAACAGGCCTTATTTCGAATTCGAAAAATCGTGGAGTGGCGGTCCTTATCAACGTAAAAGAAGTCACACATACACAATCCGCAAATGCATATTTCATTAATGTTTAATGGGTATGAAGAGTATTCCTTGCAGGGTGAACTTCTCAGACATGCCATCAACCGAATTTTGAGATATGCTGAGACTGTGATTGGTCAAAAGTAGGCAAACGATAAGCCTTGGTAGCCGTGAACACGGAATCCTGTGACGTGATGTTGGAAGTGTTAAGAATCGTCAAAAGAACGGTCTCTCGTACTCGGGAAAAAGAATGCCTCGATGTTTTCTTTCACGCTTATAAGTGAAGAAAACGTGAAATATACCGTGGTGAAATACATCGCATCACATATTATTCCGAACACACACACACACACAAAAAACGGAGCTGTCGGTACCTAACACTTCGGACTTCCCTCCGAAGCACTGGATGTCGATTGTTGTCAAGGCTTATCTCCTGCTTACTTTGGACCCTCCTTGCAATTAGGGTATATCTGAAAACTCTATTAAGAGGATATTTGAGAATTATATCCTCTACAGAATACCCTGCACACCCATTGAAAATTGATGTAATATGCATTTTTGGATTGTGCATGCGTGACTTCCTTTACGTTGAAAAGGACCACCATCAACAGTTTCTGGAATTCGAAATGGGGCCTGTTGAAATTTAGCTTTTTCGAGATTTTGGACAGCCCTGGCTCTGAAACTATGCACTTTTCGCCATAGGTCCATATGAACTTTTTCTCTTATTTTGATGAGATTTTGTACCGACCTCTTACAGTTTGTCGGTATAATTCATTAACACCCTATATATATATATATATATATATATATATATATATATATATATATATATATATATCGTTGTTGTTTTTTGTTATGTACTTATGTTACATTTTTCAGTATAAAATGGAGATCTGTATCTGACACATTTATTAATAAATAAAAAATAAATTGCCTATTGAGGCTAGCAAATACAACGTCAATAGTAGAGACTGGATTTAAATGCGTCCTTGTTTCTTCTCTTAATACAGAGATTAAAAAAAAAACAGATTTTCACCCATTAGAAGTCAAAAAATTTCAACAATTTATGGTTCTATATTGTAGTTCGCACATACTACTAGCGATCTACTTCATTTGTAGTTTGGTAACGTTTATTCGTACTAATAATTTTGGACAACTATGAAGGAACATTCTTTGCTGTAAGATATACAATGAGAAACTTTTAGTAGCATGCAGCCAACACAGCTGTAAATATATTCTAATTGTTATATTATGTTTTATTTTAACATGTCTGAAAGACTTTTACAATATTCTTTGAAATTATTCATGTTCTTCTTCTTCTTAGCCTTTTTTCCAATTAGCTGGGGTTGGCTTTTCAAATCGCTGTCCTCCACGTGTTTCTATCTTGTGTTATATTCACTGTGACATCACACTGCAGTATACCGTTCTTAACACAATCTTCCCACTCTTCTTTGGCCGGTTGGTCTTGTTTCCCACATACTTCTACAGCATCTAATCGGTGAGCTACGTACTTCAAATGTCTTCTTCTTACATGCCCTAACCATCTGAGTCTACTCCACTTATCTATAGCTTGCATGTAACGTTGAAATAACATTATTTCTTTATTTTGTATTGTTATTATTTCAATTTATAATATTAAAAAGATGAAAATCACAAATATTAAATAAGATATAACTCAAACCCCGTGGCTACAGCACCATATAATTTAAGGTCAAAAAGTTCCAGCTATCGTGACATTTCGACTAACATTTGGAGAATCACAATAAGAAAAAAAAAAGTTTTAAATTTATTTCTTTATATATGAAATGAAAATGAAGTGTACTAGAACTAAATGTAATTGATTGTAATTTTAATTAACTAGCAGAATACCCGCTCTTCGCACGGGGAGAATAAGTTTTCTTTTGGACATAAAGGCGTGAATTTGGATTTAAACTGCATCGGCAATGTAACTGTTCATCGCAACGACCTCGAAAACTATGTATTGGTCACTAATATCGGTCATTTCCGTACATTATATATATATATATATATATATATATATATATCCCCTACCCGTTCTTAGAAGATTGCACCGTCAAAGTGAAATGAAAAAAAACATCCCAGGCCCGAACCTCATCTATGTTGAAAATTTGATCGAGGTTGTGTTGTTCAAGAGGTACGAAGTCACAAAATAGTGACTTTCGTTTATATATATATATATATGAGAGAGAGAGAGAGATAAAATTTGAAGTTATATGATATGTACATACTATTTACTTATTTGATCTGATTTTTATTTTTATCAATTTTAAAATTTTTAAACTTGTTTCACATTGTATTTCTATTCACCTCGATTGACATGACACACAATTTTTTAAAAAATATCCTATGTTCGAATTGTTCATGCGAAATGTGCTGTGAAACATTAAAGAATAAACGAAGACACAATTTACAATATAATTATACAATGGCCCAATTAAAGAATGTTTTTCGCAAATCTGAAATTGTATCGCAATGTAAAACATTGATAAAAACAAATGGATTATATCGCAACTGAAAAGCAACTTTAATGCGTACATATTTAGATACATAGTTTACAATCTCAGAGACGATTATGGGACTGAATATATGCAAAATTATTTCTATTCATTTTGGTTTATACGTTAATCTTAATGTTAACTTTGATTAGGTGTCAATTTAATTTAGAATTTTCCAAGTATCACACATTGCAAAAGACAAAAACTCAATTGCAGAAGACAAAAACTCAACTTTGCAAAAATTGTAACTTTCTTTGTAACTTTTGAAAATTTACAGCGAAGGAAAATCATTCCATTTCAATTGATGGAATTATTTCAAGAAGCCTAGAAAGTCAGAGAAAATTAAGATAATTATGTTGTACATTTCATTGATTCAGTTTAACGTTACTATAAGTGAATCTATAGTCTGATTCGGAATTTGTGTTCTATGTTGAACTGTAATCTTCGTCAATTTTTACGGTCAAATTACTCAATAATAAACAACCTATCAAAGGCACTGATACACTTTATGTTTCATAGTACTTTCCAAGTAAAATTACTAACTGTTCTATATTTTAATATTACGGTTTGTTTTTCAAGTACTCTGAATCATTGAAAACGATGATTTTTTTTTTCTGATTTTATAAAGTTTAATTTTAAATTGCTTTATATGCTGCTCACTTTTTCCTCTCTTATACAAGAACGTATGAAATTTTCTAAGCACTAGTTATTTTAGACAGCTTCAGTCTCTCTTCGCTCGTCTACCGGGTAGAGTATGTGCTTTTGGTTTACAGGATCCTTGGTTCAATTCCTAATAGAAAAGAATTAAAGTTTGAACGTACTACGATGGTTCGGATTCCAGGTCCTCGTCTCAAAAAGCCTTGGTACTGAAAAAAGGACACTAAATTTTTCAACAAACAACAATACAGACAGCTTTACTGTTATCGTCTTTATTGCTGTTGTTATCTATTTGTTGTATATAAATTATAATGGCATTTATTGATTGAACAAATCTAATAGAGCATGACTTATAGTGTATTTAATTTGTACCGCTAAGTAGTAAATACAGGGTGTTTCAAAATAAATATCGGGCTTTTAAGGCTTTGTAATATTTATTATATTTAATGTACAACATCAAATGAAAGAGCAACTCAAACAGTTTTTGCTCAAATATTCAATGTGAGCACCATTCGTCGCAGGGCACGCATGGAGTCGATAGGCGAGAAAGGCCTATAAACTTTTCGCAGGAATGTAGGACAAAACACATTTAATTTAGAGGAGTCTCGTTCCAACTGTACCATCTCGTGGGGATTTACTGACCCCCAGATGCGTATGAGTGTTCACATTGCCACTTACGTGAAATGTTTATTCATCATAAGGCGACTCAATTCAGAAAATCTTTATCGTAATGCAGCAACATTTCATTTGCAAAGTTGGCACGTAAACCGTAGTCTGTAAGCTTTAGAGCTTGTAGCAACTGCAAACAATAAGGACGTAGTGGTAAGCGTCTTCTCAATTTTTTTTCATACAGACGGTTGCATTGTAACTACAGATTCAGTCTTTGCAAAAACACAAAAACTTTTTGCTCACTAGTCGCCATCTTTGCTACTAGCACTTTCTAACGGCAGATTAAGGAAACAGTGTATGCGCATGCATGCGTACAAAACTGTTTGAGTTGCTCTTTCATATGATACATTATTTATAATTGTAAGTTAATTGTAACAAAATACTACAAAGCTTTAAATTCCGATATTCATTTTGAAACACCCTGTACATAAGAGGGTATTAACGAAGATTAATGGCTACAACGGTTCAACACATTGAAAGTACAAGTGAGTCACCAGCAAAAATCGATAACCTCTTAAGTTATTTCTTCTGACAATATCTTTGAAATTGATAGGACGTCTAGAGTACTTTTCACCAGAGATTTTATTTATTTATCTACTGTATGTATTTTACAAATTGCAGAACAGAGTAATTTCAACGTCCAAATGAAAGGTAATATACTTATTTTGACATACTTTCTCGAATCGTTACTTACGTGTCTCAAAAGGCGACCAAGTTTATGTATGTTGCCTCTGTATCCTTCGATGCTGTTGATAAACTTAAGATCGTTGGCTCGGTGAGGGACTCCAAGCATCAACTCCAAAGCCTTCAGGAGGTCGGTTGTGTCCTCCCCGAGCCGAGCGGAGTACTTCACCAGCTCCTAAAATAAGTATAAAAATGAATTTACTTCTCAAGAGCAACTCTTATATATTTTTGTTGTTTTACGCACTATACATATCTAAACCATGACAAAGATTATTCACCAAAATTTAGTGTATACTTTAATTTGATTTTATTGCTTCCAGTATGAAGTAATTAATACAAATACTGATTTTTTTATTTGCTTAATGCTAAATCTTATTTGATAACAAAATTCTCCTGGAAATGTTCACGTCATTGAGGTCTATATTGTAGTATTACATTCTTTTGTTTTTGTGTGTAATAGCCGTAAGTTTCTAGAGAAGCGAGATATGTTTTAATGTATATTTGAAGCAAGATAAAGAGGAATGTGTGCTTGTATAGTTGTTACAGGCTAATATAGCACTGTCATTTGACTGATATGAAATTGTATAGAAAAACATCTTTTGTTTTTATTTTATCAGCCTGTGTAAGTTGGAAAATGTGTTGTAAGTTCAGGGAGCATTATTTTTGTTTTGAAGAAATAATATATTAATTTACGTAATAATAAACATAGATAACACCACGGGATTGGGGAATGGCGAAAACTTCATAACGAGGAATTACAAAATGTATATCCTTTACCATTCCCCAGGAATTACAAAACGAGGAATCATAAAATTTAGGGTCATCTAGTCTAGGAGGCTTACGTGGGCAGGTAATGTACAAGAGCGCCCATCAGGGGGAGGCAAGGTGGGGCGCTTGCCCCCTAGAGGAAATTGTACTTCAGAATATCGAAAATCCAATAGAATTTTTACATTAGTTACAGCAAAATTTGAAACTATTTTTGAAACGTCGCTTATACTTGCCCCCCTTGGAAACCACAACATGGGCGACCTTGGTCATGTAGCGAGAATGGAAGAAAGTAGGAACGCTTTCAATGTTTTAATTGGAAATTCAATCGGGAAATTACCATTAGGAAGACCTAGGCGCAGATGGGAGGACAATATTAAGATGGATCTCACAGAAATAGGAATACAAAGTAGAAATTGGATCCAGTTGGCTAAGGATATAAGTCAATGGAATTCTTTTGTGAACGTGGGATTGAACTTCTGGGTTCTATAGGCCATAGAGTTAGTTAGATAGCTAGTTAGTATATCACCATAGCAATATACTTTTGTGATAAATTGTAAACATAAAATGTTTCTTCCAATAATTCACTTCTCGATATATATTCAAGCTGGAAAACGACAACTTTTAGAACAACATATTGATATTGACACATTGCACGAGTAATATTAGAGGTTATGTAATCAATCACAAATAAGAACAAACTTCTATATAAATGTTTATATTCTAAGCTTTATAGCTAATTGAAATGATTGTACGTTACCTCCCAATTTATTTCGCCCCTAAAACTTTTAAGAATGTAGTTGATGTAAAAATAATTTTTTAACAAGTATTTTAGATTATCTTTATTCTAAGTACTATATTTTATTAAAGGAACTTGGGGAATGTAAACATTTTACTCTTGTATATATAGAAAAGAAGTGGCACTATTAAAAGTGTTTCTCTTTATTTAGTTAAATCATTTCTATTACAATGTTTTTTTAAACCATTAATAAGTTTCATTTTTTTCTTGTCGAAGTTCGAATTTCGATGCAAGGAAAACAAACAAAGTGATATATTTCAGTTGCATACTGTTTAGTTTAATCATGGATTACTCACATTCGAAATGGAAATCACAAATCCAGACAGTAGCTATTCATAGTAGGGAAGTAAATAAACTAATGTGATCAGAGTCCTTCCAGCTAATTTGATTACAAATATCGTATTTTGTAACATATTGATTAATGCGTATCATTCCGGATGTGTGTTTCAATGAATGCGTAGAATTTTCATTGTTGGCTCTGCATTGTAAGAGGCACTTACGGAGTTGCTTGTGTCAAGAAGTAACGAACTCTGTCTTCAAAAGCTAAATATAATGATGATGAGTTAATATGGTACCACTCATCGTCTATTTAAACACTGTCTGCGAGGTTCTAGTTCTTTGAGTTGATTTTAGTTTAGCGTCCCTTTCAGCATCGAGGCTATATGAGACGTGGACCTACTGATTAACGTGGAATCCGAACCACATGAGCTCCCGCCGGGAATCGAACCCGGGTCTCCCACGCAAAAGGCGCGTACGCTAACCGCTTAGCCACGGAGGAGCTCGTTCAAGTTCTTTGTCCACTGAAAATACCAGGAGATTAAGGTGGTGTCTCTGTACGAGGCCTGTTGGAAAAGTACCCTAGCTTCTTTGTTCTTGAGGAAACTGCATGGTACAGTTTGTCCACATTTAGCATTGTGGAAGAGTTGTCCATGATACCTTTAGTTGTCGTTACTTTCATTTGTGTCTGCTGTTGTGGAGGAATGGTTATGTTTTGGTAGTCTTTTGTAGTCTCGGCGCGGATGTAAAATGGTGAAAACATGGGTACATGGATAGCACCTAAGAACTTGCAAACATCCAACTTCTTCAAGCCAGAACTAGGCTCGAAAAGATCCAGAAACGTTCGCCAAGTGCGTAGAAAAATCAAAGCAATGTTGATTGTGCTCTTTGATTGCTGTGACAAAGTGTATCATGAGTACGTAGAGGAAATACTTCTCTTCGGTCACTTGCCGTTGTTTACGTGGCGCATTTTGTCCGAAATGGCCAGACCTATGGAACTCAAAGATCAGAAGATTGCACCAGGATAATTTTTCTATTCATGCGTCTCATGTTACTATCTTTTTCGGCTCAGCACAACATTTCGATGGTTCGTCAAGCTCCCTACTCTCAGGGTGATAGTCTCTTGAGTCTTTGACCATTTCCAAAAATCAAAAGGTACCAGAAAGAAATTCGCTTTCGCACCCGAGAAAACATCTAGCGCAACGTGACGTCTGCTCTCGTAGTACGGTACCTTCCGAGGATGGATTGCAGGCCTGTTTCGAGCAGTGGGAAAACAACTGAATTCGGTGTGCAGAAGCAGAAGGCAGATTTTAAGATGACTGCCGAAGTCTTCACGTGTCTTAATAAGCTTGTCCCTCCTTCATATCATGCAAAAAAGTATTTGATTTCATATTTTCGACACCATTCTAATTTTGTTTGGTGATTTCCTCACTTTTGGATTACCCTGTAGATTCTGTTTTGAGATAACTCTTCAGACGGTTTTGAATTTTATTCTTGATCGATCTGAACCAATTTCTTTATTCCACTGAAATGAGCCATCAATTATTTTCACATTAAATTTGGACCAAATTACTCAGTCCATTTCTGAGAAATAAAGGTCCACGAATCTAAAGCATTATATAGCACTAAGGTGATTCGCCACCAGAAGGAATTTGAATATTTGAGGAAAGTGTAGATTGAAAGTCCGCAATAAATAAATACGATGGTATTTAAATTCAGTTTTGAGCTGTCGAAAAATTGCTTACATCTCGTTACGTTACTTTACATCGTCATAAGTAATCTGTCCTTACTGGAGGTCCTCAACTAACTGTTTCGCCATAAGGAGGAGTTATTCCCTTTAAAAGTATATTTCATTTGAAAACTTCCGAGAGGATAGGGAAGGAATCTTGCAAAACTGTCGAAATTGCAGAAATTTATAAATTTCGTAGAGGGGCAGAGTTGAATTTAATAAGCTATCACTACAGAAAAAAAATGTGTTACCAAGGTAAACAAGTGAATTAATATTTAATTTGTACATTGCAAAAAAAAAAAGCATTATAATAAGGCCCATAGGTCTCTATATAAACTTAACTCTCTTCATAGATTTAGTGCAAATCACTTAAAAAGAAACAATTAAATCTTTCAGTTTAACGTCCCACGGTTATGCCCTTTCAGATGATGATTGATGCACGTGAATGATGATATAATTGGTGGAATGAGAATGTGGGAGGAAACGGGAGTACCCTGAGAGAAAACATGGACATGACGTTGTCCACCACAAGCATCGAACCAAGAACCACGGGAATCGAACCAGGAACTCCATGCACCAGATCTAAGCGCTCTACCATTGAGCCACGGTATCACCCTGCAGAACATCTTAGTGAAAGTTAAGAAATATTGGCATTCTACGAAAGCTGAAGGAAGATTCATGAGAACTGTTTAAGAAAAGAGAAAAAATTTCCTACACTAGGCGGATTGGATTAAATATAGAAAAGGAATATACAGCAATGACGGTAATCCGTGGCTCCACCCTTTATAAATAAATGCTTGCTTTAAAAAACGAAAGTAAAATATTTTTACTTTAATATCGCACGGTTATGCCTTTTAGGCTAAAGAATACGAATTATTAATGAAACTGAATTATTGTGAAAGTACATTATTAATGTTCTCACTCCGGAAACCCGGGACCACGGACAACAAAGACGCACGCGATAGCCACTAGATAAGCGGGAAGGGCTCCTAACTTTGAAAAACAAATAGTATAAGTTGATTAGAGTACAAGGGTTGAACACCGTGGCGATTGTTGAGAATATCAACTAGAAAATTCTTGGGGCACTATAAGGCATAGTTATTGTTATGTCATTATTCATGCCAGTGAGGAAGAAGTCTCTAGGGTATAATATGGCAATCCGCTTAGGTATAGTTATTGTTATGTCATTATTCATGCCAGTAAGGAAGAAGTTTCTAAGCCATAATATGGTAATCCACCTAGGTATAGTTATTGTTATGTCATTATTCATGCCAGTGAGGAAGAAGTCTCTAAGGCATAATATGGTAATCCGCTTAGGTATAGTTATTGTTATGTCATTATTCATGCCAGTAAGGAAGAAGTCTCTAAGGCATAATATGGTAATCCATCTAGGTATAGTTATTGTTATGTCATAATTCATGTCAGTGAGGAAGAAGTCTCTAAGGCATAATATGGTAATCCACCTAGGTATAGTTATTGTTATGTCATTATTCATGCCAGTAAGGAAGAAGTTTCTAAGGCATAATATGGTAATCCACCTAGGTATAGTTATTGTTATGTCATTATTCATGCCAGTAAGGAAGAAGTTTCTAAGCCATAATATGGTAATCCACCTAGGTATAGTTATTGTTATGTCATAATTCATGTTAGTGAGGAAGAAGTTTCTAAGGCATAATATGGTAATCCACCTAGGTATAGTTATTGTTATGTCATTATTCATGCCAGTAAGGAAGAAGTCTCTAAGGCATAATATGGTAATCCACCTAGGTATAGTTATTGTTATGTCATTATTCATGCCAGTAAGGAAGAAGTTTCTAAGCCATAATATGGTAATCCACCTAAGTATAGTTATTGTTATGTCATTATTCATGCCAGTAAGGAAGAAGTCTCTAAGGCATAATATGGTAATCCACCTAGGTATAGTTATTGTTATGTCATAATTCATGTCAGTGAGGAAGAAGTTTCTAAGGCATAACATGGTAATCCACCTAGGTATAGTTATTGTTATGTCATTATTCATGCCAGTAAGGAAGAAGTTTCTAAGGCATAATATGGTAATCCACCTAGGTATAGTATTGCAAAGAGAAACAGTGAGTCGTAATACTGGAAACTACGAGAGAACATAAGAACATCTGGCTCCACTACTGTATTTAATGAAACAAAATTACTGAAAGAACAAACCTATCTAGATTAAATCATGTAGAACTAATTGCAATTATATCTCATATTCTGAATTAATTAGAAATTTAAATGCTGGGAAGATGCGTTAAAATAATTAATGATTCGAAGTCACGTGAAGTTGATATAAATTGTTAGCTGTCCTTCTGTGAACGGGACAAACTGGCTTCTCTAACAAGCTGCTTTCGAGTATTTTTGGCCTCAACAACGAGTAGCAACACATTGGTTGGAACTCTTGTTCGATAGATCCTTTCAATTTGGCATCGTTTGAAGACTCGCCTTGGTTTAGGTGGAGTTCATTGACACAAGGCACTTTCACTTCTTACCACAACAACATTGATAGGAACGCTTTGTTTCGAGAACAATATATTTAGTATTGTTTTCCATCACATATTTGACTTTATAAGAGTATAAACAATCATTTATGTATATATATAAGCTGCACTAATGCAGACATCCTGTAGATCTGAAAAGCCCTGTGTAGATAGTTGAACGTTTGTTTGAATTTGGTGTTTAATATTTATTGAAAATGATCCATTGTATTTATGTGTATTGATAAAACATATGGTGAACACAATCACAATGCGAAATTAGAGTAATTGTGAGGAGGGGAGGGCTATTTTGTTGAAAGGTATGGAGCAATCAATTCTATCATGCTCAAAGGTTATCATGTGGGTACTTTCTCCATTAATTTTCCACAACCCCATCAGTTTCAATATTCACTCCTTTAGAATAATAATTCTGTACCGTACCGGTTATTATAGGTTTCGTAGGTCTGTCCGATTTTTATCGAAGTCTCTCACTTTACGGGTCTCAGCTCGTGTTACTTCAATTTTTATGCATAATGACGTATCGGCATTTATTTTCTAGATTTTCTTCTTTCATCGGTAAATTACATTACTTGCTCTGTTACAATGTAATAAATTAAAAAGTACTATATAGGTTAATACTAAACAGAAACATCATCATCATCATCATCATAGGTATTCTGCCATTATTGGCAGGTCACTTGTCACAACTGAGAAGCTTCCATGCTCCATGGTCCACGCTAACTTCGTCGTCTCACGTACAATTTTTCTGTTTAGATATCGTCCATCAATTGTAGTCTTCTAAGCCCCTTCCCTCTCTTTCCTGTCACCATACCTTCTAGTACATCTCTCGTGATACAGTTCCTTCTTAGTCAATGTCCCAATCAGTTTCTCTTCCTCTTCTTTATAATATCTAAAATTGTTATTTCCTCCCTCACCATTTCTAACACCTCCTTCGTCTTCCGCTTAGCCAGCTAATTCTCTCCATTCTTCTTCACACCCACATTTCAAAAGCTTCCAGTCTTTTTCATTATTTTTGCGTAATGTCCATATTTCTGACCCATACAGTACAATACTCCACAGGAAGCATTTTATGAGTTTTTTCTCAATTCTTTATTCAAGCTCCAAAAAAATAGTATTTTCTTACTCTTAAAGGCTTCTTTCGCCATTCCTATCCTTGCTTTTATTTTATCTTTACACTTTATATCATCACTAATATTACCACTCAGGTGCAGAAAGCTAGTCACTTGTTCTATTTTCTCCCCTCCTACTATTATACTTGACACTGAACGCTTCGTTCCAATCACCATGGGTTAGTCGATAGGTTGCACTAATATTTTAGATTTTCTCCTGTCAGCAGTAAACTGATGTCACAGATGCAATATAATAGGTTAAAACGTAGTATATATGTTAGTAATAAAAAGTAGTACGTAGGCTTTACGCACAGTAATATATAAGTCGGGCTCATATTTTATGTTCTCGTCTCTAGTATACTGGTCCTATGGTTACGATGTAAAAGACAGATAAATGTTAACTTAAATAATAATAAAGATTTTAAAAATATATGAATCAAGTTTTTACGTAGTTCATTTGTAAGCATTTAATAAGTCAAAATCAGGAATATCACTAATTGTTAGAAGTTTGTGTAGTTAAAGAGAGCCTGGTTATATCCAAATAATCATGGAAAAGAGTACGGATAACCGAGGAGAAAATACTTCAAGAATAAATTAAAACTAATATAAGAAAGTATGTACGTGTTCCCTCGTATGTGACTAGAGTCTAGAATAAGACGAATGAATATATGTATTGATAAAAATTATAAAAGTGCAAGTCCCCCGAATATTCCCCGTTTTTCAGCATACTTATAATAATACACAAACTTTTATTACTGCTCTGGAAATTTTCTATAGTGTCAAATACCCTGATAACAGTAACGACGTCAGCTTTAGTTTCTTCTGAGAAGCAAAGAAAATTTTTGTGAAGGCAGTTATTTTTTCGTAGCCACCATGGAGTAGGGTGACCACATTTAGACAATCAAAATAAGGGACACTCAACAAACTGGCACAATTTGACCTAGGTGTGTCATTGTTATGTCGTTATTCATGCCAATGAGGAAGAAGTCTCTAGGGCATAATATGACAATCCACTAGGTATAGTTATTATTATGTCGTTATTCATGCCAGTGAGGAAGAAGTCTCTAGGGTATAATATGGCAATCCACCTAAGTATAGTATTTGCTATGTCGTTATTCATACCATCTAGAAAGAAGTCTCTAGGGCAGTGTTTCTCAAAGTGTGGGTCGTGGGCCGTTTTTTTGTGGATCACCAGAAGTTTTTCCTTTTAATTATGAAAATTTTATTTTGATGCAGAAACATATGTTGTAAAATATTATTCAGAAAATGAAAATTTGAAGTGTATGTTAATGGAGTGAAGAGTAAGTGGTTACTCAGAGTCTTGCTGTGTTGTACAGTCAGTAGAGATGCTGGGTTAGGGTGGAAAGAGAGTGAGTGAGTCACAATTCTCTCACATGGTAGGGCATTGTGTCGGGAGTAGTGTTAGCTCTGTCTTATCTTTCTATGGAAACATTTTAACTTTCTTTATGCATATGTACGATTTCATATGATGCAGTTATTGAGAAAGAAATTTACATTATACTTGCTCGATCCTCACCGATTGATATTCTCGTCCGACAGGGCCACTGCATTCATATATTTACATTACAATTTAGTTTGAAAGTAAGATATTTACGATGACATAAAAGAAACCAACTAAATTTTGATTTGCTAAAATTAAGCATGGAGCTCTACTTTGTAAAATTCCTGATCGCTCGGGGTGTTCACAACAACCCTAAATAAATTTCATGTTAATTACTCATACGGACTATTATTGAACGAACTGGAATTAGAGATACGATTTATATTTTTTAATTGCTTTGAAATACACCACCATTACGTAGAATGACAATGCTTATTTGAATAAAAGTAGGTGGGCCACAAAATACTTTTTATTATTTAATGTAGCTCGCAGTAACAAGTTTGAGAACCACTGCTCTAAAACATAATATGACATAATATGCATAGGACATAATGCCACTTAGGTATAGTCATTATGTTGCTACTAATGCCAGTGAGGAAGGAGTCTCTAGGGCATGACAATTCACCAAGGTATAGTAATTATTATGTCGTTATTCATACTAATAAGGAAGAAGTCTTCAGCTGTTCAAAATGACTAGATTTTCATTCACATTATCCCAATTTTAATTTTTACATTTTCTTTTAACATTTAACAGGAGCCAGGATTTGAGGCAGTGATTGTCACTTGAATCATATTTTTTGATGACTGAATTTCTTGTAGAATAGTTGATCTTTCCTTTTAAAAAAAAACTGTAGGAGTTTATATGAAAAATATTTTTAAAATGACGCTTTGTGATTATACTATGTAACAACAAGTCTAAAGGTTTACGTCCCACTTGCATTTTTCTGGGGGATCGAACAACTTTCTGAAAAGAAGAGGACAATGTATTAAAAAAAGGGACAAACTTGTCATTCTGCCATGGGGGCTTTTCCCGCTTGCCTATTCTCTTGCAAATCTTTCAGTTTAACGTCCCACGTTTGTGCCCTTTAGGCTAAGGGACGCGGATGATTAAGGTAAGTGAATGATTTAATGAGAAAGTGGGAAGAAAAGGGAGTACTCCGAAAAAAACCCACTGACGCGATATTGTTCACCACAAACATACCTGGCCGAGGATCGAATCAGGGACTCCAAGCACCAGAAGAGCACTGAACCACCGTGTGTCTACCCTTTGTCGTCATTTCTGCATGATAAACACAGTTTTTGAATATTTTATATTATCGTAGACAACAGATGCCACAAGTCTGATGAAAAACGCACAATGACGACTATCGGCAATCAGTCGTTTTGAGGTTATGGTTTGCGAAACCCGGAAAACTTAACATGACTGTGCTAATATTTCAAACATCATTATTACAAAGTTTCAGTATTAGTACGATTTCAGAATTGTACGTCTTCACTTTCATTTTGGGAGGCGTTATGAAGAAAAAAAAGTTCTAGGACATTTTGTTATGCGAATTGGCATAGACCTACATAAAAATAAAAAAGATAGAAAAAATGAGGTTGGGAAGAAAGAAATTTACTTAAGAATACAGAAGAAATAAAAGATAAATATAGTGACTAATATTACTTAATACTACTCGCAGTTAATCCTTCATCATAATTTGTTACACTGCTACTTCTGGCAACAAAAAGATATTTACGATCCACCTAGATATATTTTTTGTTATGTCGTTATTGGTACAAGTGAGGAAGAAGTCTCTAGGGCATAATATGGCAATCCCCCTAGGTATATTTATTGTTATGTCGTTATTGATACCAGTGAGGAAGAAGTCTCTAGGGCATAATATGGCAATGTATCTAAGTATAGTTATTGTTGTGTCGATTATTACTGCAAGTGAGGAAGAAGTTTCTAGGGCATAATATGACGATACAGCTAGGTATAGTTATTGTTATGTTGTAACTCATGTCAATGAGGAAGATGTTTCTAGGATATAATATGGCAATCCACCTAGGTATAGTGCTTGTTATGTCGTTATTAGTGAAAGTAAGGAAGAAGTCTCTAGGGCGTAATGTGACGATCCACCTAGGTATGGTTATTGCTATATCGTTATTCATGTCAGTAAGAGAGAAGTCTTCAGCTTTTCAAAATTTCAAAATTCTCGTTTATTTAACCTTACTAGATTTTCATTCATTTATTACGAGGGAAAGCAGTATAACAAGTTATAAAAGATAGAATTGATTGGATTCTAAATGAAGAAATTATTTAAAAATATTTTTCACAAAAGATAGAATAGATCCGGTTCAGAAGGAAGAATTTTCTGAAATATTTTTTTAAAAATATGAATTAACAGTAGTTTTAATGTCTCGATGAAATTGGCTGATGTCTCATTACTATATGATTACTTTTATAGTATTGCAGGTGCACACCCAGAAACGTTTGGTGGGAGGTGTCTAATACGTCTATGTAATATTGAACCCTTATTATCCCGCACCCGAAACGCTTGCTTTTAGAAACTGAAAATCTAAGATTCCTAATATATCACTTGAATTCTTGAATAATTACTTGAAAAAAGAAAAAAAAAATATTTTCTTTTGAGTATGAACGATCAATCGCTTTAAGAAAAATCCCATTTCAGTAAAAAAAATATAACACAAAGATATACTTGAAATCCATAAGAAAACAAAGATAATAATTTGATTGTAAAAAAATATCCTGATACTCAGATAGCTTGAAAGTACTCGTAAGCAACCTTTTCCATTGTCTTGATGAAGTAGTTGGCACAAGTTCATGAAAAGTATTCAGCCAAATCCTTGCGAAACTCCGTTTCTTCTCTAAACTTTCGCCTACAGAAACCAGCTAACATTTAATGGAAAGTGTTATCATATAGGTCAGTGAATGAATTGTGTCTATATTAATCCTAACTAGCTAGAATCATAGAGGCGACGTTTCAAGTTACAAAGTAAGACTCAACCTCACCAAAGGCGGGCAACCAAATTTGGTCCATCCTCAACCTCATGAGGTAGACCTCACATAATTACCCACGTAGATATGCCTATCATTCATGACTAAAAGGTCTATACACTTTCTCCTACTGTTTAAAAAAATCGCGAATAACGGAATGACGGTAAAGAATAAAAGGTATTTAGAAAGTAAATCACAACAACTTATGACTGCATCCTGGTCTTTTCTTATACGTCAGAAATCTAGCGGTTTATAACATCATACTTTTATAATTATGTTATTTAAAATGTTCTAAAAATGAAGAAAGTAAAAAGAAATGTCTTCAATATAATGCTGGCTAGAAGAAACATTTCATAAGATGAGCTTCGAGACCATTTATCTTCGAAAACATTTTAAATCTCAAGTGTAAGACTGAACTTTATGAGAAATTATGTATGGTAAAACCATATCTCATAAAATAGCTCACCTTTGATCCCCACCAGCGTTGCTTCCAGACCTGTTTTTGGGGGGACACTGCCTCGTCCCCCGGAGCTCTGAGAGTGTCCCCCGGAGCAGACCAAAATAATACGTTTATAGTATAATAATAAATAGAATAGTATCAGCAGTGCCCCCCGAAATATTAAGTGTGCCCTCCGGAACATTATTTGTGAAAGAAACACTGATCCTCACTATTAGCTCAGTCACTATTAGCTTAGTCTTTCATTGTTTAACTATCATTCAAATGATGTGCTAGTTGTATAGTCTAATGTCTAAAAACATACAGATATATTGTACACCGTGTATATAGAACTGAGTTTAAGAGGCCCCATCACGGCGAAATTAAAATACGACTAATTTTACAGTAATTATGTGATATATTCAAATAGATAAAAGATAATCGAAAAGTGGAACAAGAGCTCGTTAGACAATATTATTTTATATGTGATATCGTTATCTGACTCACTTATCTGCTTTCGATTTCCAGCCATTTAGAAAATCGGCATTTATTTTCGCGTTTATAAGTGGCTGCAAACGAAAGCTACTAGTTGATAACGGAAAGTGATAACAGTACCTCATGCAAAATAATGTTGTCTAGCGCGCTCGTGTTCCATATTTCGATTATGTTTTATCTATTTGAAGATATCACATAATTACTGTAAAATTAGCGGTATTTTAATTTGGCAGTGATTAGATCTCTTTATCTTGCATAGTTATACAATGTAATGCCACAGAGAATAATATACAGTCTAAAATACTATAACACAGTGATTAGTAAATAAGCGGTGACTTAACCATCATCATACGTAATCTGCCATTATTGGCAGGTCAGTTACCGCAACTGAGAAGCTTCATGCTCCACGGTGTTCAGCTATACTCTTCGTCTTTACGAACGAATTTTCTGTTTTGATACTGTTCATCGATTGTAGCAGAAACAGAAGCGGTGACTGTAGTAATATATTTGTGAGAAGATGTATCTAACAGATTTAGATATACATATGTACAGCACGGTTGCTTCCCACTCTTTTAGTTGTTCTCAATACTCCATTTCGGTCATTACCATCTATAGATAGAACAGTCAAGTAGTTGCTTCCCAATTTCAGTTTAGGATAAATGAACATATTTAAATTATGTTAACAAAGATATGGGACACTTTTCCATCCGCACTGCAGTCAGACAAAAATCGGGACAGTGTTTTGTAACTACATATATAGGGTTAGCTTGACTTTGAATTTGTTATCTTTTGGTACAAAATGGAAATCCAATGATACGAGTATAAATTTGCCTGATTAAAGAATAAATTAATCCTTTATTGATTTTAGTAAATCTTTATTCACAAATACGCACTGCTTTTACTTATCATCTGACAGATGAACATTTAATCTCAAGTCAAAGTTGAAGATGGTTGTTCCATGAGTTTCGCCCTAATTCTTTTCCTAAATAGCAATGAGTTATTCATTTTTATTTTTATTTTATTCTTTTGCAAGTAGTATAAAATACGTCACTGCGTCACTATTAGGATTATTGTGTCATTATTACGAATATGTGTGTCGATGAAAATGGGGTTACACCTTTCACTTTAACGTCCCTCGATTATGTCCTTTAGGCTAAGGGAGACAGGTGACAAAGACACGTGAATGATGATTTAAGAATTGGTGGAATAAGAAAGTGGGAGGAAACGGGAGTACCCTGAGAAAGCCCATGGACACGATATTGTCCAGCATAAACTTACTTGATCAGGGCTCGAACCAGGGGCTCCACGCACTAGAGGGAAGCCATCGAGCCAGGGACTCCAAGCATGTTCCCATTTATTATTGTGATTTTTCTTTTCAAGTGTTGGAAAAAATTTATTAAAATTTTATAACAACTTATTCAAAAGATTTCTAAATTTAAAATTAACAATCTATTTATGACTATATTACAATCTAATAGACACGTCATGTTGAATATGTACGCTTTGTATAAAATGCTCTTCTTTGTCGCATTATCGGAAGAGTCGCCAGCTACCTAATAATCACTGTGTGTTGAGTGTCACATTATTACTTGAGTCACCGGTTACTTAATAATCACTGGGTGTTCTACTTCTAGTATTTCAGACAATACGTTGTTCTTTTTCACATTATTACTAGTCACCGGCGACTTAATAGTTACTATGTGTTATAGTATTTCAGACAGATCGTCTCCTTTGTCACATTATTATTAGGATCGTCGATTACTTAAGAACCAATACGTATTATAGTATTTCAGATAGTACATACTTCTCTGTCGCATTGCTCGAGTCACTGGTTTCCTAATAATCACTATACATTCCAGTATTTTAGACAGTACGTTTTTCATTGTCACATCATTGTGAGGGTCATTGATTACTTAAGAACCGGTGATGTTTATGTATTATGTAGAAATGTTATGGTATTTCAGAGGGTACATTTTCTCTGTCGCATTATTGCTCGAGTCACCGATTACTCTGATTATAATCAATGCTTCTGAAAGTATTTCACAGACTTGATCCTTCTCTTGCACATTATTGTTAGAGTAATAGGCTACTCTAATAATCAACCTGATGGACAGAATATGCCCTAGAAATTGTGACAAAGTGAGTGATCATTAGAGATGGTACTCCATCATTGTGATGTAGGTATTCTCCAGTAGGGTAATTATTATAATACAAGGAGACTATATACATATTTGAATGTATTATATTGCAATACACAGCTGCTTTTCACACTAAAACGTGAGCAATTATTTTATTCTGTGTGGCGCCCCTTTCATCAGCGACGTTATCTGAGACGTGGGACTACTGATTAACGTGGAATCCGAACTACATGAGCCCCCGCCGGGAATCGAACCCGGACCTCCCACGCCAAAGACGCGTACGCTAACCGCTTAGCTGTGTGGTATTGATTAATTAATTAGTAATTACATTCTTTGTCAGCTACAAAGTTAAATAGTAGAATACCTACAGCTTAAAATGGGATATGAACCATTCTCCTGATGCTCCTACCAGGTCGAAGATAGATCTCATGCACCAAAGGCACACGCATTAGCCACTAGACCAGTCAAGAGGACAATTTCCAACTGTGACGGGTTTTCAATATTTTATTGGAAATTTCTTCAGGGTGTGTAGTTGATCAACGTGTCACTGGAGAAAAGAATACGTTTTATGTATGTACAACTAACGACAGAAATACGGTAGAATAATCCATTTAGATGACACACTATTGTAGAAAAAGCACGATCAATCCATACTTAGCCTGACTATTACTCCACACGGACTCACTTGAGAACACTATATTCAGTAGCTTTATCGGATACCCATGCTCACAAATTGTTTTCTTCTCTGACGTTCGTCTTTTAAGTGTCGCTACCCGAATCTGAACTGAAACTAATTCGTCGTCTTGAAGCAATTGACGGTCGAATTCTGGCATTCGTTTGAAGGGTCAATGTAAGTCATTACACAAGTCATGTTGCCGGTGGGAAATCAAGGTGGATTGGGTGATTTGGCCAAGAGCCAACCAACGTTGCGAGCGAGTTTTCATCCCAGACAGTCGGCGAGCCTCAGAGGGCGGTTGTTTAACCGTGGACTGAAGCCAGACAAAATAGACAATAGTTTAATGGATCGATTTCCTCTTTCACACGACACTATAAGAACGTTTTATCGACTTCACATAAATAAATTTAAAAAAAAGAATATTTTTTGTTCTGTTGTATAGAACATAAAATAAAAGCACAAGATTTCACGAACGTCACATGTGCAGCCTATTCTTACAACAGAATCCAAATGCTTAAATGAGTTAATTTTAATGGTAGGTAAAGCGAGGAAGTGCCAATTGAATGGATCTTTAAAACGTATGGTTTATACATCAGAGTGAGTATGTTCTTGGAAAAGAATTAAGGAAAGTAATCGGGTAGTATTTTGTGAACAAAGAGACCTGCGGAAACATTCCGGATTTGAGTCAACTCAACGCAAAACATCCAATTTGTGATAGTTTACGATATTCGGCATAACAGTTGTAAAGACTTTTGCTTCTTTTGGTATTATGATGTACGTAGAAATTTACGAAGACTGTAGGAATGACCCTCCTGGAAGTAACAAAAAAAGTGAATTTCGTTTCATTGTGAAACTACACGGAAGACTTGAAAAAACAAGTGAGTTTTGTTTTACTGTGTGAAACTACAAAGACGACTTAACGAAAAACAAGTGAGTTTCGTTTCACTGTGTGAAAGTACACGGAAGACTTAACGAAACATAAGTGAGTTTCGTTTCGTTATGTGAATTTGAATACGGAATACTTCCAAACTATGCAAATTCAATACCAAAACTGAAAATAGTACATCTATTAACAATCGGTTGCAACAGAGAGACAAAATCAGAGGTGGACCCTGCTCTTCGGACGCTGAATCTGTATCAAAAATAGTTCCTTCGCTTTCTCTTACAACAACTACTATACACGAATTAATACTGAAACCGGAAGTTGTATAATTTTTAGGATATTGAATCCAAATAAAAACCGTTTACCGCTTCCTATCATCATTTTGCTCTATATCGGAAACTGCTTCCTTCTATCACTTCCGGTTTGAACAGAGTGTTACTGGCGAAGATGAAATAGATTAATGAAACGCAGAATGGATTACGGAAGAACGTTTCTCGCAATTTTTAGTTTTTGCTATGATACCCGATGCCAGACGGATGGACGCACATAGCTGTTCTATAGTACTTCCTATACTCACGCATAGAGTAGTT
This sequence comes from Thermobia domestica, assembly GCF_964235325.1. Classification (NCBI taxonomy): domain Eukaryota; kingdom Metazoa; phylum Arthropoda; class Insecta; order Zygentoma; family Lepismatidae; genus Thermobia; species Thermobia domestica. The sequence goes on from NC_137454.1 coordinate 29,811,174, forward strand.
TGGAAGTCCAAAAGCACTGAAAAAACTAGAAGCATTTGAGCATTGAGATTCGAAGAATGAAGAAATTTAAAAGGCTGGAAAGGAAAATCAATAAAAATAGAGGAGATAACAATGTCGTTGGAAATTAAAAGAAACAAATTAAAAACATTGTTTCAGAAGTAACCGAGTTTTTAAGATCCAGATGTATGAAGGTGTGACAGAAGGAAGTATGATATATATAGTGGAAAGTATAAAAAGGAGGTATGTCGACACGTAGTAGAAGATATGAAGTTATATAGTAAGAGGTGCGAAATTAGACTGTACGAAGACATGTTGTAGGAGATAGAAAGAAGGAGATATGAAGATATGTAATAGGAGATAGAAATAAGAAGGTATGAAGATATGTATAGGAGTTATGAAGCTATATAGTGAGAGGTATGAAACCATGCAGTACGAAATAATAAGATATATAATAGGAGGTATGAGAGAAGATATGAAGTATGTAGTAAGAGGTATGCATTAGGATGTATGAAAGAAGGAGCTATGAAAATAGTAGTAGGAGATATGTAAGAAGGAGGTATGAAGATATTTGGTAGCAGGTATAAAAGAAGGAAGTATGAAGCAATGTAGTAAGAGGTATGAAGATATGTACTAGGATGTATGAAAGAATGAGATATGAAAATATGTAGTAGGAGATATGTAAGAAGGTATGAAGATATTTAGTAGGAGTTATGAAAGAAGGAGGTATGAAGATATGTAGTTGAAAGTATAAAAGAGGAAATATCTTTGAAGAAAATATTAAAATTAGTGACGCTCTCCAGGTAGATTCCAGGCCATATGAATTTGTGGTAGAAAACATCGTATCTGTAAATTCTCTGCAGACCCTCCCACATTGTCATTTCATTGTAATTCTTTCATAATTAATCATTTCAACTAACTATCTGTTTCCTTTGGCCTAAAAAGAACATAAATATGGGACTTTAAATTTTTAAAAATGATTAAAAAAAATTGTCGTTGTAGAAGTTAATTGTATGCTATGCATGAACGATGAGGAGCTTGTTTCAGATTAAAGCTGAAAAATCGAGCTAAGATCAGGCTCACATGCATAACTTAAGAAGATAAGTTGAGTCAAGTAAGTCTCTTTTTGTAGGCTGAGCTCGCTGTAAGTTTATTTAGTTAAATGACAAGTAAAAGTAAACACAATGTAAGAAAAATGTAAGTAGAGAAATATACAATGTGAATATTACAAGAGGATATAGATTTAATGTAAGAAAAGTACAACTAAACATATGACTAGCATGTTACAATAACATATTTTTTTTTCAGAGCGGCGTGTAAAAAACAGGTCACGAAGTGAATATAGGTAAGACATATGGCTGCATGTTAACAAACCAAAATATTATCCACGGAAAGTTCGTAATCAATAGTAATAAGGTAATGGAGATGAATATATGAAAATACTTAGATAATGCTAATAAACAAGAACGAAGTCAAGAAGATAAAGGAAGTAGACTAATGGTGGGTACTGTGTGTTACTAGTCCCAACAAAACCTTTTAAAGTCATGAATATCAGAAAAGATTAAGTTCAAAGTTTATTTCAAAAGCAATGTCACCGTGTATACCACGTAAAAAAGTTTGGTTAAACAAACTTCTTAAGAAGCTAAATTTTACAAAGTCTAGGCTTAAAATATAGCATTTTACCTCCAATTAAATGAACTTTACTTTTAACCTAAATGAATGTTTGATAATAGAAAATATTTAAATCTTTATATCTGTCGCGTGGAATGTCATTTAGTTCCATTTTAGCGTTACACTCCACGAACATCCTAAGCATTATATTAACCAGCTAATCTCAACAACTCCGTAGATAGTCTATCAAGGAAGGATGATATCCGTAATTACTCCCATAAGAATACGTAAGAAACTGATTATTCAATTGTCCGTATCTACAGATCAACTAGATGGATCATCTTTATCCACGAACCCGATTCTTAATTTTTAACTCTGTACACCCTGGCCAAAATTAATGACGCTCCATCAAGTAGTTCTTGAGAGTTTGTGTCTCCTGGAAGGGCAGACAGAGTAAAGGCGTTTTGGTAAACCAAACTCTTTAAAAACACATGAATATAATCTCGCTGGTGACAAAGGACGTGACACCATTCAATCAAATAAATTTGTAATAAATAGAATTTGATACAGAATGAGAAAATGAAATGAAATGAAATCTTTGAGTTTTACGTCCCACGGTTATGCCGGTTAGGCTAAAGGAGACGGTGAATATGAGAAATGAATGAAATGGTGGAATGAAGAAAGTGGGAGGAAACGGGAGAACTCCGAGAAAACCCACGCACACAGTGTTTGTCCACCACAAAGTTCACTTGGCGGGAGCAGGGTTTGAACCCGGAACCCCATGCACCAGAGGTGAACGCTCTACCACTGAGCCACCGCGATACAGAATGAGAGTCTGAATGAAAGTCAACTATTATAGAAGAAGAAACAATCTATTTTAAGTTGATTAAGATCTTCTCTTAGCTTAGAAAACTGAGTTGTTCTTCGAATCATAGTGGAAATATTAAAAGAAAAAGGTAACCAGGTTTCTTTTTTGAATGGGGCTGTACATAAACTAGAGTGAGCCATTTGTATTTGTGATCAACTTATTCTTGCCTTGACTTTTATCAGGATTTTCTTGTTGGCCCCACCCTCTTCATTCAACCAATTCTTTAATAGTAATTCGTTGGAATAAAATATTGTTTAGTCTATAGGACTCAAATACTTCCTAGATACTTGAAATTATCTAGGAAGTATTTGGACGAAAGACGCTTATTGCACCAAGAATTACCATAGCCTAAGAAGCATTCAACAACAAAAGATCAGTATTAACTAGCAGGCTCAACATTGGACTAAGGAAGAAATTGGTCAAGTGCTATATACGGAATATTGGACTGCATGATTCAGAGACTTGGACATTATGAGAGTGAGAGAGGAAATATTTAGAGAGCTTCGAAATGTGCTGGAGGAAAATGGAGAAGATAAAATGGACATAGAGAGCAACAAATGAAGATATTTTAAAACGGATAGGAGAGAAGAGGATACTTCTAACCAGCATCCTTCGTAGAAAGGCCAATTGGATTGGCCACATCTTGCAAAGATATTTATACCACCATAGAAGGAAAGATGGAAGGAAAGCGAAGAATAGTAAGAAGAAGAAGAAGAAGGCAACTGATCGATAATTTGAAAAATTGAAGAAAATATTGGGAGTTAAAAGAGGAAGCTGAAGATTGAGAAACGTGGAAGAAACATATCCAGGCGAAATCTAAAATTGAAAAAAAAAATCCTTATAAATCCCAGGACTTGGCCGGAAGGCAGAATACTTAATAATAATAGGACGCAACTAAGAGAAGTTAAAGCTTTCATTTTTGTAACGTATATTGACTTCCGCAGAACAGAATTTGTAATTACTTTACCGGTTGAAAGCTGCTACCCACAGAAAACAACTCGAGTGTGACAATAATTAACGATGTAACCTACCCACTGCGAAAATGTATAAACAACTCGCAAATATGAGTTTTCCATATTTTTTAAGACGTTGAAGGTTGTTGTGAGTGGCCTCTAAGACGTGCGCTGTTAATTTTGGCACTCTCTGACAAACACGTGCCAAATAGGTGCAGCGTAGGAGTGAGTGCTTCTGTGGGAGATTTGGGTCACCCATTTTCAGCAACATGAGATGCGTGTTGAAATGGCCTGCGGTGAATATGAACCTCTGAGCGATTTGATCAACTCCCTATGTTTACATATGCAACTACTTGAATTCAAAGGGCTGTTGTGTTTTTCATGTCAACAATGCATTTGTATCCGTACAAAATGCGTCTTTGATGTTGTTCCGAAACTACATAAGTTTAAGTTTTATTAATAATTTGTTCGACAAGCAATCTACATGTTTTTTTATATATATAAACAATAGAAATGATGTATATCAGATAGTAAAAAATAGTGAGTCTAGTAAAATTTAATAGTTTAAATATAGTAATTTAATATATTAGAGGTATATGTGATTCTTTGTCAGTCAAAATCGTCAGTATACTTTACGAATTGATTCAAAATATCTACATATCTTAACATATGTTGCACAGATGATGCACAAGAATTGTAGTATTTTTTTTTCCTAGGGCGAATATTTTTATTTGATACTCATTTCTGATGAAAAAAGGCATAAACTAATCAGTGTGTGTATATTCTTTTCTATTGTTTATGACTCCAAAACGCTAGAGGAAGTTTCGATTCTTTGTCCACAAACATTAGCTCGACGCTTTTATAATTTACAAGCAGAAGTTTCCGCTTCTTCCAACACGCTAAATGATATGCAACTTAAAATACAGCAGAGCAATTTGGGTTGTCTAACTTCAGGGGCTTAGAGGTAAAAATATATTTAACTACTCCCTCCTTAGAAACGCATTTTAAGTGATGAGTTTTAGAGGTGTATATACAATTGTATAAATAACACATTATAATATAATATAATAGTTATTCGATGCTAACTGTAGCATAGTTCTATTAAATTTATAGCTTAAATCTCTTTTTTTTATAGTGGAACTGTTATTTGGTCAATAAGTAGTAAGTTCTTTTATTTATTTTTGATAAGGATGGCTTAAGTATAAAGTACAAGCTTGAATGGAAAAGTATCATTACGGGTACGCGAAAATAGGTTGAGTACCGCTACAATAGACAATCGTTCAATGCAAACAATCAATTTAAAAAAAGAAAAGAAGAGAAAAACAAAGGTAAAACACATTAAAAGTCGGCAATGCCTTGGACAGAATCACAAGAAAGACTTTGTTTACAAAATTGCAAGGAAAATATTTACTATTGACAATAATGAAATAAAACAACTTAGTTTATGAATGTTCAATGGTTGATCGCTCACCTCTGCTACGTAGGGTATCTGATTAGATCCCAGCTCGCGTCAAGTGAGCTTTGTGGTGGACAAACACCCTGTGCATGGGTATCCGTTTCCTCCTACTTTCTGCATTCCACCATTTCATTAATTTTCGTAATCACCGTTTACGTTAGCCTTGGAGCATAACTGTAGAGTGTTGAAATTTTATTTAAATACATTTCAAACGTAAGTATCCAATTGTCTATCTAAACCTGGCAGAACTTATCCATTATTTTACGTCACTTTCCTTCGGGTTTACAAGATTTGAAAAATACGAAAGTCTTAACTTCACTAATCATCATTTTTGTCACAACCAATCCTGTTTCTTTTCATAAAAAATAATCAAAGAAAAATATGAACGAGTATATCAATTAATTAGAAATCAGTGTCGTAGTTCTGTAATTCAACTCTCCTGAAAGCGAAAGGGTGTGGTGGGGAAGGATCTATGCAAGCCCTGGTCGTGGACCGGAGCTCACGTTAATAGCAGGGCCTATCCTTTCTAACCCCGGTGTTATGCAAAGACGCAAAATTCAAAAAAAACAAAATAAACTAAAAAAAATAGGGAATGTGGTAAACTTTATTATTTAAATTATAATACTCTAGGATGTTATGAGTGCCTGTCTTGTTTTTTTCAACTAACATCATTAGTATAAACTTTACACGTTGCTTTAAAACGTCAAGTTTACTGCATGCACAGGTGATGCGCAAGATTTATTCGAAAGATTTACGAAGTTTGAAGTATAACTCAACTACGATGACTTGCTCAATAGAAAGGGTTGAAACTAAAGTTAAAATGGTATCCGTAAGTTTTCTCACATTCTCATTCCACGAATTATTTCATTATCATTCACTTTTACCAATCATCTCTCTACCTTAGGCTACAGGGCATAACTATGGGACGTAAGACATGAAATTTAATTTCAGTTATTTTAGTGTCGCAAACATCAAATTATTCTGGGTGAGTTATAAGTAATGTGAGTATATAATTGTACTATCATCTGATAGATTAGTTAAATATGTATCTCCCAATTTTAAGATTTAGTAGAAAATATTATTATTAGCATTATTGCTGTATCTCGGTTTAAACCGGTTTAGCTTAGTAATCTGACAGTCGTCTCTGGCAAGTGTAGATTATTTGAAGAGTTCTGCTTCTCCAAAGAACTTCCTGACCATATGACAGGTGTATATAGCACGGCCAACAAGAGATGGTCTCTGACGTTTCTTACCACATGCAGTGGGACATTGCAGCCCCTACTTTGATACCAGTGTTACCAACCACGATCACTCTGTCTTATACCATTTTAATTAAATTGTCACTACAGTTGCACCGAAAAAAAACCTTGACACGCGAGTAGTGGCAATGTCACTGCGAGCTGTCAGAGACGTTCTCTTACTGGACGCATTATAGTATTACTGATTTTTGTAGGTTTGTTAGAAGATGCTTTGCGTTTATCTGTTCCAGTTGCATCACAGTACCTTTTGAGACAATAGCAGTAGCTGAGATAATGATTGATCTTACTGTAACTTTCTGACATTTCCATAACTTTTTGATTTTGTCTCGCAGATATTTACATTTTCTTATTTTCGTACTGAATGGTGTATGTTATGAGTCAATGGTACTGCTATATTTATGAGCATTACTTTTGTCCATTTTATTTATAATAATAGTGAGATTGTCGGATCTGTTTGCAGGTACCGTTACATCTATTCTGATTCCTCGAATCCGGTAGACTTTGTATTTATCATTTTCAAGCACTGGATTTGGCTGGTATTTATTATTATTATTATTATTATTATTATTATTATTATTATTATTATTATTATTATTATTATTATTATTATTATTATTATTATTATTATTATTATTATTATTATTATTTTCAACAGATAATACGTAGTTCGAACTTGAGTTGGCGCTCTTCTTTTCCAATTTTCTCCTAGGTTTACTGATATCTAAGTGCTTTGTTTTAGATTATGCATACTTTATCTAATTTCCTCTAATAAATGAAAGTAAAGTTTAGATTTATCAGGAACAAAAATAAGACAAGTAAATTTTACATAGTTTAAAAATAGATATGAAAAACTAAGAAAATGTGAAATTTTAGGTTTAACGATATAAAAATTATGGCCAATCGGGAATGCATGACACCTATTACTCAAAGAGGTTTAAATATGCTCCTCACCAACATTTTAACTGTAGTTTCCTTTGTCTTTAGTCGTCCTCACTCTCAATAAACGGGAAAAAGACTCACATGACACAACTTGTCCATGACGGGAAGTTCTACAGTTTCCATACATGTTCCTGAACATTCAGAATTATAGTGAAACTTTAAAGATAACGGACATAAATAGGAGATTTTGGTTGGACTTCAATGGGATGCACTTATCACATAACAATAGTCATGGATTTCTTAAATTCGTTCTGTGATTATTCCGCAAAGATGCCAGAAATGCCCCATAGGAATCGCAAGAAATCCCATTTTCAGAACTTCAGCGGACGTCTGGGTTTCCATACGATGTAAGTGGCTCTGGGTAGCATAGTCGCTAACGCTCTTGCCTTTGGTGCGAGTGGTCCTGGGTTCGATTCGCGGTAGGGACATCCGGTTCGAAAAAATATGTTTTTTTCAGGCCAACCGTCCTAATTCTGGTTTTCTTCGTTCATACCGGGCAAATGCCGGGATTCTTCCTAATATATAGGTCCCAGGCCGCTTCCTTTCTTCCCCAATCATTTCTTCTTCCCTTTCCTCGGATTTGTGTGATCGCCGAGGAACGTCATCATCTCTCATACGTGACAGGCTAACATAGTCATAGATCCTGAAAGCCCAGAAATCTAATTCTTAGTCCCCCATAGGATTACACGAGACGCCTTATCCCGTTGATATCACGATATTCTGAGTCTACAATCTCTTGAACGTCTTGTTACGCAAGAAGTGTTTCGTTTGAAATGAAATAGTCATGTATTATTGGTTAAGCACTAACTTTTGTTTTACCTTTTCGTATTAAGTAATCTGTTTAACAACAATTTACTTAGTCCTAAAGGGAAAATATATGTGATGATTTTGCATACGACTCTAGCGTATATGTGGCTTGAATTGTGCAACTCTGATCTATAGGAAATGAAGACCAGTGCTATTTAATGGAAATGAAATGGGCTGAAGATACCCGAAAAAAAATTCACATATAGACCGTGTTTGTCCACCTGAAACCTCATCGGAAGCAACTACGATTTGAGCATAAAAAAAAAACACGTTGAACACTCTATATCCAAGCCACCACATCCCATGCGTGAAAATCGTATTAGTAGTAGAAATATCGGCAATGTGGCTAAACAAAGAGTACACAAATAAAACACTGAGAAAAAATGTATGTGACGTACGTAAAATCGTATGTTATATTGTAAATCCTGTAGTTTTTGGACTTAACGTACAGCAAACTTATAACTGAAAACGCATGTTTTATAATACTTTCTGTATAAGTGTTCCATCTATATGTATTTTCCGTATGAAACAATATAGGCAGTCATGATCTCACATACAAATGGACGTATCAGCTATATAACATATAGCTGACGAAGGTAACATACATACATATATGTATGTAATATAAGGAAGACTGTTAAATATCAGACATCCTGCAACGGCATGATGTAATATCTAAGGGCAGTGCCTATGTAGCATACCGATAACGTATGCTCCGTACTGATTTCTGTAGTAAGCAGTAGCGTAGAGTGCTATGAGACATTGAGACACTGTCTACCCTTTCAAATTAAAAGAACATAGCTTTAGAATTTCCTTCTTAATAAGGAATAATGTACATTTCATGTCGAAGAAAAATACATAAATATTAGGGCCATCGATAGCTTTGTTAATAAGAATAGTAGTAGAGTCAAATTTCTAAATAATTTTACTTTTAAAAACTCGGGGAAAAAAGTTCTATCTCCGTCAAACAGGCTGCAGAGAGAAAACCAGGAGACAACAAGAAGTACGTCTCAACGCGGCTGAAACAAATACACTTGAGAAAGCGGCGCGCGCATGTGGCTGTAGGCTTCTCACTCGCTGAAACAACCTAGCAAAGAGACATCGAGCAAAATGTCTCAGTAGCAGTGATGCCATACTTAGCGAAATGATACTATTTCAAATCCAGTATTCTTTTCATTCTTCCTTTTATATATTTAATCATACTTCAAGGAAAATTATTAAGAAATAGAAGGAAATAAAAAAACCTAAATTAATAACTACCTTAAGAAGCTTTTATGGATACAGTAATTCATATAAATCTTTCACGATCTAGGTTCAGCTTCTGTTTAATCGCAATACTAGAGTGTATCAACACTGGAAAAGGCAAAAGCAAGGGCTGGAGGTTTTGTAGTCTGCTATTTTGTTGTTCCTTTTAAAATCGTTAGGTAGATTTGTATCTGAGTCTGTCTGAGTTATTTATTATGTGCAAATCTAATTATTGGAAATAGATTTTCTGCACAAGTTGTTATTAAATGGCATGTCTAAGCTCTTGCATAAAAATTAGTATTAACTTTAAAAATAGCCAATTTATGAGTTTACTTTTTGAATCAGGAATCCTGCAAAGCTAATAGGAAGATTATACATAAAAGTAAATTATTAATTCAATTTAATGTATTTAGTGTATGTACAGAGATTTGTCAGAATCAATTTATATCTATATACTGGCTTAATTTAATCGTTAAGGTATGTGTTTATCGAAATTAATTTTCTGTACATTATATATAGTAGTGCAACCTCGCGAAAATAAGTTTCTAACAAAATTATATATATATATATATATATATATATATATATATATATATATATATATATATATATATATATATATATATATATATATATGAAAATGTAAAAATTGTCACACTAAAAATGTTCCTTTCGGAAATTATTATTAAAACAGAGTTCCTATAATTTTACTTATTCAGAGGTTTTCTTCAGGAAGTAAAAACCTTAAACTCATAATTTTATTAGAATCTGGATATCGATGCGATCTTTTGCACTATGTGACTGCTCTTTCTAATAATAGACTAAAAATGAAATGAAATCTGAGTTTTACGTGCCACGGTTATGTCGGCTGGGCCAAAGTAGACGGTGATGATGAGAAATGAATGAAATGGTGGAATGAAGAAAGTGAGAGGAAACGACAGAACCCCAAGAAAACCTAACACACGGTGTTTTTCACCATAAAATTCACTTGGCGCGAACTGGGATCGAACCAAAGACCCCATGCACCACTGAGCCACCCCGGCCCCAAATAATTGAAAATTTTCATATATTTGGATATATGTGGAGTATAAACATGTGGATTTTAGGTTACAAGAGACGTCAATCTATCTCAATATTGATATGAGGTTTTGAACTGCAAATAACTCCAAAATAAATAAAATTATAAAATCGAAAGTCTAAAGCTATTGTTATTATGGAATAATATAAATGGAAAAATTTTGTAACAAGTGTTTAAAGAGAAGCCTCGGTAGCTCGGTTGCAGAGCAGTTAACTCTGACGCGTACGGTCCCTGGTTAGATTCCAAATCCCACCAAGTTGGTTTTATACGGGACATACACTGTGTGGGTAGATTTTCTCGAGATCCTCTCCCGTTCTCTCTCACTTTCGTCACTCCACCACTATCATCCAACTCATCACCATTTGCCTTGGTCCCAGAGCATAATCGTGTAGCACTGAAATCTCTATATATATATCCTGTCTACCCATTGCGAAACTTAACGCTACGCTACTGGTAGTAAGCAAGAGGATTCCGTATATTTGTACAATATACTGCTGTCCGGAGAACGGATTTTTCTTAGTGTATATTTCACAATCATTAACCGCAAAACAACGTACCTTTATGCTAACAAACAAACTAGTAACCATGTTATACTATCTTTGGTGTAAAAAATAATCATATTTGAAATGTTTAAATGTGAAGAATGCACGAATATTTTTATGTTTCTGGACCAGAATATGCTGTTCTTAACATTCCGAACTTATAAATTACTGGAGGCAACAGTTGTGAGCGTTTCTGAAGACAAAAATGATGACAGTAACCGTATCCGAAGTTTTCTACTTCCGTGGTTTTCTTGTTTTTGGCCAGAGTTCAAAGAAATGTGAAAAGAAAATGGTTACTTCGTTTGCTTTCTTCTACAATTGCCAATGGAATGTGTAAACATGTTGTTTTCATTTTTTGTTCGTGGCCTTAATTCTAAGGAATAGCTTTTTCTTTCTCTTCCACCATCAGGCAAATATATTTACGAGGATATAAAACAACATAGTATGCTGAGTTCCGTGAAGTTCCAATGAGTCAGTTATTTCCGCATGTAAAACAAATTCTTCAGAGTACTGAAAATCTTGTTTGGAGGCACACGGTGGCTAAGTTGTAGAGCGTTCACCTTTGGTACGAGGAGTCCTTGGTTCAATCTTGGACATGTGAGCTTGTGATGGACAACATTGTATCTCGCATTCTATCATTGCCTTCTACATTCTCATTCCGCCAATTCTTTTATGTTCGATAAGCATTCGTCGTTAAAGACCCTATTATTATTATTATTATTATTATTATTATTATTATTATTATTATTATTATTATTATTATTATTATTATTATTATTATTATTATTATTATGTAATGCTGTGACATATGCCCACTTATTTTGAATAAGAAAAAATGAAATCTTTCAGTTTTAAGTCCCACGGTTGTGCTGTGTCGGCTAAAGGAGATCCTGATGATGAGAAATGAATCAAATGGTGGAATGTATAAAGTGAGAGGAAACGGGAGAACCCCGAAAAAAATCCACGCACACTGTGTTTGTCCACCACAAAGTTCACTTGGCGTGATTTTGAATTAGAACTTTATATACTAAGTTTCATATTCCTGATTTCGAGAAATGGTCATCTTATTATAACAATTGTACCCTTTTTTCTTCTCTTCTATGGGAGTAAATGAATGAATGCGTATATTTTAATTTTACAAGTGATACATTTGTAATTTTTGTATGAGTATCAATGCAAACACATCCACCATGATCTTTCGAAGAGTAGATCTATGATGCATTTTAAAAATCATTGCTACTTCTTCTAAAGACATGGGGCCTTATGCAGAGTCATTTTCACGTACGATTAGCGTCATACTAAGGATCTGACTAACGCATGGTTACTAGAAGTGTATTCAGAATCTCTGATTTGGACGTAGTAGTTGACTAAGTTAATCCATGTAACTAATTATTTTAAAGCAGAGGGTATCCTGGTTTAGCCACGGTTTAGCCACAATAAACTTACATTATGAGAATACAAAGGCAATTAATTGCCTGTCTTTCTTTCCTTTCACCTCACCAGGTGAGTTAAGAATGAACCAACTATTAAGCTGAGTCCTCTACAATAGCAGAACTGTTTCTTAAAATGAACAATGAGAGATAAATAGAAAGTTCCCAGTTTCCTTAGAGTTACATACAACTGATCAATAAATGTTCTTCCCTTATAATTACAACATAATCCCTCTTTCTCACAAATATTAATTGACTTCTACTTATACCTGTCATAAATACATCCCTTAGAAATAAATACTTAATTATAATTCAATTTCGTAACTATTTATAAATATTGTTGTGATGTCAAATCACAAAGAAAACATTGTGTATTTCGTATTTCATATATTTTCATTTTTACAAACTACGCATGCGCACGTCTAGACTTCCGTAGTTGCCAGATTTATTTTTCCCACTCTTGGTATTTGGAGTTATATTAGTTAATCATACCAAAATCAACTTATTAGCTGAACTTTAAGCAGACTCTGAATACCAAAAAGTATACCCTCCTTAGTAAAGATCTAATACGACACTAACTAATTGTGTGACTAACGTTTGATTAACGAATTGTCTCCGAATACTGCTCGAAGAGTTTAACAATCTTTGAGAGTCACTGGTTCAGAATTTAATCTGCAAAATGTATATCAAATACAGAGTGGATATTAACTGTAGATACTAAAAACTATCTCGTTTAAAAATAAAGCAGTAGAAAAATATATCTATAAATTAAGATTGTTCAGTACCTGCCCTATCTTTGCTGATTTATATAGAGAAATATTCTACTATTCTCTTTCAAATGAACTAGAATTTTAATAGTTTCTTCATCCCTATTTAATTGACACTTACTTTGTGGAATTGCATTTGCAATGGAAAAGAAGGAAGTGACGTTGATAAGAATGTTAAGATGGATGTGTGGTGTGACGAGGAAGAATAGAAAAAAAGAAACAATCATATAAAGAGGAACTGTTAAGGTGGGATCACTTAGCAGAAAGTTTCAAGGATGGAGAGTGAGATGACTCCCATGCTTAACGATGATTAAATACATGCAGAACGAAGAAACGATAACTATTAGGGTTATCCAGAAAATAAAGACCGTTTAGTTAAACAAAACGGAAAACACAATTTAGAAAAAGAAATTCTCACAGTTTCGGCTATGCAACCTGCTCCAATAGCTCGTGCTGATCCTTTTAATTCTTTCTTTCTATTTTGTCTATCATCTTTTCCCATAATTAAAAGGGTCAACACGAGCTATTGGAGCAGGTATACTATGGACAAGAGCAGATGGGCATAGCGAATAGAAAGTGTAAGTGACAAACACCTAATTAAGAGTTTCATAACAGGTGCGTAAAAAGAGAAAGTGACTACAATAATTAAAAATTTACTTTTTAGAGCCAATTAAAAGTTTACATTTTGTAAAGAGAAAGTGGGCGTGTCTTGCATTCAGATTGTACATAAGCTGTCAAAATTGGACATTTCTTTCATAATGTGTCTGAGGAAGGCTGTTACAGTTACATAGCCGAAACTGTAACGCAAATATATAATCTTAAAATATATACACTGCTTTGGTTAGTTGGAGATTTATTAACAATCTTGAATTTTACAAAGCTGCAATGAATAATTTACATCATTTTCATTTAAACATTATTTGTCGCATCTGTTCACGAGCTTCAGAATTTCGCAATCAGATCATTAAGCCATGGAGTCAGTGCATTCAAATAAAAGACCGTTTGCGCTATAGTCCGGACCTTGTTCCTAGCGATTTCCAGCTTTTTCCTAAGTTGAAAGAGTTTATGGCGGTAAACGTTTTGAAAGTGATGAAGTGTTAGAGAATACAGTTACCACCTGTCTTAATGAACTGGCGGCAGAAGAGTATATAACATGGAAATTCTAAAGCTCTTGAACAGATACGACAAACATTTAAATGAAGATGATGAGTATGTAGAGAAGTGAAGGAAATTTCAACTATGCAACAGAATGATTTTTTAAATAAATATTGTGTTTTACACTTTGTACAGGGTGTCTACTGATCTTCATTTTCAAAATTCCAGTATATTCAGTATAACAATTAGCAAAATTCCAGTACCTAATGTAATGATTTTTATAAAGTTCTTTAGGAATAATCACATTCTTGATGATTTCAGGTTTGTAATTGTTTCATCATTAAAAGAATATTTAATTTTTAATAAATTTAATTAGTCTTGATTTTTTGAAATACAATGATTTTTCAACATTTTTAAAGGGCCTCCCAACTCCCCTCACAGCCGTCCACTCCACCCATTGCTTTAAATATCTAATTACAAATTGTATACAACTCTTGCTTTGTAAAAAATTAAATCTCAATGGATATAAAATTGTTTTTAAGACTATTAAAACATTTTCAAACAAGTATTGTTGACAAATTACTAGTTTCATGAGTTTTCCATTATGTGGACCAAAATTCCAGTATTTCCAGTATCAAAATTAAATTGCAGTATAACTGAAGTATTTCCAGTGTTTCCAGTATCAGTAGACACCCTGTTTGTACAACTAAGCGGTCTTTATTTTCTGGATGACCCCCAAAGAGAATTGAAAAGATGGGAGCAAGAGGAAGAAGAAAAAGAAGACCCAAGATGAGATGAGAGACATGATACAAGATGATTTGAGTGAGAATGGATGAAAAATAGAGGACTCCAGGGTAGAAGAAAGTAAAGACAAATATTTAAAGACGGAAACACAGACCACATATAAACATGGGAAAAGACAGACACAAACAAGAAGAAAAATAGAAAGAGAAGAAAATTACTATTATTACTCAAATTAAATTTGATTCATGAATATTATAATTACACATCTTCAAATTTAATTTTCATCAAGCAAGACACATTTAAGGATTAGGATTAGATATTAGATTTCTAGGCTTTCGGCATCTATGGCCATTTAGTCCGTCATATATATGAGGGATGATGTCCCTCGGCGATCAAACTATCCCATGAAAGGGAAGGAAGGAAGCATCCTAGTACCTATATGTGAGGTACTATCCCGATATTTGTCTGGTGTGAATGAGAAAACCCCAGAAAAACCTTACTTAGGATTGCTGGCCTGATATAAGGGCTTTTACACCTTATCAACCGAGTGTCACCACCAGGAATCGAACCAAGAAACATGTAAATACACCTACAGAAGAAATCAATAAAGTGAAACTATTAAAATTTTAATTCATTTTAAAAATAGACTAGAATATTTCCCATAAAAATAAGTGAACATTATAAAGACTGTATGCATTATGTGCTTCAACTCGAAACAAATGCTCATGAAACGGAAAAGAAAACAGTGTCACTTGAACACACCACGTAAAGGAGTTTGGTTAGTATGGCATGATAGTTTCTCAATTATTATTGAAACCGAAAGTGGTAGTATATTTCTCCCACTTTCGGTTCTAGTAGCGAGATTAGAAATGAAATATATACTCTTAGAATGATTAGTTGATTGCACAAAACTTATTTCGCTATCTATTGTCTTTTTTTTTACTGTATAGTGGTCAACGTTAAAACCGGAAGTGGTTGATTGCTGCCACTTCCGGTTTGAATAGAGATTAAGAGAGAAGATGATACCTATCCTTAGAATGTTAAATTGATTTTTAAAAATTCGCTTCTCGCTATCTCTCATCTTTTTTTGTTCTATTTAGATCAATGTTGAAACCGGAAGTTACAGTGTTTTCTATCACTTAGAAGTAGAAAGTTTAAAATGGACCTGACATATATTTTTGGGATGCTTAGTGAATAGCAGAAATTCGCTTCTCTCTATTTATTATAGTTTTTGCTCTATAGTGATGAATGTTACAACCGGAAATGCTTGATTTCTAGCATTTCTGGTAGATGGATCACCTCTACCAGATAACCAAAAAAGTTCATGACGTTTGTGACGTCCCATTAGTTATGCGCTCACAGAGACGAAACGAAATGACGCACGTGGCCGCCAAGCAATCAGGAGTTAGTCTAGCTATCGACCTTCAGTTATACAAGCACGTTGCACACATACTGCAGTCATAGCTCGTCCATTGTCGAAGAGAAATGGAGGTGTCGAAGCAGTTTGTCCGTGTGTGTTTATTGTATGACTTTAAAGTCAACCTGTCAGCTGCCTCTTCAAGTCGCCGCATATGCCAAGCATTTGGGGACTATGCCGTGAACGAACAAGCATTGGTTCCAGAAATGTTGTTCGGGAGATGTGAGCAGTGGACGAACCTCGCAGTGTAAGACAACATGTGTTGCATGACGAGGTCCTGGAACCAGCCATCAAGGAGGACAGTGGTCTAACGTGTGATGACCTTGCAGAAAAGTCCCATGTTTCCGCTGAAAATCAGTCTGCACCTGCATGGGATGGGAAGGCATACAAGTTAAGCAAGTGCATATTTGCACTTCGGCAGTTAACAATGAACAGCGAGTGACAACCTTTTTGACCTTGCTCACTCGGCAGCTAAACATACCCACCTTCGATCGCTTGCTCACTAGTGACAAAAAGTAAGTCCTCTATGACACTTCTAAGCGTATCGGACATTGGTTGTCACCACGTGATGCTGCTCCTCACACTTCCAGATACTTCTGGACACATAAAAGATACAGGTTCCTCTCTGTACGATGGAATTATCGGCTAATGATACATTACGAGCTCCTGCCACCTGATCAGACCATCACTGCTGCCCTCTACTCTAAATAGTTGCAAAGAGTGCACCGTGCATTGCAATAGGAGCTAGCATTGGTGATTCGCAAGGCTGTGCTGTTCCTGCACGACAATGACAAGTGACATGTGGCAAACAGAACTCGGGAAACCCTTCAGAAACTTGGCTGGGAGACACTGTGCCATTCATCGTATTCACCGGATCTTCCACCAATTGATTACCGGATCTGCCTCGACAACCACCTCTGTGGGAGATCCTTCGCAAATGAGGAAGACCTGCAGAACGCACTCACGGACTTCTTTGTATCCACGACTGCCGGATTTTATCACCGGGGTAGTGTGCAGCTGCAGGAACGTTGGCAAAAGGTGTTGGATGCTGATGGAAATTACTTCGAAACCTAAAGGTACGTACTTCTACTGTACTGCTCTTTTTTATTACTGCTCTAGCACAGCATGAACTTTTCTTGGTTACCTGGTACCAACGAACTTTATTCCTAACTTTCGATTGGTTACCTGGTATCAACGAACTCTATTCCTAACTTTCGATTGGTTACCTGGTATCAACGAACTATATTCCTAACTTTCGATTGGTTACCTGGTATCAACGAACTCTATTCCTAACTTTCGATTGGTTACCTGGTATCAACGAACTCTATTCCTAACTTTCGATTGGTTACCTGGTATCAACGAACTCTATTCCTAACTTTCGATTGGTTACCTGGTATCAACGAACTCTATTCCTAACTTTCGATTGGTTACTTGGTGTCAACGAACTCTATTCCTAACTTTCGATTGGTTACCTGGTACCAACGAACTTTATTCCTAACTTTCGACTCTCCATCGTGGTCAAAGTTGATGGGAATCTGACAGGCAGTTCCTGAGATTTCTTTACTCCCGGATGGACGGACGGATACACAGACAGAGTAAAAATATAAAGGAGTGTTGGTAAACAGAATTCCTTAAAAATTTAAAACCCGTCGAATCAGTTTTTGTGATATCAGAGAGATATTATTGTGTTTCAGGTCATCCTGAAGCCGTATATTGCTGAAGCTACCCATGACACCATTATCTGATTTGGTCGAGAAAACGCTAACCCATATACTCCGTACACTGCACCTTCGGATTATCATTTGCTCTATTCGTTGAACAATAATCTGCGGAGAGAGCTGTTCCGAACTCTGAACGGGACGGGCGAGCCATGCACCAGATGACTTCATTGATTCAAGTTCCACTGACTTTCTATCGCTGTGAGTTGTCAAATCTGACCAAGTTATTGCTGTTTATGGGAACCAGTGGGGTACAAAGAAAGGGGCTCAGTTTTAGCCCCTACTTCAAGAAAATATAACACATGCTATAATATATAATATAAAACTCCTGAAAATACATTAACATAGGACCTTGAATTCCTCCTTGACGAAAATTATGCTCTACGCCACTGGCAGGGACTATTTGATTTTCGAGTTATGTCTTACTTTATGTTATAGGGTCAAAATCATACAGGACGGGATTGGGTTTAATTCCATAGCACAATGAAACAGCCAATATACAAGTATTTTAAATAACATTCGACAAGTACGTAAATCGCATTGAAATAGCAAACTCTCATACTT
Organism: Thermobia domestica; assembly: GCF_964235325.1. NCBI lineage: Eukaryota > Metazoa > Arthropoda > Insecta > Zygentoma > Lepismatidae > Thermobia > Thermobia domestica. Next base: position 29,829,664 of record NC_137454.1, read on the forward strand.
TCGAAATTCTCTGTATTATTTAGTTTTAAAAGCGATTTTCCTTGTTTACTTATTTGTTCCCCTGCTGAGAGGAAATTTCTCTGTACTAAGAAAGATATCTCCATCTTAATCTGTGTTAATCTTAGGATTCCTTTTTCCTGTTTTGTCCAGATCCATTGGAGTTGAATTGCGAAACGTACCTATTTCCTAACATCTCGGATAAACGATTGCTTTGGTTTCCTTAAACTAGTTTTTCAGTTCCTATCTGAAAACGTATTCGTATAAAGAAATAATGGTTTGATGCAAGAGATAAATAAAGAACAACTTTACCTTTAGCAGAAGCTGGTAGTCGTTGATCCTCTGAATCGGAAGCTTCAGGTGCTCGGACAAACTCTTATCGTCCCCGATCTGTTGACTGTACTCCTGGAATAAAAACAACGTAGACTATGTAATTAACATTCCAAACAATACCAAAAAAAAAAAAAAAAAACACTTTGCAAGTTTTTTTTTTATTTTTGATAAATTTCAACCAGTAACAATTTTTGGTGTTATTTCACCAATAGAAACCATGACTACATTATTTATCAGTGTTTCGGTGATTAAAAAATGATCTGACCACAAAGCGGTCAGTGTCAAATATAGAAGTAGGAGGGGAGAATTAGAACAGGTTACTATAAATATACCACATTGACTTGATCCCTAATCTTCCGTTGCAAGCGCTGCTATCGGCTGAAGGAATTCCACTCGCTTTCTCTAGCTTAGCAACAGCTGAACCCTTATTGGCTCAACGCGTGGGTGTGTGAGGTTGTGAGCTTTAGTTCGCATTTTTCCCACGGCTCAAGACATTTTGGCAGCACAATAGTTTTTGATATCTGAGTAGTATTATTAGTGATTATATAAAGTGCGAAGATGAAATAAAAGCAAGGGCAAGAATGGCGAAAGAAGCCGTTAGGAGGAAGAAAATACTATTTTGTAACCTTGAATAAAAAATTGATAAAATCATACAGTGCTTCTTGTGGAGTATAGTACCACATGGAGCAGAAACATTGACATTTTGCAAAAGTAATCGGAAACAACTGGAAGCTTTCAAAATGTGGTTGTAAAGAAGAATGGAGATAATTAGCTGAGTTGAGCAGAAAACAAATAAAAAGATGTTACAAATGGTGGGGGAGAGAAGAACAATTTTAGATATTACTATTAAGAAGAGAAACTGGTTGGGACATTGGCTAAGAGGGAACTGTATCATGAGGGATGAGTTAAAGAGTATGATGGCAGGAAAGAGAGGGAAGAGGCGAGGGAGACTACAATTAATGGACGATAAAACAGGAAAAAAATCGTACGTGAAGACGAAGAGGTTAGCGGAATACCGTGGAGCACGGAAGCTTCTCAGTTGCGGCAAGTAACCTGCCAATAATATCAGAATACCTATGATGATGATGTTAATTAGGACTCTAAAACACAAAATGCCAGTTAAATCTCAATTTCTTTAATGGTTTACACATAACACGTCTAGTAATAATTGAGCGGTTCAGGGAAACATAATAGTAAGTCACATTTTCCAACTTTCGCGTAAATTGAGAAAAAAAGTTCAAACATTCCCATCCAGTTCAATGCAATGGAACATACCACATTCCCTTGCTTCCCTGCGAATACATTTCCTAAATTAAACTACCTACATACTGTTCTATGGTTTAGTCCCAACCTATTACACATAATAACTCAATTTCAGCGGAAGTGTCGCTTATCATATTGTTCGCCTGAGCCGCTTGATTATAAAGTTTCGTTGTCAATTGATTACTATTTTCACTATCGTGAGACAATTCGTCGGTAAAGGCAAGTATGGGCGTAACTCGTAAAATTGTGATTTTGAGTTAGGAGCACCATGCATGCTTATTTAACCTGCTCTATCAACCACAAAACTTTCAGAGCTGAATGAATGAATGATATGAGCAGTCTGCGAAAGGCGTATCTTGAAATTCAGCGTCTAAAAACATCTACAAAGAGGCGTAACTAACATATACTTATTCGCCCGTTGATTAGTTCCTTTGTGATTTCTATTTGTGAATGAGTAAACTGGCATAATTCCTTTCTAGAAAGAAAACAAAAAAGAAAAAACAAACGAAAAAGAAAAGAAAACCGAACACATCACATATTATATTATTAAAACGAATAGATAATTTGCTCGTGACTTTTCTTCAGTCGTGTTTTGCAATGTGTTGCTCAAGTCCAAGAATTAAGTGAGGCGTTGAGAATAATAACGGCAGATCATAACCAAAGTTCATTTTGAGAAAAAGATGGCATTATCTCTTACATTCAATAATGTCCATTTGCACTACGTGCTAATTTTAAGATGGAATATGAGAGTGTTAGGGATTCTACTTCTCTATTCTTAAGAACTTATGACATGTCTGAAGTGAAGTTAGTTCGTATTATGATCATTATTTCCTATAACATTTAATTTGGTGAATAATAGTATGCTGAATATAAAACAGTTCCGTGTTGTGCTAGGTAAATAATAAAAATATGATTTAAATTTTTTTTTTTTTTTTTTTTAATAAGGGACACCGTATTACATTGTATTGTTAGCAATTGCAATGTGCAGGATTAGTTTAAGTTGCATTAAAAGTAATATTTTTCTGTAGGATTCTTATTTTGTTATACAGTATTCTTATTTTATATCAGCAATTGCTAGTTAATAATTCTTACTGAGTTCAAGATACGAGTATAATAATACAAAATTCTTTATTGAAAATAAAACTTGCGAGAAGAAAACATTCTTATTGATGATAATTTAATTTGTTCCTTTCAAAAGAAACAGCACATTTAAGTATATCAGGGACATTACTACTTTTTGGCCACAATTACAAACACACTGGAGTGTCATCAGCAGTGATGATTACGAAAGTACAGGGTCGCCCAACCGAGTGTATTCTTATTCTTATTGTTGTTCTTCATACTACAGTATAACCTCGTTAACACGAACTCGCTTAAGCCGAACACTCGGTTAGGACGAACAAAATTTCGGTCCCGGCATCGCTGTACGTTATCTTATAGGAAGTTTTATCGGTTAACACGAATTTCGGTTAGCACGAATTACGAACTAATTTTTAGTCCCTTGAGTCAGTAAAGGTTTTCATTTAACACGAACTTTCAATCCTTTGTTTTTTTTTCAGATAATTTTTTTATTTCAGATTTCACTCCAGATCAGTTTTTGTCATACAGCATTTATACAGACGAAAATTGCCTTGTAAATAAGAGAAAAACCAGAAACAGGTATCTTTCCTCTCTTATGAGGTGTTGATTCTGTTTTCCGTCAAGCGCTGAACATGCAGGTGCTTGGCAGACGAGCTGGCGACAGCTCGAGACAAAACCTCTTCTCTCCCCTGTAACTCCAAACTGGTGACAGCAATCATAAATACCTTTCCGTTACTAGCGGTACTCACCCTGCTAGCGGAGTTATCAATTTTATAACTTGACCTGGATTTTCTGCGTGGAAACTTTTCTTTTTAATCTTCGAAGATGGGATAATAAACTTACTGTAGTGTTTTCACTTTTCGGAGGATGGTACCGAGACTGAAACTAGTCTCGATCTCGATCTTAACTCGAATTTGAGACCGAGAAGTGCTTTTCGAAATCGAGACGAGACCGAAACTCTCAGTCTCGTCTCGATACAATTCTTTGGATGGTATCAAGACAGAGAATAGTCTTGGTCTCGTCTCGAATTTGAAACCGAGACGAGACCGAGGCTACTCAGTCTCGTCTCGATACTATCTCTACTGTTTTCTATGACATACATAATATACTGTAGTGGTATGTATAGTCTGTATACTGTAGTGTGTATGTATGGAGAAAATGTATTCAAATAATAAAATTTAGGACCCCGGTTAACACGAATTCTTTTAACACGAACTCCTGATTTTTCAGTCCGTTAGAATTCGTGTTAACGAGGGTTTACTGTACTACTACTACTAATGATGATGATGATGATAATAATAATAATAATAATAATAATAATAATAATAATAATAATAATAATTATTATTATTATTATTATTATTATTATTATTATTATTATTATTATTATTATTATTATAGCCACACACGCTGTGGCACTTCGATTCTTCCTGAGTTCAAACTGCGAAACATGGAAACACAAATTTTCTCGCAAAGGAATATTCAGAACAGGTACTCAGTATCTGAAAACGTACCGGAACGCTGCCCTGGCAGTAAGTAAAGTAGTAGGGCATCGCCTAGGTGCACCCCGGCTCGACTTCATTCCTGATCATTAGTGTATTCTTGAACGCTTAACACTATTGTTGTATCTTATTTTTAATTTCTCAAGAGTGTAACTTAAACTTTTTTTTTAAAACAAAAAAAAAAAAGAGCGGCGGAAGGGCGTAGCTGATTGAGGCACATTTTTCCCGCCACAAGTACAATGTGGTCAACCGTTAATAGTACAGTATCTTCAGAAACACTAAGGTCAAAGCTTTCTTGGTACAAGGTATAACGTTATACGAACAATTTCAAATCGCTTTCCTGTAAAATTAAAAATATTCAGATAAGACTGTACGTTAGAGGTCAGCAAGGGCCGGAATTTTTAGCCCGGGCCCGGCCCGTGAATTTATAATGTGAGGCCCGAACCGAATCCGAAATTTGTTTTAGCCTTTAGGACCGAGCTCCTGTGATAATTAAATGGGCCGGAATTAAGAAACTTAATTAACACAAAATAGCATTTTTTATTTACAACAATTACAGGTTTAATTTTGCAGTTTAAAATTTTACATGATTCATAGAGAGTAATTAAATAAAGATTATCGTTTACACTTATTAACTATATGAGTTGTCTAAAGAAAATGGTCATTCACACGAATTATGTCTTCGTTAGCCTCGGTGCATAATCGTGGGGCCGCGGTGGCTCATTGGTAGAGTGTTCACCTCTGATGCTTGGGGTCCCGGGTTCGATCCCAGTCCCCGCGAAGTGAACTTTGTGGTGGACAAACGCCGTGTGCGTGGGTTTCCTCGGGGTTCTCCCACTTTCTTCATTCCACCATTTTCATTCATTACTCATCATCATCGTCTCCTTTAGCCTAACCGGCATATGCTTGGGACGTAAAACTCAAAGATTTCATTACGGTGCATAATCGTGGGACATTAAACTAAATATTTCATTTCATTTATATAAATTCTCATGAAATTGAAACATGACTACTCCAAAAGCGCGTACGCTAACCTCTTAGCCACCGAAGAGCTCTCAATGAGCATCGAGCCCGGGGTCTCGTGCACCAAAAGCAAAGCATGCACACTAGCTATAGACCAGCAAATACGGTTTGCACTCCTCGGTAGTTCTTACACTGTTTGAAAAAAAATGAAATGAAATCTTTGTGTTGAGTTAAATATAAAACCGGTTACTCAATAGAGAAAGTGCGAGGAAACAGGAGAACCCCGAGGAAGCCCACGCACACGGTGTTTGTCACCCACAAAGTTCACTTGGCGGGAGCAGGGTTTGAGCCCAAGACCTCATGTACCAGAGGTAAACGCTCTACCACTGAGCCCCGCGGCCCCCTTAAACTGTTTGATAGGTCGAAGTCTCTCTAATATAGATAGACAATAACCTGAACTCAAACGCTGAAGATATGGTTAAAACGACCATGCCCGAACTGGGACTCGAACTCAGATCAGTCTCACCCAGCAGTGTCATTTGATATTTTGCTTGCGAGTGCATGATTTGCTACCTATATAAGTAAATTTTCATCTTTTCATCACTATATTACCATACTATGAATTAAACTGTGTCTCCAATTCAATTGGGCCAACTGCCTCCTCCTGCCTAGGTCCGGCTACACCCACCGGCTACTAAACCAAAATAACACTGTTTAAAAACAAAGAACGTCAAACGCTAGCGGTCACAACAAAACTGACCTTACGTAAATAAAATACGTGGTGATTTGAAATTGAAATTATTTCTATACTTTACAAAAACAACTGCTGTGAAAGAACGTACTAGATACTATTTCAAATGCGTCATTATTATGAACACGCATTGTAAATGTTTAGGTATGTATGAGTAAACCCAGTCATGGAATTTGACAAAATTAGTTCATGAATCAACGACATTACTTCATCAAGATTTTTAGCAACGCTTCGTCTACGTCACTGAAAGTTGGTTAACGTCATGTTTATCCATTCATCTCGCTCCCTGAATTAATCTCAAGCGTATTTGCTATGCTTTCTATCAACATTGTTCTACTTTTCAATTATGAACGGGTATTTCAAGAAACAGATCTTTCATATTCAGTGTTTTATGTAACTAACTCAGTATTTTATTGTGTACTAGCAAAAGTTCCAGATCTTTACACGATGGTAGACCAAGGCTTACTAAATATAAAACCGGAAATATGATAGGTTGTTAAAGGATTACTAAATATAAAACCGGAAATATATATAAACTGCTTTACTATTATAGAAATTTCTCCCTTTAGAAGTGCAATTTTCGAAAACGACGAAACATGTATTCTCTTATTTTAAATTAAGAATTTATCTACCGAATTCCATACCTCGAACTTAAGGAAATCCTCATATTGGACGTTTTCTGCATAGAGAATCGGAAATTTGTATTTTAAATATATTGCCCTTCCTTTTCCTGTAGAATCGCCTATTGAAAATGTTAAAAAAACACATCTTTATTTCTAATGGAGAGTTTATACAGTGAAATTCACACCTCCAACTTAAACAAATCCGTACATTCTGCATTTTATGAATAAAAACGATCGGAAATGCGAATATTAACAAATTTCCCCTGGCAGGAGCAAAATTTTTGAAAACGCTTAAACAGGGCATTTCCTTACCATTATTTGGGAGTTTATAAGACAAATTTTTCACCTTCAACTTAAGTAAATCCCCATATTGTGCATTTTATGATTATAAAATCGGAAACTAGAATTATAAAAACTTCCTCTTAAGGCGGAATTTTCTCAAACGCTGGAAAAAATATCTAGTTTCTTTTGATTAGGAGTTTATATGTCGCGTTTAATCTTGCTAACTTAAAAGATTCTTGAGATACTCTATTACTAGCAAAAAAGGTAAAGGGAAAGAGCTCTTCTTCATTTTCCTTAAGATAATGTTTGAAAAATCCTTTTTTATATCTTGTTTCTGTGACAAAAGGGGTTTTCTGTAGTAAATCACACGTTTCTGCTGTATAGTAGTATGATCTGGTTGTTGATAAGGGAAGTCATTTTCATTCTTCCATATAGGTGTGGATATCAAATTTCTTTGTTCATAATACAATTACAATTTTTGGTTGTAAACAATGAGAGATATTTATCATTTTCATTAAAATTGTTCTAGTTATAACAATGAAGCCATTTTACACTAATAAGTAACAACCAGACATGAGATAAGTTGAGTTGAGTTGATTTTGAATTTAACGTTCCTTTCAGCAGCAAGGATATATGAGACGGGACCTACTGATTAACGTGGAATCCAAACCACATGAGCTCCCGGTAGGAATCGAACCAGGGTCTCCAACTCCAAAGGCGGTTCGCTAACTGCTTAACCACGAAGGAACTCACATGATATAAGTATTAGGGAATTTAGAATTATAAAGACCTGGGCCTCTTTTAAATTAAAGTCATTATCATTCTCTTTAGGGATGCGCACGAGACGAGTCGAGACAGGATTTTCCTGACAAAATTCTAGTCGAGACACGGCTCTTCCAATAGAGAAATATACAATTTTCGAGTCGAGACATCACTTTTACAGCACATTTTCGAGACGAAACAGCCACAAATCTTGTCTCGTGCGCATCCCTAATTCTCTTGCTTGGACACAGGGCAAACTCACGAAAAGACTGAGTCAGGGTTTCTGGCCGTCGAACTCGAGCGCGGGACACTCGGGGTGAAAGATAGAAATGCTAATATAATATGTAGAATCATATTTACGTCATATTTACAGATACCTTTAATTTTTTATTGTTGGTTACCATAGGTAATTGTGTGTATTTAAATATTTGGTTGGTCTGGAGTTTTAGCATCTTTCTGAGAATCAAAGGCATATGAAATGTAGACTTACATCGTAATACGAAATCAAAAATTTATAAGCTCCTGGATTCGAGCCTAGGTCCTACGACGACGGTGTGTGTCTGCTAATCATATAGCTAGGAAGGGGTCTGTGTGCCTTTCCGTTTGGCTTATTGGTCACAGATAAAGAGATCCAGCACTAGTGAGGTAATTGGAAAGCTACTTGAATTAAGAGCAAGCAACTCCGGCTTTGAAAGCCAAAAATATCAATAGAGCTTTCTTTGCATTCCAATGGGATGTGCTTATCATGTAACAATATTTGGATGTCCAAAAGTTGTCCTGTAATTGTATCAGAAAGAGCCCAGAAATCCAAGGAATCGCACAGGAAGTCCCGTTTCCGGAACTTGAGTGGTTATCTGGATTTCCATAAAGTGCCCAAGAGATATACAGTGGCGAAGGGTCCCAGGATTTCCCAATATTCTGGAACTAATGCGCCTTGGACGTCCAAAGAACGTCTCAGTGGTATGTGAACAAGCTTCTAATTGCGACAAATGGACTGTCAGTAGAGAGGTTACTTATGATGATGATGATGACATTGTATATATACTTCGTACTAAAATTTATGAACTATAAGTATACTAAAAGTCAAACTGTATGACGTCATTTAAATCTTGAAATACCACAAAAGATGGCTTTACGAGCATAAGAAACGTGCTTCTTCTTTATTTAAATAGTTCTATAAAAATCATAGTTAGCACTTTGATCAGCACTAAGTCATAATGAACATGAAGAGAGAATGTGTTTTAACTACAATGTAGTTAGGACAGTAGATGGAAAGGTTAGGGAATGTCATGCCATTAATTCAATCTAAGTACTCTTGGATGGGAGTCAAGAAATTTGTGTCGTATCTAACTTCGGATCGAAGCATTGACAACTAACAACCACATTCTGAAGATCCGCAACTACTAAACATAGATTTCGGTCGATTAACTACAGAGGACAAGTCTCCAACTTAATCTGGTATCGACTCCGATATATTTTTTACAGAAGAGAGTTTTTATAATAACGTTTATTCCTTTCATTTATCTTTGGTACGAACGAAACAGAAACAAATATATTTTTATTTCACTTACTGGCATATTGTTAATTTTTTAAAAGCGAAAATACCATTTTTGAAAGATTCTTTATACTAACTTTACGTAGGTACGTAGGCTATTTGACATTTTTACCATTTATCAAGTTCTTTTTTTAAATTAGAATTACCATTTACGCCTACCTGACTACAATTTTTAGTTGATAATAACAGTTGTTATTTTTCTCACTTTGAAGCTGTGGTCAATAAGGTATCTACTTATCTAACTGACGATCCGGGATTGAATTCCTGATGTAAGCGGGATTTATTCTTTCATTGTACCCACTTCAAAATGTACCCACTTTAAATTTCGAGATTCGAGATTCATCCATCGTATGTCAAGTCAGTATCTGGAGAAACGTGAAGATAAAGGTGGCCGAAGCAATTATGGTCAAATTACGTTATCGGCATAATCCAAGGAACATATTTGATACTAAAATATTGATAAACTATAGCAACTACAGTATATTATACTTCCCAACTGTCCTATGCGTAAATAGAAGAAGTCTTATAGAACTTCTATGGCCGTTTATCTGTCGATTCGTTAACAAGTAAGAGATACTGAGAAATGATTTCCTTCCTTTCGTTAACAGGTAAGAGATACCGAGAAATGATTTTCTTCATTCCATTAACAGGTAAGAGAGACCGAGAAATGACTTTTCTTCTTTTTTTCTTTTCATATGGATTCAATGTCCCAAGATTAGGTTACATTTCTTCCTTTAACTCTTTCAAACTATAAGCGATAGAGATCTAGCATTTCGGTTTCAACATCGATTACTATAGAGGTAAAAGAACAGTTTTTTTTAAAAAAAGAAAAAAAAATACTAATTCAATGTTTTAAGAATAGAATACATCTTTAACCTTATGTGGCGATTAAAACCGTAAGTGGTAATAGACTTCTACAACTTTCGATTTCAATATTGTTTCCATAGAACAAACAAAATAACAGGAAGTGATAAATGTTTATATATGTAAATGGACTAGCTGAAGTAACCGTTCTTTGCATGGGGAGAAGAGGTTTATGGGAATTATTTTAATTTCTTCCCTCCTTAGGAAACGCAAGCGGCTGAATGTTTCCTTCAAAGACATCAGGAGTCTCACTATTCATCTTAGCAACCACAAAAATTATGGACTGGTTCATTAATATCCGTCGATTTTGATTTTTTTTTTTTTTTTTTTACAAATCGCCTCTCTCTACGTCCGTCCCCTATACTGATGAGGGTTGACAACTGCATCGGAAGGATCACTGTTCATTAGCGATAATGAAAACTATTGATTGGATACTAATATTGATCGTTTCCGGATATTTTTATATGTCGACCCCTTTCCATTCTCGCCCCTCAACCTTGTGCCAATAGTGGATAGATTTGGCATTTGGTATGTCACTATTCATCTCAGCGACTCCGAAAACTATCGATTGGACACTAATATCGGTCTTTTTGACATTACCTCTCATCTCTTAATGAAAATGTGCTATCATCGTAAGCTAGAATAGGGTTCACTCATGTACCAAAAATCACCAAAACGCACCACTCACCACTAAGAGGAGTTAGTCGTTAGACATTGTGACATCCATTTTTCTGCCCTTTAGGCTAAAGGAGACGATGATTAAAGCAAGTCAATGATGATGCAAGAATTGATGGAATGAGAAAGTGGGAGAAAATGGTAATATTTCGAGAAAACCCACGGACACGATGTTGTCCACCACAAACATACTTGAGCGGGGATCGAACCAGGGACCCCATGTACCAGAGGTAAGCACTCTATTACTGAGCCGGGGGCCGCGGTGGCTCAGTGGTAGAGCGTTCACCTCTGGTGCTTAGGGTTCCGGGTTCGATCCCAACCCCCGCCAAGTGAACTTTGTGGTGGACAAACACCGTGGCGTGGGTTTTCTAGGGGTTCCCCCGTTTCCTCCCACTTTCTTCATTCCACCATTTCATTCATTACTCATCATCACCGTCTCCTTTAGCCTAACCGGCATAATCGTGGGACGTAAAACTAAAAGATTTTCTATCACTGAGCCACCTTGTCCCCCACAATCACTGAATAGTACACAATAACGACTAAATTTGTTGATTTCAGTAAAAGGAATACATTGAGTTTCTATCACCGCTTCCTTTAATACAGCCCTTGAATTAGTTCAGGGCTCAGTGGTAGAGCATTTACCTCTGGTGCATGGGGTCCCTGGTTCGATCCCAGCTCGCGTCAAGTGAACTTTGTTGTAGACAAACACCGTATGTGTGGATTTCCTCGGGGTTCTTCCATTTCCTCCCATTTCCTTCATTTCATTTATTTCTCATCATCACTGTGTCCTCTAGCCTAGCCGGCAAAATCGTGGGACGTAAAACTGAAAGATTGCATTTCATTTTCATTTGAATTAGTCCAACTAAATGATAAAATTCACTAGAACGAAGTTCTTTTAGCATGCGATATTTAAGTTTGCATAGACGTTGGATTCCATATTCAATGTGACAACTATAATTCCACATTTCTTATTAGGAAATTGAACTTCCTTCGCAAAGAGTAAACCTTTAAAATGAAATTTTACCGGAAAGTCATTGCCTGTTACTATAAGCGTTTATTATACTAATGAATAACACAAGACAATTTCGACATTAGTAAAAAGTGTTTGTTGTTCCCCAAAACAAAATTCTTCGCATCTACCTCAGAGATTATATAAATGGATATATACTAACGTTTACTGCAAGAGTACTTTGTCAGTCTCAACGGTGAGAAGGGTCGTTGAACTTAAACCAAAGAATGAGAACGTGATGGCTCAATGGAAGAGCTCTCACCTGTAGTGAAAAGAGGTCTTTGTGAGTTTGTGATAGACAACATCGTGTTGATATTTTTTTTTGAGTTCTTCCGTTTCCACCCACATTTTCATTTCACTATTTCTATCATAATTATTCATTGTCATTAATAGTATGTCTCCTTTAGCTAAAGTGTATAATAGTGAGATGTTTAATTTAAAATATTTTTTTGAACCAACGAAATTATTGAAAACACTTGTTTTTACAATTGTTTACTACCGAGCTGTCCATAATCCATTAGTCACCATTTTTAGGATTTCAACTGTCTAATCCTAAATTCACTGTGAAAACGAGAATTCCTTCCTAAACCAATAAAATATAAAAAAATTTTTCTATCTATTGCCTGCAATTTTCTTGTTTGACGATTATATGTCTTTCTGAAACTACAGTACTAGAAGTCAGAGCACCTACATATCGGAGAAATATTAATTGACGTGAAGAAGGGAATATCTTTGTAATAATGCTACGATTGGAAAGTCCTTGAAATACATGGTATCTTAATTTTCAGTTGATCCTTCCACATGAGTATCTAAATTTCCAATTCTCTATATATATGCGTTTTGAATCATAGAAGAAAGATGTTGATTATCTCTTGCTAACTCCCTTATGTTTAATTCGTTATGCTTGAGAAGCTATAAAAACCAGTTCCGATATACTGACTTCGACTATTTCGTTATGTTAGGGTAAGTGGTATAGAACTGACTTCCACTCATATACTCTTATACAGTAGCGCACCCACGGGGGATCCACCGGATCCAGATCCGCCTCCCAAAACTTCCTAACTCATCATACATTTTTACACTATCTTAATAAAACTACACTTGTTTAACGGGTAAATGATTGATGTAGCATGAGAATTTGATCTTACACTTCATCTATACTTTTTCTCTTATAAAAACAATCTAGTTCTATCATTTTCTACCCTGAAAATATAGGTGGAAGTATTTTAGAATCACTTATCGGGTACAGAATAATGTCTGTTCAATACTACATAGATGTAGTGGCTTGTAGTATTGAACCCTCTCCCCCGACAAAAATTTCTGGGTGCGCGCCTGCTCTTATACACCCTCTTGGGTGGATAGTTAACGTTATCTCTTTCCATAAGAGAGATCGCGTTCGATCCCACGTTAAGCTTTGAGTCCACATTCTCCTTGATCGCAAACTCCAAATATTAATACCCAATCCTCGTTGAATCATTCATTCATTTTATTTTGAAGTATCCACCAAGCTAAATGACAATATTGTTCTTCTATATTATTTATTAAAAAAAAATGGGTTAATGTCCATAAAAGATGAACAGTGTTTACTAAGCTAGTCTAATTATTTCGCGTAAGTGACACCAGAATTGGTTCGTACATGTTCATAAATGTTTTGCGAATAATGGCAATTTTAATTATTGTCGATCCACCTACTTTCCATTTTTTTAGTAAGTAAATGCAAGACTAATAAGCATAAGTTTGTTTTTGTTTCAACAACTTGAACTCGCGGTTTTGTTTCTCGCTACTGTGATGGCGCTGCATGTCATACCCAGCATCCATATTTGGAAACATGATATCAGATCTATGTATGCAACCCAGCGTAGCTCGAACATTATATTTTGTTTACACTGTAGCACGCAGGTAGTTAGTAGCATGCGTCACGACGAATACCTTACATAGAGTGTTAAGGTCAGGGCGCTTACCTTACGAAAACAGGGGAGGTTTGTCCGTCGTCGTTTGAAGTGGACGCACTCTCACCTCTACGAGGAATGGCGACGCTGTTTCGTTCGTCTACTGCTTCCGATCGAGGAGAGAACGAAAGGGCCCCTCTGCTAAATCTGGAGCGCCTTGTTCGCTGCACTAAATATAGCCTCTCTCATTCGCTGTCGTACCAGCACCACCCGCGGGACAAACCCACTGCTAGGGAGTCGCTACCGAGACCTGTTGCATATGCACACGCTGAGCACCTCTCACCGCCATACACTCATAATTAACTATCAGGAACGCGGAAATGCACGCACAAACACGCACGCACACATGTATACTCTAATGCCAAAGAAAGTTTGTACAGTCAAGTTCAAGAACGAACACCTATCTTTCTTTCTTTTGAGAACTTCTGAAGTATTTTCTAACACTAAACCTCCTGGTATTATGACTTACGAAGAGTTAGCCAATAAGTTGGCTATTCGTTGGGTGATGTGTGGACAGTATACTTTCTCTTCTTTCGGCGTCACATCAGACATTTTAGACCAGACTTCCCTATCTCTTAATCAAAGTAACTCTCGATTGGACATTTCTGTTGTATCGCCGGACTACACGAAAATCGAAAAAAGTACCGAAATGTACCAAATTAGGTTAGGTTAAGTCACCATATTCCTGAAGTACCTTTCGTAGCAGCTTTTTGCCACTTGCATTCAATGTCACGTACCTGCTTTCCAAACTGTGGCCCCGGGTAGCGTAGTCGTTAATGCTCTCGCCTTCGGTGCGACCAGTCCCGGGTTCGATTCCCGGTGGGTGAACTTGGTCGAAAAAGTGTAAAAAGCTTTTTCAGATCTGCCAAACTGAATGAGATTTTCCAGGATTTTCCTCGTTCAAACCAGGCAAATGCCGGGATGGCACCTAACTTATAGGTCCCAGGTCACTTCCTTTCTTTCCCATCCTTTCTTCTTTCCCTTTCCCAGGATAGTGTGCTCGCCGAGGGACGTCATCCCACAACTGTGACGGGCTAAATGGCCTTAGATGTCAAAACCCAGAAATCTAAATAATATGTTCCTGAAATAATATGTTTATCTTCTTTTCGGTAGTTTCAATTCGTTTCCACACTTACGACAAACTGTTCGCCTGTTCAATAGATAGTGTTTTTCACACGATTTCAATAACAGACGCTCGTTATTATTGTATAATTCGATAAAACTCAAACACAATATATCATAACCTTGACATATACGTGCGATACCCAAACTACCTTTCGCGCCACTAAATCACAACAAATGTACTTCTCCGCCAAATAGCCCCTTCCGCTTCAACATATAGTGCTGCTTACAACATCAAAGCCAACAACAGCGACAAAAACCTTTACCTCAACTATTCCCCTCGCCTGACTTTCTCTCACTCTTCCTCACAAACCAAAGTATACTCTACAATTCACCCGAGAAATTTCCTAAAATTGGTCCCGTGATACAACAGTTAACCCTTCGATTGTCTCACGACACTGGATAACATAGAAAATTCGATAGTCCAACCGCGAATATGCGAGGCAAAATACACGTGCTAACAATTCGACTCTAAAATCTACTTTCTTTTAAAATATTATCAATGAAAAGGACTAAGATTTGAGAGTCATTTAAAGGTACTATCCCGGTTTCACTTTGTGGATTTGATGCAGAAACTCAAACAAGATGGTTAGTTACAGGATTTGAATATGAGATCTCATTACTACTAACAGAAATGTTATATTTATTTATTTATTGAACCAAGAATAAGCAAATATTTATCATTCGACTTCATAATTATGCCCTGCTGAGTCTTGTTTCTCCGTCCGTCTGGCTCTCTGTTCCATGACTCGCAAAACATCCGATTTTAATGACAACTCGCATATGCTATTATTTCAGAATAGCTGAAAATGCCCGTTTTCATAATAATACAATATCTTTAAAACTTCTACGTCTTGATTATCTCTGCATATTACTGCATTTTTCAAACTATTAAAGTATATACAGGGTGTTTCAAGACAACACCGAAAACGTCTAGGAGGTGATTCCTGATACCAAAACAAGACACACAAAAATATAGACCAACCTGCGTGCGGAAATCCGTAATTTCAGAGTTATAATTCGCCGAAATCATGAAAAAATGAACTTTAAAGGTCCATAGCTCCAATACTATGGGACCTATCGTAGTCGGGTAAAGACATCACTTAGGAACTAGTATGTGCTCTATCAAATATTCATACTTCAGAATCCTGTGGTAGTTCTGCAACAATTTTTATAGAGGTAGTTTGTGAGTGCTTCAAATTGAATGCCCGTAGCCAAACTCCCTCTATAAAAATTGTTGCATGAGTACCGCAGGATTCTGAAACATGGATATTTGGATAGGATACATATTAGCTTCTAAGTGGTCTTGACTCAACTGCGATAGGTCCTATAGTTTTGGAGCTATGGATCTTTGAAGTACATTTTTCATGTTTTCGGCACCCTATAACTTCGAAAGGAAGCATTTGTGCACCCAGGTTGGTCTATACTTTTTGTTTTATCTTGATGTCAGTAATCTCCTCCCAAAACATTGTTGTCGGTGTTGTTTTCAAACACCCTGTATAAATAAATAAACAATTCGTTCAAAATATTTACATATTTCATCTACGCTCAACTACAAAAGCAAAGCTTGGCCTCTCTTTTTTTAATAACACAAAAAGTGCTAGTGCTTTATCTAAAAACGCTTGTTACTTTTTGTTTTAGATTAGTGTAATGTTCAGCAGCGAGGCTATATCACACGTGGTCTTACAGCTTAACGTGGGATCCGAACCACATAGTTTCCTCCGAAAATCGAACCTGGCTCCACAGTGCCAGAAGCGCGTCCGCTAATCGCTTTGCCACGAGGGAGCTCAAAACACATATTACCCATCAAATAGGTTTATGGGAAATATTTGGAAGTTATATTTGAACCCTTTCCCCCTTTAAGTCGCGCATTTTAATCAAAATGACATAAATAAATACCCAGTTCTAGGCAGGTACAACTATATTTAAAAATAAGGGCACTATTTCTCAGTGAAAGAGCGCTTAACTCTGGTCCGTGGGGTCCCTAGTTCGACTACAGGCCAAGAAAGTTGTGGTGGACAACATCGTGTCCGCGGGTTTTCTCGGAGTACCCTCTCACATTTTCATTCCACCAATTCTTCCATCATAATTCAATTGCCTCTCTTCGTAAAGACGAAAGTAAGATTTGCATGCTGTGTCACTCCAGAAAAAATAAAGTGAACCTTATAAATGTGTGTGATCACAACGGACAGCAATGCATGCTCTGCAATGTGCTCCCACGCTGCTCACAAACTTGGTAATGACTTAAGTTCCATTACTTCAACATTACTATTGATAACTGCTGGATGGTCCTTTGTGCATCTCTACATGCTGCAAAAAGTCTCCCCATTGCATGCCAAACGTGTTTGATGGAATTCAAGTCGGGGAGAAGGCAGGCCAGTCCACTCACCTAATTTCCTTTCGTTCCAAGAGATTGCAATCTGAGGTGGTCGTTGCGGTCGTGCATTATGATTCATAAAGAAAAGTTGGAGCCGACTGCACCTCCGAAAAAAAACGCATGTGAAGAAAGAATACAGCGAAAGTGTTGGCCGGTGAGTGTGTCGCGTTCAAAAATTTGGAGGTAGGTATGCTCATGCAACATTATGCCTTCCCAGCAAAGAACACCGGACCATTAAAAATGATTATGTTCGATAATGTTCCTGGGTTCATTGCGTGTTCTTACCTCTAGCCAAACGAATCACGTCCAGAATTACTATTAAAACTGAATCTGCTCATCGGAGAAAAGAAAGTGACCTCTCACATCCTTGATCCAGTCCTGATGTACTTAGCACCACTGCAAATGGCGTCGCCAATTTGCGGTTGTGAACAAAATGCAACGCAAAGGCCGTTGGGCAAGAAGACCACCTGCACGCAGTCGACGTGCCACTGTGGAGTACGAAATTGAGTGACGTGCAGCTCTCTTACATATGTTTGCAATTACACCCGCTGATTGATATTGATCCGTTTCTGCCTATTTCACAACGTACCGGTCGTGGTCTGTTGTAGTTGATCAATGACGACCACCACCTCTTCTTTGCAGTTCGCACAGCATTGCCTGTGGTTCGGAATGTTCCTCACTCATGCTTGTTGGTCACACCACCTTTTCTGCAGTTCCCGACAACTTTTTCCTGTGTAAAGTCACTCAAATGTTGTATCTGGGTCATGTTGTTGTGAGTAACACCACCATAGTGCACCTTAACAGCTCTCTGACTGACATACGCTGTATAGTTCCTTTCAGTCAACTGATTCGTGTTGGGGAAGCACATTCATTCAGTGCTTCAATCACACTGTCACGCTATGCAACATATTTCTTTCTGTGCACGTGTGGGAGACCACTGGCAACATTCTGCCTTGCTTTCATTTATTTCCATCTATTACGCAATATTTTGTTACTTTATGTAACACTTCCATCGACAATGCAATATTTTACGTTATTTTATCTAACACTTGCATCCATCACGCAATATTTTATGTTATTTTATCTAACACTTCCATCGACCACCTAATGTTTTATGTTACTTTATCTAACACTTCCATCGACTACGCAATATTTTATGATACTTTAACAATTCCATCGACTACGCAATATTTTATGATACTTTATCTAACGCTTCCATCAACAATGCAATATTTTATGTTACTTTAACATTTCTATTGTCTACATAATATTTTACGTTACTTCATCTAACACTTCCATCGAATACGTAATATTTTATATTACTTTATGTAACACTTTCATCAACTGTGTACTATTATGTGCTATTTTATCTAATACTTCCATCGACTATGTAATATTTTATGTTATTTTATCTAACACTTCCATCGACTACGTAATATTTTACGCTACTTTATGTAACACTTTCAACTATGTAATATATTGTTATTTTATCTGATACTTCCATCGACTATATAACATTTCATGTCATTTTACCTAACATTTCCATCGAATACGTAATATTTTATGTTACTTTATTTAATACTTCCATCAAATATGTAATATTTTGTTATTTTATCTGATACTTCCATTGACTATATAATATTTTATGTTATTTTATCTAACACTTCCATCGAATACGTAATATTTTATGTTACTTTATCTAATACTTCCATCGACTACGTAATATTTTATGTTGATTTATCTAACACTTTCACCGACTACGCAATATTTTAGATTAATTTATCTAACACTTCCATCGACTACGCAATATTTTAGGTTATTTTATCTGTTATTCTTAAGTTTCGTACATGAGTGTAAGTATTGCTATCAGGCATATATAAAGTTGCAAATCGCTTTGACAATGAGAATTTGCCGATAAATTGATTGCAAGATTGACCCGAAGAGACATATCTATCTATTGAAATCTTTAAAATAATATAATATTTATACAAAATTAAATGTTGCGTTTTCTTGTGTAACATTTGACTTCGCAACAGCTAAATGATTCTTTTCTGAGCACTGTAATTTCCCTCATGTCACGAGAGACAGTTATTACTGATAAACAAGGGAAGTTGGCTGCATTTTAGCTTACCTCAGGACTCGCGTCAACTTCAAGATTTTATACGATAGGCTTAAAATAGAACTTCTAACTAACGTTGATATAAATTTCTAATTACTTTACGAAACATCTTTCCAACGTAACGAAGAAGAGGTTTACCTTGGCATGAGGATATTCCAAGTATTTCTTGTTTTTTAAAATATTTTTTATGTAAATAATGTTACTTAAAAATCGGCAAAAGTTTAAGAAGTTTCTTTTTTGTGGAACAAAATAAAGAATATTGCGAACAAAAAATATATTTTTATATGAAACGTGAAATACTACTACTCATCTCTACGCTAACGTACGAATGGTATGTAGCATTAGAGGAGAAGGTCGTAATACAAAAATCGCTCAAATTTACCTCTAATAAGCCCTAGCGAAGCATTGGTATTGTGAAAAGGAACACATAGCAAGCCAGTACTCTATGCTATAGATGCTGCTGAGTTTGTTATAAAATGTGGAGAAGTTTTGCAGTAGAGGATCTAGAAGGTAAAACTGATGGAGGCGGGGAACAGCCAGAACTCAGACTATGAAAGGTATATTATGAGTTTACTATAAACTTTCAAAAATATGTAAACAATAGTTTTAATTATTTTGTCACTCAAAACACTGGGGGGTATAGACTTTTCCGGCCCCAGGATAGATCCGCCACTAGTGTTTTGTTTCTGGTGTTATCGAAACGGCTAATTTTTCTTTGTGTTGTGAATCAAGAAAGATAGATCACAGTACTGAACGTCATAAAATACGGACTACTATAGAAAATTATGATTGTATTTAATAATCAAATCACATTTCGGCTTCTATTTTAGGTAGGTTGGTCGATAACATGAGACGGATAGTAATATAAGAATTAGGTGAAGTTATTATTCCCACATTACAATCTCTTTTTCGTCTTAGGTTGTGGATATGTTGAACATACTCAGAAAGAAGATAGGTCAGGCCCCTCAACGAGAAAGAAAATCTTGAAATGAGAAGACACTGATTAGGGTTAGAGAGAAAAAAAAATAAAAATTAATGAAAGCATTCAAATATTTCAAAAATCGAAATCAATGCTCTTCACGTTTGCATCTGTAGTGAACAAAGTCTGTGACAAAGTAGTTCGAAGAAAATTGGGAAGGCTTCCTCTTCTTTCGCAAAAGTTTCAGCAGGAACTGGTCGAATACCTTATTCGATTTTATTTTAGATTCTGTACTTACAAAATCAATAGGAGCTAGATATTACAAAATTTAATTTCGAGCGATTTTATAGAAGTTAATGATGTTATCTTAGATTGAGCACTGGAGTTGCTAATTATGGGCCTATGTAAATAATGTTTAAAATAAAACATAATTAAAAGTGAAAAGTAGCATAATTGTGATTTTATAGTAACAAAGTTGTTATCTGTGACTTTTGTTCTTTCTACACTAATATGTTTAATGTTTATGATGTGATTATATTTAGAAACTAACTTTTTCTTTTCCCATATTACAAGTCGTCAAGTCGTCTGTTTTTAGCCTACAGTTTGAAAGATGCATGCATATATATATATATTGCATTTTCAATCTAAATTGAAGGATTTTTTCTTTAAATCGGTCGAGCCGTTTGGCCTTATACTCTTTACGCGCCCAATGTTAAATCAAAATGTAACGTCGCCATTTACCTGGACCCACAAAATAAAGTGATTGGGGCCATGTTTGAAACGGAGGCTGGCCACAGACATGTTAGCTTAAAAAACAGAGATTTCATTCACTTATGTTGTTCGTTTAGGTAAATGGCAACGTTGCATTTTAATTTAACATTGGACATATAAAGAGTGTAAGCTCAAATCGCTCGTCCTATTAAGAACAAAATCCTTCACTTTAAATTGAAAACATCATACTTGGAGACGGTTTCCCCCTCTTACATTTTGTTGTAACTCTGATAATAACAGAGTTACCTTATGTTACGGGACTATGTTTGAGACACCATATATATATATAGGGTGGCCCAAAAATAGGTATACACCCTTGCATCGATCAAGAATGACATTTTAATTTATTAAAATATGAATTTCATTTTCTTCGGTCTGTTCCTAGATTAAGAGGTAAGTGAAACGAAGTTAAGAACAAACAATAAAAGAAATTAAGTCAATATCTGTATCGATAATAATAAGAAGCTATATAAAATGGCATATGCTGATCAGAACGGTGTTGTATACCTACTTTTGAGCCTCCTATATATATATATATATATATATATATATATATATAATATCTTTGTTCACTACGCTCGCTAAACAAATGCTCGGCCATAAAGCCAAAGGTTGACACTTTATGAAGGTGATTCGGAGATTCTACAAAATAAATCTTGTGATTTCATCCTTATCAATGTTATCAATGGTACTAAAGTTAGACAATACAATTTAATGCATAGGGATTACATTAGTGCCTATTTCGTCATTTTAGTCTCTCATGAATTTAAATTAAGTTTGATTTAAAACACTTTTCATACAGATGGCGCCTCAATATGGTGCCTCAATATGAATCGCGAATATGATTCATTTTTAATACATGATAGCCACCACTCGGCTCCAAACAAATTAACAAATAAGTAGCAGTGATCACGTGAAGAAGTTTGGTTATGTTGAAAGAAAGTAACTGAATTATGTATCCAACCTAACGTTTACATACAGCTGGGTTGCATACTACAAATGACACACACACACACACACACACACACACACACACACACACATACATATATATATATATATATATATATGTTAAATTACCTTGATAAGGTAGAAAGTAGAACAATTTACACATGGGATTTTATTTTTTAGTGTAACTTTTTATTGTAAATGTTTTTGTTATAAAACAATGTAACATAGAATTACTATAAGATTACTTTTACTTTTACTATATTACTTTTAAGTTTAATATCAAATTTGTCAAATAGTTAAGGTAAATAGGTGCCCCAAAGCACAGACAACCTAGACAAAGATTCCCACAAAGCTCCAGGCAAGCTGAGTGGAAGTGGGTTAGGACTTTTAGGCAAGTAATTGAGTGGTTCAAGTCCTGCAAAGCTCTGGACAAATTAGGTGAAAAAAACCACAAAGCTCCACGCAAGCTAGGAAATGGGTTGAATTTCCACAAAGCTCCAGGCCCGGGTTAGGTCAAGCTAAGACAGGATAGTTGACCAGCGGAGACTGATGTCGATTGAGGCGTGTGAGTTTTATACCTTGTTCTGAACAGCGGTGGCACTAGTGTGTTTGTTCTATTACATAACGAAGTGGTAACGATGATTTCCATCGTCTGTTTTGTGCAGTATTTTGTAGTAGTTGTAGTAAAGGAACATATGGTGTTCTTTAGAAAATAAAAGCACGTGTAAGTGTTTATAAATACAGACCATGTGTACGATATGTGCATATATAATTAATGGAGAACCTATTTTTGATTGTCCATCTCTTGAGATCAACTGAATGGATCGCCTCCATCAAGGAGCTCGATTTCTAATTTTTAATCTTCTACATCCTGCCATAATTGACGGTACTCCATCAAACAGCTCTCGGAACTTTATATTTCAGATGGACAGATGGAATAAATATATAAAGGAGTTTTGGTAAAGCAAATTTCTTAAAAATATATAATTATTGTGCGTTTCCGCGTCAAATTTAATATTATAATAATAATAATAATAATAATAATAATAATAATAATAATAATAATAATAATAATAATAATATAACTCAGGGAAGAAATGTTACATAATGCTCTAACTGATGCATATATGAATTAGAATATTAGATAGTTTAAAGCTATCAAACTTCTATTTTTACCGTGTGACTTTCCTCACAAGCCGCTTTTGTTTTCAAGCTTCATTTTTAAAAAATGTATTTTTCTTTAAACTTCCCCAAAAATGAAGTTTCAGAGAACAAATGCGTGAAAATGAAATGAAGTTTTACGTCCCATGGATATGCCGGCTTGGCTAAAGGGGGCGGTGATGATCAGTAATGAATGCAATGGTGGAATAAAGAAAGTGGGACGAAACGGGAGAACCACGAGAAAATCCACGCATACGGTGTTTGTCCACCATAAAGTTCACTTGGAGCGAGCTGGGATCGAACTAGGAACCAAATTCGTGAAGTAAATCAGATAATGAATTTTTGTCTACATGAAAATAATAATGTAAAATCTATACCCATAAATCACGTTGTTTGAAACATGGTATCGTAGGTATAAAGTCTAAAACTGCACAATTTTTCTTGATACTGAAAGTACGAAAATAACTTGATTTGTCCTTATTTTCTACTATTTTGCTTAAAATTTTAGAGAATCTTTGAGAGCACGAAGAAATTGTTTCTAATTTGACATATATCCCTAGTCCATTCTAATACTTTGAGATATCGTTTTCCCAATTTACAAGAAATGCGGCAGACTGTTGGTTGAGATAATGGGAGAGCTAAAAGATGTGGATCAGGAAAGCTATAAACTCTTATTTCTTTTATTTTTTATGTGTTAAGAAGAATAGCTTGTACAGAAATGAGACGTTGAAACTTCCAATATGCTCTTTACCATTTGGCAACAGTTTACGTTAAGCTGACTTTCATGGCAAACGGCTGAAAAGCTTCTGACAGAAGCGGTGGATTGATCACATGCACTGGATGTTCGTTTCAAGGTAAAAGAGTGGAAGCCAGTAGGCGGAACCAAGGATTCAGTTAATTTCTGCATTGCTACACCTTCAATATAAATTACTGTAGCTATATCCAGATTATCTATTTCTTCTTCAAGTCAGTGTAGCCCTACACTTTTAATCAATGTCCTTCAGTGCACAAGTAAACAAGACAGCATGATAAATTATGCTTACACTACATTTTGGCGTATCGTCCCAACGAAGCACAAAGAAAATCCTTCAAGCCCACTTTTTAAATGGTCATTAGTTCGATCATGTAGAGCTAACTCAGAGGTTTGAGGGATGTTGAAGGTTATGTGTTGTAAATAGTTTCACGAAACACCAAACGATTATGAAAAAGAGGTCATTTTCTAAGATATGACCAGAGTCCTAGTGAGACAGAAATGGTGTTCATGACAACAAACAATTTCTGTGTTTTTGTAAATGTTTATCATTTTTAAAATACAGTATTCGTCAATGACCCAGCGCTTTTTTCTTATCTAATAATAATAATATTTTATTATTATTATTATATATAATTTATTTGTACTTAACACCCGAAAGCAATTACAAATTATCAATTTTATAATGATGCAGAATATACTACATGTGAAGTAACTCCAACAATTAACCATTACTTATATTTTGCTCACTTAGATACAGTCAATATGTACAAGGCATATAATCACAATCTTTACACTTTATTAAGTAACATTTGGACGCACTTTTGTCTAAACATTGAGAATTTCAATTGAAATATATCCAGACCCATAGAATGTATTTTATTACCTGTATCACATATCGTATACGACGGTGAATTTTTAGCTAAATTAGTTTTTTTTTTTATCAGACATATACAACATTTGTCTGAATCTCAGACTTTGACGAGGGCAATAGAATGGTAATCTATCTAAGAAAAAACATTCTCTTCATTACATATTTAATGAACCTTCTATCTTCCTATGACAGAAGCTGAAATCTCTTGAGAAGTATATTGTAAGATCCATAACGAGTTTGTATATTATCAATGTTATAACTAATATATTTTAACATTTTCTTTTGCATCTTTTCTATTTGTTGCTTTGGTTTTTGATAGAATGGTTCCCAAATTATAGAAGCATACTCTAATTTTGTTCTAACAAAAAAGTTATATAATGTTAAGATTGCTTTTATGATTTTAAAATGACAACACGATCGTTTAATAAATCCAAGCATTTTAAAAGCCTCGTTTGTTTTGATATGTATATGATATGCAAATTTGAGATTTTCACCAAATTATAGACTTTTTTTTTTTTTTACTTTCCTTCTCTTGACATTTCTCATGCCTGTAATAGAGGTTCTCATATTATAATGACAGCACAATCTGAGGAATGAAGAACAGCTTATTTTCTATGAATTTAATGACTTTCCATTTGTCCGATACTACATGCCAATAAAGTGCCCGATACTATCCGATTCACACGTTTGCAATTATTCATGAATTGTGACGCACATATTAGGTTTGAAAAAAGGGTTAATATATGAACTTACTCCCACATAATGTGCGTTTTATATAATGGGTACAATACTCTCTCTGCTCTTACCTGTTTTACACTCTTACTTCCGACAATTTCTTGAATACACACAGAGAGTGTTCAGGAAATGCAGTCACGTTCGCTTTCATTTACCTGCTTCACGCGCCTCAAATCAAATGACTGCCAGACTTCGACACAGTAATAGGTTTTAACTTCTTGCCTGCCAGCAGACTCTAATTATATTAATTTCAGAATAATCTGCTATGTCCGATACTATACGCTGTCCGATACTATCCGACCCTACTCTACTCCCAGATCCCTGACAACTTCTTTCCTTTCCAGTACTTCATTCTCTATAGAGAAAATATAAAATAGTTGAGGAAGCAAAAATAATAAAAAGTTGAGAGGACCTATAAGCGTTGAAAAAAATCAGAGAAAGTTAAAATAAGAACATGTGGTGGAGAGAGGTTAGTGAAACCACTTAAGCTTCGAAAAAAGTGGGAAAAAGTATAGAAGAATAGAGAAAGCAAAATAGGAAAAGTTATAATAATAAGCCAGAGTTCGAATATTTACTTATTTAAAAGATTTATCGTAGCATATACTTATCTACGCGTATAATGTTGTTTTGATGATTGCTTCACAGCAATTCAATGTACTTCTAGATTATATGGCGTGTTCTCGTTGACATTTATAAACAAATACCTGGTAACGAAAACTGTTACAATAGCAACCGAATTACGAGGAGTAAACAAACATTAACCTCTAGCGGCAGCAAAACAAAACATTTTTGTCTTGTCTTCTTCACCATTATCGGTGTTCCTTATACAGCATCAGCTATTATAAGCTAGTATGCTATTAATGTATGTTATGTGTTTGTTTAGTAAATCCGTGATTTCTTTATCATAGATGAATGATAACTTTTTGAAGCTATATTGCTTATGCTGATAGAAAAGGTTTTTATTTTATTTATTTATTTTCCAAATTGCCCTTGTCCAAATTTAACTTGGTTTCTAATTCCAGATGTATTGATTACATTTTTCTTGATCATAATATAGCTTCATTGAATTTAAGTTTCAATTTTATATAGATATGTATTGTTTTTTCCCCTTTTTTAACTAATCCTTTATCATTATTCTTCCTCTTGCGTTGTAATGTTAATTTTAATTAATTATTGTTGATTCCTATATGCTTATGCCTGTAAAGTTGATAGTATGAAATGAATGATTTTTTTTTTTTTATAAGTTGATACCAGTTTCTATCAAGAATTTTATAATCAGTTTTATTGAATTACAATTATGAGATGCCAATATAAATTTATATGAAATTGGAGTATTTTCATGAGCTTTGATCAAAATTTCATATAAGTTTTTTCTTAGATTTTGGTATAATTCACACTCAAATAATATATGGTTCACAGTTCCAATACCTTTATCGCACCAACAGTGATAGGTTTCCTTTTTTTTTTGATTTGATATAATTTGTATGGAGTCAAAGCAGTACCAAATAATAATCTATAGTATATAATAACTTCTCTTCTAGACCAGGATTGTAGAATTTGATGGAAGTTTTTATTTCTGTTATAATATATACTCCAATAAAGCTTTCCTGGAAGATTTGTATGTTGATTTTTGTAACTTTGAATTTCATTTTCTACTATGTTTTTTAGTTCTGATTTTAGATTTTGAGGGCTGATTTTTAGTGATATCCTGATTCCTTCTGTACATGATTTCTGAGCGGCTTGGTCTATTATGTCACTATTTTTTATGTTTACATGTGACCTCATAAATAAAAAAACGTATTGAGTAGTTCTCTTTAGTCAAAGATGAATAAAGATATTTTATATTGAGAATAATCCATGAAACTTTATTATTCCAGTGAGTATTACCTAGAGCGTTGATTACACTTAAAGAGTCTGTGCATATTATTGTTTTGCGTATATGTTTTTTTTTTAAATGTATAATAAAGCTTGTCGTATGGCGAATGCTTCTCCATCAAAAATTGTCAGGTATTTTGGAAGTTGAATCTTTTGAGTAATCTTTCTTTCTTCTACATAAATAGCTGCACCTACATTCGTATTCTCAAATTTTGAAGCATCTGTATAAATTAGTGTGTGTTCTTTACCGTATTTTTGGTAAATACTATTTTGTACTCCCACATTCTTAAAATTGGAGTATGGCGGAATTATCGATTTTATTTGTACCAAATTTATTGAATATTTCCATGCATAACATGGGATTGATGGTATTTTATGAATTATCTGATCATATTTTTGTAATTAAATATATGAAATTAAAATCCATGGTTTGTTATTCTTGTAAGGCGTGTTAGTTTTTCTTAGTATCATATTTATTTTTTGTAAGTTTGCTATGAGCGATGATCTTGATTTACTGAAGCTTTTTATAATAAATTTATCTGATATCTTGGAAGTTTCTGTTGAAAAAGCAGTATATTTGGATTCATTTAATATCACCAATTTTGGGCAGTATGAGGGTTGTGAGATGATTTTTGCTATGTTGTATACAATTTGGTCCATTTTGTTATTTATTTTATTGTTGTTATGAAGGAAAATACTCCCATATAATAGTTTTGTTTGGCTAGTTTGCTTCATTATTGTTATTAATGTTATTGGGTTAATCCCCCATTTTTTCGCTGAAAGGCATCTAAATAATTGCGATTGTTTTTTTATGTTTCTTGTTAACTGAGAAATATGTTGATTAAAATTTAGCTTTCTGTCTAAATACATGCCTAAATATTTGATATAAGATTCTGACTTTAATTCTATATTATTATGTGATAATTCCTTTTGTATATTATGTCTTTTTCTAGTGAATATGATAAATTTGGTTTTATTCCAGTTAAGATCGAAACCATTGTTTTTCATCCATGAGACCAAGTATGTAATGTTGAATTCTAGTGTACTTATTCCATTGTCTATTGAGGAATTGTGATTATATAAAATTACATCATCCGCAAATGATAATATTTTACTATCCTTCCAATTATGTTTTATTAAGTCAAGTACATATATGTTAAATGACACTGGACTTAGTTTGCTGCCTTGTAATAATCCTAAGGAAGTTTCTGTAGGTTCCGAGTAAGTATTATTAAGTTTGATGAAGACTTTTCTATTAATGAGAGGATTGTGAATTATATGAATTATTTTTCCTGGAATTTTGAGGTTTGCCATTTTTTCTATAAGAATGTCCAATATTACATTGTCATACGCTCCTTTTATATATAAAAAAAAATTGTTAACATTGACCTTTTGGTATTGAAAGCTTTATAAATATCTGATGTAATTAAAGCTAATGCATCATATGTTGATTGATTTTTTCTAAAGCCAGTTATATTATGCGGAAAAATTTGATAGTATTCTAGAAACCAATTTAATCTATTTAAAATTAAATTTTCAAAGAATTTATAGGCACATGGAAGTAGCGAAATCGGTCGAAGGTTATCTGCTGTATATGTAGACGCTTGTGATTTGGGAATAGGTATAATTAATACCTTTTCCATTCTGGTGGAATGTTACCTGTATTCCATATTTGGTTATAGTATTTTAGCAATAATTCTTGTACTTTTAGTGGCAAAATTTTATAGTGTTTACAACCAATTCCGTCAATACCAGGTGTAGTATTCCGATGGATGTTATTAAGCAATAATTGTAATTCTTTCATATTGAATTCTGAGTTTAAGTCTGAAGAATTATTACTAAATAGAAATTTTGTTAACCCAAGACGATTGTTATTTGCTGAGTATGGAGTTAGTTTTCGATGGAATAATTCTAGCCAGTCTAAATCTTGTAAATGTAATGATAATTCTTGTTTTGAATGATAATTTTGAAATTTTCTCCAGAATGTCCAGATTTTATATGTCGAAGTGCGTTCAGATAGAGAATCACAAAAAGATTGCCAACAATATCTTTTATTTTGATTAATAATTTTCCTTAGTTGAGCCTTCTGTTGTTGATACTCAATGAATGTTGTTTTATTCCTATTATTTAGGAAGTTCTTATAAGCTAGATGACAAGCATTGGCATATTTCTGACATATTTGGTTCCACCATATGGGTTTTTTCTTATTATATGCTTTATATAAACCTGTATCTCTTTATTTTTATTTATTTGTTTATTTAATTCCGTTGCTGAATTCTTTATAATTTTAAAGATATCCTGAGGTGGTGATGAAATTGATATTTTCCTTTCTATTAATTCTTGATATTCGTTCAAATTAAAATTTGTTTGTACATGTTGTAATTTGGAATTAAAGTTTTTAGTCATTTGTTGTGAAGATGAATCCAAATTTTTGATGTAATGTGTTTTAAATAAGATCGGTAAATGATCACTGTTGCAATGATGATGATAAGTGCGCCAATCTGTTTCAATATAATAAGTATATTTAGTTAGTGTTAAATCCGGTGCACTATGAGAATTTATGCTGATTCTAGTAGGAGATCCATCATTGAGGTATATGTAGTTCGAATTAGTTAAAGATTTTAGCAGTTCATTTCCAGATTTATCATTTTTATTAGCTCCCCATAATTTTGAATTGGCATTGAAATCTCCTATAATATAATCTATGTTATGATTTGAGTTTAATAATTCATCCCAAATTTTTTGATGTGTCTGAATTTTTGGAGGAATATATAAATTAAGCAATTTAATATTCTGAACTTTTATTCCTAGGATTTCAATGTGAGGATGAAAATGACTGAAATCTATCGAAAAAGATTGGTGCTTAATATTTCTTTTAATACAGATAGAAATTCCTCCGTATCTAGCATGTCTTATTTGATTGATGCAAGTATATTCTTTCAATTTTAAGGGTATCCTAAAATTTAACCATGTTTCCTGAAGGAATACTATATCCGGGGGGAAAGTATTAATTAAAAATTGCAAATAATATAATTTTCCATATATACTCTGAATATTCCATTGAAGGATGGTGTATCGTTTATATGCGTTTTTTTTTTTTTCATAGTAGAGTTTATTGTAGACATGATTGAACATTTGATACGATTATTTCTAGTTGAGGATTTGGACTATTATCCAGAGTATTTGTGAAAAATGGCACTAAGCATTTTTTTATTGCTTCCATGATCTTGTTGATCCATGGCTTAGGTGGGCGGGTCATGTAGCTAGAATGGAAGAAAGTAGAAACGCTTTCAAAGTCTTGACAGGAAAACCAATCGGAAAACGACCATTAGGAAGACCTAGGGGCAGATGGGAGGACAATATTAAGATGGATCTCGCAGAGATTGGAATACAAAGTAGAAACTGGATGCAGTTAGCTAAGGATAGAAGTCAGTGGAGAGCTTTTGTGAACGCGGCATTGAACCTCCGGGTTCCATAGGCCATAGAGTTAGTTAGTTAGTTAGTTAGTTCCATGATCTTGTTGTTGTTTGGATTGGATCGTTCCTGTGATCGTTGATCCAACTTAATATGTTGTGATAATGTAAACTGTTTACTTTGATTCAATTGTAACTGATTTATCGAATGATTCGACATAGAAGTTAATCTCTCATTTGATTCTGATTGGTAGGAGTCTTTCTCCATTGAAATTTGTTTTTGCTTTTGAGTATTATGATATCCTATAGATTTTCGTTTGAAATGACTGTCTTCTTTTGTAGTGTTTGAGTTCTGAAATGATTCTGCCATGTCAAGTTTTGGGTATGAATATACATTTTTGCTATTACTTGATTGGAATGTTGAACTTTTCTGAGAGTTTTTACGTGAGTTAGAGTCTGAAAGAAATAATCTTGGAAATGAATTTGCGTCTGATCTATTGAATGTGTTGTCAATCTGGCTACGTCTTCTTTTCTCCGGAGGAATTTCCAGTCTCTAAATAGGAGTAACTAGTGGGGGCATATTCTCAAATAATACATCTGAGACATAGATTTTAGTAGATGATGTGAAATTAGTATTGGGTTGTATTTGGCTACCTCTTGTTAAATTTCTGCCTATTAGTTGTGTTGTTGTAGATACATTTATGTTTTTCTTGCCTAACATTAAGTTGGCCTCATTAAAAGATAATTTATCTCTGGCCATCAGTTCCATTATTTTTTGTTGACGAATGCGTTCTGGACATTGTGGATTATTTGCTGCATGTTCATTACCACAATTGACGCAGTGCAAGGGATTATTACATATTTCCGGTGAATGACTACCTCCACATTTAATACAGGTGGATTTTTTGAGACGGCAACTGGACCGTCTATGCCCATATTTATTACATCCATTTACACATTGACGTATTGTCGGTATGTAAGTATAAACTGTTCTCTTTATGTAGTATAATTTAATTTCAGCAGGAAGCGTTTGTGAATCAAATGTAAGAATTATGGTTGAGGTCGATTGTAATTCTGATTGATCTGTTCTCCTATAAATTCTGCGCGCAGAAGTTACTGATACATCACATTTGATGTCATTGAGAAGATCACTAATTTCGATTTCTGGATCTACTCCCTTTAAAACTCCTGTAGAATAGATAACGTGGCATGGTATGTAAGCGTCCCAATCATATTGTTTGAGTATTTCGTGTTCTAGAAAATTATTAGCCTCTTCCCCTGATCTGAACTGCATTTTAAGAAGATTTCTACCTATATTGTCTAATTTCTCAATTCCTGGTATTTCTGCTAGAAATAATTTCCTACTAATACTCATGATATGTTTTTTCCCAATGTCATCTTTAGTTAATTTTAAAAAGACATACTACGGTGCTAAATGATGCGATTTATATTTTACTTTTTCTAATTGGTAAGAATTATTGTTAGTAATGTAAGCGCTTTTACGACTGTTATTAGCCGAAGTCGATGCTATGTTTGTATTGTTTCAGATTGGAATTACTACATTGTTATCTATGTTGGCTTCCGTACTTGGTGAATTATTATTTTCAATTTCCATGATTTCTGAGGGTTGGGTCCCCTCTTTAATCTCTTTGTTTGGTTCATCCATTTTCTTTACATGTATAGATTGATACCGTATCTATACATTTCCATTGTGAACCTTGCAAACATAAACTTATACACTAACACAAATATTATTAACACTAAAACATTAAACAAACAACGAACAAAGTGAAATTTTTGTAATAGACAGAAATAAAATGGCAGAAAAATTAAAATTATATATGGAATCGTCTCACCCGCTTTTCCAGAAAGTTCCAGATTTCTCAAATCGAGCAAACCTATTTAAATTTAAGTCTGTAATTATAATTTTTTGTGCTTTATTTTACTGTATCACACCAAGGTGCAATTGTAAAGTTTGTTATTATTGTACCAACAACACTGAATATATAATCTTCAAAGCATGTACATTTTTTCAACACGGATTAATTCCACCTTAATGAACACTTCCACCATCTTCCCTTCCGAACATCCTATCCAAAACATTTACAAATCAAGATATTTCATGCCATTTTATACCATTCTTCTTCTTCTTCTAATTTGTAGCTATTGCCAGATAAAATAGCATTTTTACCCAGCATATTAGTGGTGCAGAGTTAGTTCTTATAACATAAGCTTCGAAAAAATTAGGAAAAAAAAAACTTGTAAGAGTAGAGAAAATGCCTTTGAAAAAAGACATTCTTAATCAAACGGATGTTCGGTTGTTCTTAATTCCTTAATTCTAGATTACGATAAGATTCTTCTTTTGTAGTTTTTCCATCATTGGATACACATTGGTATTTTGTGTAACTAAAATCAACTTTTGAGAGAAAAAAGTTATATACTAATAGTGAATGATGCACATTATTCACAAAGCTGAGCCTCTTTCGTTATTAGCTGTGTATTACAAAAAGAAAGAATAACTTAAAGAGGAACCACTTGGACGAAGACTCTGGTAGTTAGAAGTTATCTCGGTCACTAGAGCGGAAACCATAACACAGAGACTGAAAATCTCTTGGCCGTTCTTGTTACCAGTCAGCACATTTTTTTTCGTGCTCCAAACACGCAAGATTTAATGCAGTTACGTAGAATAGGTGAAAAAAACGTAAATTTGGAATTCATTCCGGATATGACTGCCAGTTTTGCCTTTCTCCTACAAATGCTTCATAAAGATATATGTCTTCTATTTATTACTACAATTCAATGTCGACTGTGTACTATATGCAAAACTAGTTGAAGACATTTCAAAAGGAAGCTTACTGATAAGAATATCCTAAATTGAGAATATCCCATT
This sequence comes from Thermobia domestica, assembly GCF_964235325.1. Lineage (NCBI taxonomy): Eukaryota > Metazoa > Arthropoda > Insecta > Zygentoma > Lepismatidae > Thermobia > Thermobia domestica. Next base: position 29,863,230 of record NC_137454.1, read on the forward strand.
TAATATAGGTTTCCGCTAAGGCTCTTCGAAACAAGAGTAAAACAAAAAGAAATTTGAGCCCATCAGGAATCAAGCTCAAACCATCCAGTTGATCTTTAGACGCCTTACTGTATACACCATTCCTTCTCTAATAATAATAATAATAATAATAATAATAATAATAATAATAATAATAATAATACAATTGAATCATAAGATATGTACATCATCAGTACGGAAATAAGGAAATATAAAGATCTTTCAGACGAAATCAAAACGTTATGGCTATGTCAGAAAGTTACAGTAAGACCAATCATTATCTCAGCTTCAGCAATTGTCCCTACAAATACTGTAATCCAAGTGGAACAGATAAATGCAAAACATCTAGCAAACCTCCAAAACTCAGTAATACTAGACGTAGACACTGTCATATGGCCAGGAAATTCTTTAGAGAAGAACTCTACAAATAATCTGCACTTGCTAGAGACGGCCATCAGATTATTAAGCTGAAATTGATTTAAACCGAGATATAGCAATAATAATAATAATAATACCATTGACTTATATTGCCACCAGTGATGATTTTAGATTTCCCTCGGAAGGAGGGGCGGACTTTTAATACAGAATGGTGAAAAGTAGTACAGGGTTGTCCGGAAGTGGCCGTACCGCATTTAGTTTCAACAGTATAGTGTTAGTTATGGTAGAATGTATGTACACAGTTACCTTGAAGTCTTAAGAGTCATAAACATCGGTATGATCACCATCATGTCGTAACACAGCCGAGTTATGCGCCAAGTTCTCGCAGATGTTTTGCGGAGATATTCCGGAGTCACGACGGTGAAGGCGTGTTCCACAGCTGCTCGTAATTCCTGCGTTGTGTGATATCGAGTGTTTTTTACTTGTTCTTTATGAAACCGCAGAAAGCATTGTCTGGTGTCGTCAAATCGGGACTTCTTGGAAGCCAAGCAAAGGGAGCTAGTGAAGATACACAACCTCTTCCAATCCAGCGGACAGGAAACGTCTGATTCAGGTAATTGCGCACGTGAATCGTGAAGTGCGCTGGTGCTCCATCCTGCTGTATCACAACAGTGTCTTTGATACCATTTTCTTCCAGTTGAGGCACCAACCACTCATTAAGCATCTCCAGGTAAGAATGTGGGTAAAAACTAAAACCGTCAGAAAACACCAATTAGGGGTACACCCACTTCCGGACCACATTGTACTTTAAAGATACTGATACTTTGGGATACTGATAGGCACCATGGGACGTATGTCCCCGGGGATGTTTCGCTGTTCTGGAGGAATTTTCTTCCGGGCAACACCTGATTACTACCACTATCTCTAATGCTATTATCATCAACTATTAATGTTACCACTACTAGTACTAACCAGACGTCCTACTACTGTACCGAATTAAACAAAAAGAACAGAAAAAGTCAGTAATTTTATAGACGCCTATTTATTGTTCATATTTCTTGGACCTCCTGGTTTCGTCAAGAAGAGTCCTATTTTCCAGAACTAACTTACAGAAATCTTGATAGTTCATTTTAAGTTCATCTGAAAACACATTCCGGCCATTACAAATTCTGTTGACATTCTATCATCTGATTATACATCTTTCATTACATTAAACACTTGTTCGACCATGTGTACTACTGACTAGTATAGTGAGGACAGTATGCATTATTTTGAACAGGTTTGGTGTATTTGCTTTCTCGAAATACGAACTGCATAATTTACAATGATTATTATCATTTCCATCGAAACTCATTTTTGTATCTAATCATTAAATAAAAATAGTATTGATGTTGCACGATAATACATTCGCAACAATAAAGAGAATTTAAACCAGGTCTTTTGTTATAATAAAAATATGATGTTTGTAAGTAACTATTAACTAAGTATTATACAACTATATTTCAAGGTATAAATGGCATAGATAACTAGATATAGTAATTTCATATTTAAGCCGTTGGCTCTGTCTTGAGGAAGATAAGCAATAAAAAAAACGTGAATGAAGAAGTGGATACACTTCGGGAAGCCTTTCAGTGAGATCACGCAAACAGATTTAACCCGTAGAATGTATTTTAAATCCAGCCATTCTGGGCTGGGCGGTCCACAAAATCAATTTAAAAATCAAATCAGCTTTGGTTGCATTCTTGGATTTTATGATGATACCTAGGCTCTATGATAATACCTAGATTGCTTACAGATACACAAATATAATACTACAATCTTACAAGTTTCGGTCAAAATAATGTAAACACTTGTCAAAAGTTGTACATAGTTTCACTGTCTGGTACCATTGAGCACTGCGTAAATCAACCCTCTCTTGTTTGCTACAGGTAGAATGGACTGTGCATCTGTGTTACTTATTCGGGGAGAGAGCCAGTAAATTTAAGGGACTGAACCACCAGAATAGCGACAAAGAAATAATATTCCCGATTAGCAAGGACGCCGAGGAAGCCACCACCCCCTCCCAAAGCTCATGTGGGCCCCCGCATTGTATTTATGAATATACAATATTTGACACAATTTGAATTCAATTTGTCTTAAAATCCTCATATATATGTCTTCTGCATATGAATACCCCCCCCCCCCGCCAAATTTACTGAGAAATCGGCGCCTTTGCCGATTAGCGACACTTTTTGTGGTTTTTAAATGACAACTTGCGACTTCCTTACAAATCTAGCGACTTTTGTGCTGTAAATAACGTCCTTCTGTAATCAAGCACTATTAGTTGGAAGCAGTTTTCATATGTTTAGTTTCCTTTTTACTTATTTGAATCAGCCCAACCGTCAACGAGTTCGGCAAATCTACACCTCGTAGCGTGTGAAATCTCCAGAATCCCGCATTGTTTTCTGATAGGCTCTAACGGAGAACAATTTCATTCTTCAATATCTTTTAGGGGTAAAGTGCTGCATCTCCGGATCAATTGGAGAATTTATTTAAGTTTCTGAAGAAGAATGAGTAAAAGTCATGTAAGGGTACTAGTAAAAGTTAAGAAAGTGGTTTATTTGTTGATTGTTTTTGATGTAAGCGGCACTGTGTGTGGAGGCGGATGGATTATTTCACGGAGAGGTACACTTGTTATGACATACTGGCGCGAAAGGCACTGTCGAAATACTTCGTGTATGTCAAGGCTATGACATATTTAAATAGATTGTAAAATGTACAGAAAAATTTGGGCAAGTCCAAATTGCTCATTTCATGTCGAGAACAGAACCCAACCAACCCCTGCGGGGCTTCTAACCCGTTCCTATTACTACTTATACTATAGATCCGTATAGTAAAACTGCAGGCCTAATGTAACATAATCTAACGTAATTTAATATAATATAACCAAATATAATCGAGTGCTAGTTTGCAGTAACAGCTCGAGTGAACTGTGAAGTGGATTTAAGCTTTTAACTTTCTTTTGCTTTTTCTGATCATTTTTAACTTCATTTAAGTGAAATGATCATAAAGGAAAACATAAATTGTATTAAAGGAAATTATTGTTAAGGTACTGTAGTCTAAATTTTATACATACACATGTGTATATTTAAAATTTAGACTACAGTACCTTAACATCAATTTCCTTTAATACAATTTATACAATTTATGTGTGTGTGTAATACTGCTAATAATTTTTAGTGACTTTTCACCCCAAATTAGAGCCATTTCACCTCCCATTTAGCGACTTTTTGTGTCAACTTTTTGGCAACGATACTGTGCACTAGTAGTCAAGTGAGGCAATCTGGTTCAGAACGTTGTATAAGTGTGATGGGTAACCATACTGGATGAGATTTCAAAGAGGTTTAATTGTTGGTATTTATTTAGCAGGAGCATCGATGAGAAAAACAGAGACGTTATGGAGTGTTACACAAGGGATGGTCTCGAAAGTCATGACCACAAACACAGTATGTAACTTAGTAAAAAGAATCGACGATGCATAACAGTAGTCGAAAGGATGAAACTGCAGAATAGAGACCGCCGGTCCTTGAAGGTATTGTGACGAGGTAGAAGAAAATAACGGTCAAGAAAGTGACTACAGAACTTAATCAACACCCAAACATCCTTATGTCATCCTAATCATGAGGCAGGAACTGCATAAAATGGGTATCCATTCGTGTGTTGCTATTGCAAAATCCCTAATAAATGACGTGAATGCGTAAAGGCGATGTGAATGGGTCAATGCCCACAAACACTGGACATTAGAGGACTGGCAAACCTTTCTTTTCAGATGAGTCACCCTTTATCCATTTTCCCACCACTGGACGCGTGTTTGTCTAGCGAATACCCTTTGTAGCATATGATGTGGGCAGTCTCCGCCTGATTGTCAAACGTTGTAGTGGCCGACTGTACAATATGAGAAGGGGACTACCGAATATCGTGGTCCCTTCTCTCAGGAGCAATGTTTACTAAGCTCTTGGGTAACTAGAATCATTCAACGGTGCACGTTTTATTAAGTGATTCATAAGTGCTTATAAATATGTCAACTAATGTCAGCAACTATAAGTTCATACAGAAGGTTCTGCAGTTTATGTTGGATAGAAATAGCAATGCCACAACTATCTAGGGAGTGATGCCTCTAAGAAACGTCTGCGTTGTGAACAGTAGTGTGTCTGAAGTTGATGTGGGTCGTCAAATGAAACCTAAATTAAACAGTTACTGGGAAGGATTCCTTTTCTGGGAAGGGTTACTGTAATGGCTCTTTTTCATGCTCTTTTTCCTACAAATGATAATGAAATAGTTTCGAGAGAATGGGTTGAGATTCGGGGTGACTGCTGCAAAAGCTATTGTGGCGTGTTACACTAACAAGAACCGTGGCGAAACACCAGGAAGATGACTCCACGGAAAGTAACATACGCACTGCTGCAGAGGTTCCGCCAACTGACATGCCAGAAAGTCTACCGACCCAGCATGGAGAGGTCAGCAATTAAACTGTGAACAAAGCTATTCGTAAATGGCTCCGGCTGAAGTGCATTCGTAAGGCCAGCGTCAGCACCATATATATTAGAACGAGAACCAAACTTTACGAAAAGCATCTGGCGTAGATCAAATGGTAGGCAGTTGTCACAATCGATGAAACATCATTGCTGGTAATCATATTCTGACTATGACATACGATGATAGTGATGCCAAGGATCACTTCAACTTTGTTGCTACTACCGAGAAAGTTCCCCGCGTGTGTTTATGGTTGTTATGGGATTCAGTTATACGGAAAAGTTACTGATACGTGAAAGTGAATACCACATGCTTCCAATAATGCATTATGAGAACTAACTCTCTAAAGCTATGCAGTGGTGATACCAATATGGACCAAGTGAGAATCGATATGGACAAAGCTTCATATCACCAGAACATCTCTGTGCTCTTATCAGTGAATGGAACAGAAATTGGGAACTCGTGTTATTTAGTTTCAAAGAAATTCTTGCGAAAAGCTCTGATACCAGTAGAACGGATTTCTGTGACTTCAGCCTGTTGAAAAGATATCTTCAACATGGCTTCCACGCACATAAGCATCTCTGAAAAGCTTGCAGGAAGAAATAGGACCAAATTCCCTTGTGCATGCTCGTTACAGTTTGTATTAATAGAAACTTCCACGTCGGGAGAGTTTCCTTCAAAATCAGTCCGTTATTAACCGAAGCTTCTGTAAACTCCAAGAGTATGGAGCCTCATAAAAATAAAAATAAATAAATAAATAAACTCTTGCGCGTACAATGAATACCAACTTCCCTGTTCGGTGTTATGCCAAAAGGGCCTAAGTGTTGTGTTTAATGAACTGACAATCTAAATCAGAAATCTTTGTCTTTTACTTTAGAAACGCACTCATTTACATTTATACATATGCTTTTCTTAAGCACAGATTTATGTTAGATAAAATGTAATTCTTTCTTTCTTTCAGTCCTCTTTAATTAAACTTTACCACTTTCTTCTCTTTTGGTTTGTAAGAGCTCGCTGGAAAGTTATTTAATAACACTACGGGTACTTTTATTACTCCAGCTACTATGAGCCGCATCGCGATATTTACATCTGATAAGTTATAACCTGTATTAGAGAAATTCCATTTTACTCGACATAAAAGAATTTTAGAAGATTATTTCAAACACAGTCACAGCTGTAGTTTTCAGTTTTCAAAATTGCCTCCTAATGTCTCGAGAAATCCTATACTCAAAATATTGATTGCCTTTCCATTTTTATTAACACGCCCATTATTCCATTATTTGCTTCATAATGCACCTAGTACGTACGGAACTGAGCAAGAAAAGACAGACTAGTAGGACAGAGTTAGGGAGCCAAAGGCACTGAGGTAGGCGTTATTCAGGTTTTTTTTTGTTTGTTTGTTTGTTTCTTCGTAAAGTAAGGATTCACATCTTTAAATTTACGGACAATTCCATTAAAACGTATATACTCTATAAAGTAATTGTCAACTTTTTTAAACTTCTTTCCTATTCTACCGATCCTACAAATCCCTTCGTGTGAGCAAAAAATTTTTCAATAGCATTCCATTCATAGCCATCACCTATCTAGTGGAAAGTACGAGTTTCTATTTGAAAAGAAAGTATCAGAAAACTTTTGCGGAAAACTCTTTATTTATAGCCATCTTTGTGGTGTTTATAGCAACATTTCCTGTATCAAATGAGTGTAATGTTAGGTCGGTCAGTGTATAAACCTTAATAAAGAGTAAAAAGAGAATTACTTTAAAAATTTTATTTTTTGTACATTTGCTCTAATGAATTATTTAGAAGATATGACGCAAGTTTACATTTACAATCTACTAACTTGTAATTAACAACTGTTAAAAATGACTATTTTGACTATTTTTTGGGGGGAAACTTAAAGGCTAGAACGTTCTTTCATAACCATGCCTATGACAGAATGTTGAAGGAACGTTGCCTCTAAGATTACTGTTGTACCCCAAGAAGGAACAAACAAAGCATATGAAAGTTTCATCAAAATTTTTCGGTAGAATTACTGTAAATAACACTGGACAACAAATTTTAACTTTTTTCATGCTTCGGAAAAGAAAAGTACATTTTCTTATGCAAATGAGGATGCTGAATACGAAAATAAAAATAAAAATGCTGAATTGGTTCGAGTTTAAGTGTAATCGACAGAAATGTGTGTTATGTAGTGTTGACACTTAGATTCTTGAATTTTCTATTTGGCCTTTCACTTAAGTAGCTATTGCTTCAATTTTGCTCATCCGAGTATCGTGGTTCATATGTCATTCGCTTCGATATAAACCAAACTAGCAAATGATACTATGTGCATGTGTACATGATGTATAAGAGGAGGGAAATTTAAGATAAAATTGGAAATTTCTCGTCCAAAAATCCTTTTTTTTTTTTTAATGTAGCACCTCCTGGTATGGCCCCAGCTAAAGGTATACAATATAATATACCTTTAAAACTACTGTAGTTTATAAGTAATACATGTGCCAAGTTTCATAGTAACATCTACAATAATTGTGACAGAAAAATATTTCTCAGTTTTGCTGGACAATACCAAATTCCATATAAGAAAAAGTGAGATAACTATAAAATAAAACGAATCCGAACAGTACTATTCATTTGAGTATCATGACTTATACGTCATTCTCTTCAGAATAAAACAGGCTTTCAAATGGTACCATGAGAATGTGTGTGTGTGTGTGTGTGTTGTACGAGAAAAGGGAAAATTGGGAATTTTCCGTCCAACAACAATCGGCAAGAGCAGAGTTGCTCCAGTGGCCCTGATATTGTTTTTCTATCATTGATATAACTTGCTAAAAATGTACCCCATGTTCATCAATGACTGCTCCGCAATTTTCTGGGAAGAAATCTATGTGAGAGCGCAACATATGCATTTTTAGTGACACATTACACTCCATTGCTTGCTAGAAGGTATTAGGTGCTCCACTACTTCCTTATAGTTTCGAGACCGCTCGTTTCCCAAACTTTCATCAACACTTTTCGGAAAGAATATCATGCAATTCTCCCCTTATCTTCTAACACTGCATCAAATTCAGGATCATTGAGGAGGTAGCGAATTTGAGGGCCAATAAGGGTTCCCTACCTGATTTTAGTTTCAGCAATTTATGAAAGTTTACCTAGAATATATTTGAAGATGAGTTTTGATGCGTCTATGAATAGCCGCCATTAATCGGGATTATCTTCTATGTTAGGTTTACTCATAAAACCAGTTAGGCCTACATTGTTACAACGTACTATGTCACTTTCCACTGAAAATACTGTTTAGGGATTCTAACGGGACACTTTTAGATCTTCAGAATAAGCTCCCCACTACTTAAGTCTGGATACCAGTAGGTCTGAGCCACTTTTTTAGGTTTACTCATAAAACCAGTTAGGCCTACATTGATACAACGTACTATGTCACTTTCCACTGAAAATACTGTTTAGGGATTCTGACGGGACACTTTTAGATCTTCAGAATAAGCTCCCCACTACTTAAGTCTGGATACCAGTAGGTCTGAGCCACTTTTTTAGGTTTACTCATAAAACCAGTTAGGCCTACATTGATACAACGTACTATGTCACTTTCCACTGAAAATACTGTTTAGGGATTCTGACGGGACACTTTTAGATCTTCAGAATAATCTCCCCACTACTTAAGTCTAGATACCAGTAGGTCTGAGCCACTTTTTACAACCCCAGGTAATTTAATTCAGGTTGAGTATCATATGGCGAACAGATAATGATAGGTTGGTTTTGAGAAGTTAGGATCGGTGGAAGACAATGAATCTGCTGCAGAATTTAACAACCTGGGTCGACTTTGTCCGCTGTTTGCTCTTCATCGGATGAAACACTAGAGTAAGGTACGTGAGGTTATGGAACCTTTAATTCTTCAGAGTGTGGTACAGTGACGAACATCTCAAGGAATATTTGAATAAGTAGCAGTCCACATTTTTTTCTTTTTTGGATAGACCTTTAATTGGAGGAACTATGCAAAAATAGCAGTTTGAAGTATGATCTGTCGGCTCTCTCCATATCATTGGAAGTGCAAATGGCACACATGGCCTTTTCCCAAGTAGTCAGTCCCGCAAGTTTGTAGAACAAGTATTACAACATATAGGTGGTGTTCACTTCTTGTCCATATCTTCCACTTTACAGCCAAAGTACAAGTGATAGGCTTTCTTTATGAAGGCGTGAAATTCCACTTTTCGCTTCACTGCGTTAAAAACAACAATTTGCTTTGCACTGTAAACACATTTACGCGACATGTTTCTGCTCAGTACAGTCATAGAACAATAAATAATAATAATAATAATAATAATAATAATAATAATAATAATAATAATAATAATAATATATATATATATATATAGGTGGTGTTCACTTCTTGTCCATATCTTCCACTTTCCAGCCAAAGTACAAGTGATAGACTTTCTTTATGAAGGCGTGAAATTCCACTTTTCGCTTCACTGCGTTAAAAACAACAATTTGCTTTGCACTGTAAACACATTTACGCGACATGTTTCTGCTCAGTACAGTCATAGAACAATAAATAATAATAATAATAATAATAATAATAATAATAATAATAATAATAATAATAATAATAATATATAGGTGGTGTTCACTTCTTGTCCATATCTTCCACTTTCCAGCCAAAGTACAAGTGATAGACTTTCTTTATGAAGGCGTGAAATTCCACTTTTCGCTTCACTGCGTTAAAAACAACAATTTGCTTTGCACTGTAAACACATTTACGCGACATGTTTCTGCTCAGTACAGTCATAGAACAATAAATAATAATAATAATAATAATAATAATAATAGCATCCACCCATCCAATATCTCACCACGACCACGTCCGGGATGGCAAATTATAACTACAAAAGAACGTTACACAACATGTTTTCTCTGACAAATTCTTCAATACAAACTAAACTGTGAAGTGGTTAATATTTCTTTGTTAGGGATGAAGTGCGAACAATAAGGATAGCCAGAGACGTACGCAGGAATTTATTTTGGGAGGGATCCTCAGCTTTTCGGGGGATCCAAATACAATTTAAGGGTAAATTATAATAAAATTTGTAAAATTGCACCTGAAATTAGACTAAATTTACAAAAAAGTCGGAATGTCAAGACCCGCAGGACCCACCCTCTACGTATGTCCCTGAGGATAGCAATGAAACTAACCGTCAAACAATGGAAGTTTACTGAAATAAGCAGACAGCTCCTGTTGCCACGAACTCTTAATTTGCCTACCGGAGCACATCCGGTGATAACTTATTTCTTTGAAACCCGAACCAATCTTCAAAAACTAATTTCATATCCGTCATCAGCACCCTAAAATTAGTAAGAATTGGTTCGTTTTATCTCCGAAGCACTTTCACTGTTGACCAGTGTAATTCGTTGTCCGTTAGTATAAAATTGTCCACTACATACAATGAGGACATTGATAAGTTAGTAGGTATGACTGTGCATGAACTACAAACATGAAGAAAATATTTTGAGAAAGAACAAATTAACCTTTCCTCTATACAAAATACAGAGACAATCTGCCGTAACAACACGAAAATAACGACAGACTCTTTTCCCCAGAAACTAGAAAAAATAGTTTCGATTGCGCTGTTGCTCGCGCCAGTGGGCTTTGTAGTGGACAAACACCGTAAGCGTGGATTCTCCTGTTTTCTTCCACTGTCTTCATTATCCCTTCACTACCTTTACCCTTATCTTCGAAATATAATCATGGAACATTAAAAATGGCGCTAACGACTTGGCATAAACCATGTTGAAAAAAATATGTTAAGTAATTTCTCGTCTTGTACCTGCTCCACATTCATATCTTCACTTTTCCCCAAAGTAAAATCGATTTTTTTTCTTGTTGAAACTGAATACCGAGTACAAGTATAAGTAGATACAAACCATAAATTATTCCTTAGCTTGGCTAAATGTCAATTAATGAATAGTTCATATCAGAAGTGTAAATTTATTAGGGATATTATAACACTGTAATAAACATTAAACTGCTACTGGAAATAATAATAGGACCCTTAGAATGACAGTCACACACGTTGTCCACTTAGCAACACTTGAATAGTTAATCTAGAAATAGTGAACTAAAAATTTGTATGCATTGCTAACAGAGCACGAATATATATTCATGGGATATTTACATTGATTTAAGCTATTATTTTTCTTACACTAAAATACAAATGCTGAGCAAAGCAACATTTTATTATAAAATATAAAATAATCACTGTGACAGTTTCGGATATCTAATATATCCTTCTTTAGACACTTCAGATACTGTCACAGTAATTATTTTATTATTTTATAATGAAACGTTGCATTTGTATTTTAGTGTAAGTTATTGAATATAGCAAAGCTAGTATGAATCAGATTAGTTACGCTATTTGTTTATTTACCATATGAGGGCATGATTTAAGAATGCAAATTTCATGAACTGGTTAGCATATTTTTTTTTTATCAGGGATACCTAAAATGCAGAATCACAGACGGTTTTGCTGAACGAATGGATAGTTCAGTATACGCGCTTACTTCGAGTTTATACGAAAATTATTAATTTCGCGTAATGTATTACCTACCATTGGTATTCTTTATATTCTCAAAATCTGCACACTCAGAGAACATGAACTATATCATTGGAGTCTTGACGTCCAATATACTGGCCATACTTGGTCAGAAGTAACAGAAATAGTCATAGTTGATTCTTTTGACAGTACATCGACTAAGATCTGAAATTACTATATTTTATTGGCTCTAATAGTAGATTTCGTTCTGAATGTATTAATTTATGTGCCATTTTAAATGTCAGACCAATTCATTTATCGTTAAGACACATATATACTAAAATATTGTTAACTATTATATTTATAATGAAAAATTCAAAGAATTAAAACAATATTGATCTACCTAACTTTCAAATCATTAGATTATATTATAGTCATAAGTTCAGAGTTATTTATGATTTTACCGTAAAAGAAATCACAAAACTTAAAGAAAAGAAACTCCAAACTTGTAGATTATCAACTGTCAATCATTACATAGAGTACAAACAATGTAGATTTTTCTACATCTACGTAGGCTGTATTTTGTGAAATGATGGTTTGGCAGATAATCTTACAAGTTTGATGTTTCGATTAAACTAAGTTTTTGTGATATTTTTACCGTATACATGGGTGGTAGGATTATTAGTTGCCCAATATGTCATGTTTTTCTAATATTAATTATGGGCAAATAAATATGCATACTTAGTGAATTCATCGATTTTAGTGTTTGGAGCGATCAAAGATGAGAAAAAGGCAGCTCTAGAAATTATTTCGCTCGGATAAACACATTGCCACTGTAAAGTTAATCATATCATTTTACTGTTATTTTGTTCAACAGTTAATATTGAACACAGGCGATGTATACTAAATTCAATGTTGTCCTCGTCTGTGATGAAGGCACACCTCTAAATTTTCATCGGTGGAACTGACCGAATTTATACAACACGTTGAAGCAGGGCACCGTTCTAGCAATGCTCCAAACTCTCACTGAAATTCCTCGATACTGTGTGCTACTTGACGTGTGATGACAATCGAAGCCCTTGCTTTTCACGGAGTTAAGAACCATAATGAAAAAGCACAAACGTGTAGAAAACGAACAGACGGCCACACAATGAGATTCTAGTAGGGGAGAATGTATCATAGGCATGTAGCCTAAGGACTCGTTGCATACTAGTTATAGATCTAGCCTCCATACAGAAAAACAGCTGCAAAGGTGACCAGTAATACAACGCATATGGACTATATAATTTTTTTAGAACTTTCTCACGACGATAGGATAACGGCGGTTCCTTCGCTTCAACACAAAAACTAGCAATAGGGCTAGTGTGGAAGTATCAACAGCTACTAGCTATCAGCTACCCGAACTCCCACGTGATGAACAATGTCAAATTGTTTCAACAAGGAGAATGAGCACACGAGTAAGCAATGTAACATAGTCTAATATGGACTTGATTAGACTAAGGTAAAATCGTATCAGAACAATGAGATCAGGACTCCAAGAGCAGTGGGAAAATGCAGGAAGTAAAGTCAGAGCTTGGCGACAAGAGTACTTAAGATTACGCAAGAGGCAACCAAAGATCACATCAAATAATGGACTGATCAACACGAGATGGGTTGGAAAGCACAACTACTACCTAAATTCAAGTCCGAATCAAGAAAGCAAATTCGTTGGCAGCAGAAGTGTAGACACAGTTTTCTCGGCAGAAAACCAAAAGCTTCTCTAGTTTAAGATTATTTAATGTGAGTTGAAACAGTTGAGTGATAACCGTGGAGGTAGCTAGACCAACAATAAATGAAAATATCATTAACATAGAGCAGACCACAGACAGGAGTCTGAATCTCCGACAGCAAACAGTATAACACTAAGAACACTGCTTTCAAGGACTTGTTTCCCCAGAGAAATTCGTCTGAGGACAAGAGTCGACTTGTACCTTCAAATAACGTTATTCAAATTGCTATGAAGTCAGCCATTCTACGCCACGAAGACCCCCAGTCATAAGATGTTTTAATATTTCGTAACACCAAATTCTGTATCAAAGCTTCTCTAAACCTAAGAATATGGCAACAAGATACTTGTGAAGGGAGAAGGCTTCTTGAATCCAGCTTCCGAGATGAACAAGATTATCAGCAGTAGACCTGAAAGAGGGAAATCCACACTGAAAATTGTTCAAAAGAGAATGTGACTCCACATAACACACCAGGGGCTTGTTCACGAAGAGCCCAAAGAATTCAGACACAAGTCATGGGAGTAACGGGTCTATAGCTAGTGGCAGTCGTTTTCATTTTATCTAGTTGCAAGATTCACACCATTGACATGGGAAAGTCTTCTCCGATAAATTAAAACCAAAATAATGGCTGGAATTGTGTGATATTAAACCGTACTAAACCTATTGTTGTTATAACTAATAACAATAAATTAAAAATGAAAGAGTATAAAACCATAGTTTGATGTAAAAGTTTGGCGTTAAGTTGCAGGAATCAACAGAATTTGATAGTTTTGAAGAAAATATTCGAGAACAAGGGAACTAAGACACAAGTAAATTGAGAAGTGAATACATTATAGTCTCACATGTACACTTCAATTGATATATTGCGCATAACTAACATGTAAGTCATACATCCAGATGGGCAATTCACATTGCTCCATAAGAAATACTCCCGAGGGAAAACAGATTTTTAGTTGAGAAGCTTCTGGAGAAAATAAATTTGAGTCATTTATTTATAAAGTTTCAAAATATAATTTGACACATATTTGCAAATAATAATAATAATAATAATAATAATAATAATAATAATAATAATAATAATAATAATAATAATAATAATAATAATAATAATAATAATAATAATAATAAACTTGTACTATAATGTTTCATTAAACACTGCCACCTTCATCGGTAGTTTAAGGTAACTCCCATATAACTCTTGACTCCTTTTAGAATATCACCTTGCACTTATTACGAATGCCAAATTAAACAATTATGAGATTAAAATTCTTGCTAATATAAATTTCTTATACTCGAACAATTCTTTTTTTCTGCCGATTTTTCTCTCCTCGTTACTACTATAAAAACTTCGCACTAGATATACTGTAACGACAAATGTAATGTAGAACTAATTTTCAAGAATTATGCTAACCATATTGGAAAGCACTTGTAAGATTAATGTTAGAATCATTGATTTGAAAATGTTTAAATTGCAACTCTATTATTTGAAATGGTTATTAACCAGCTGTTTACAGCGATAAAGGCGACAGTCTGTGCTGAAACAATATAGTACAACTACAATTCAGTTTAGACACAGATTTTTTTTTTTTTTTTTAATTTATGCTTGCTTTTTTTTTTTTTTTTTTTTTTTTACAAATTTTATAAATTTGTGGTGGTTAAAAAAGGGAAGAGAAGGACAGTACGAAGATTAATGTGACAGATTTGAGTAATTATTACTATCCAGTTCGCCAAATTCTGCTTTATAATTATCATGGTTAATGCAGGATCTACTAATGAACCGCATTTGAGTTTCTTAAGGTATGGAATTACTAACCCTTTCCCCACCTTTATCAAAATTTTCACATTGCAGTTTTCATGCGGAAATATGAATTCATAAAATTTCAAAAACGATTTTGAAAAGAATCTCTAAACATTTTTTTTGTAACATAACATATTGAGTTATATTTTCGAACAAAATTCAAATATATTGGGTTAATTAATTAACTCTTTCTGTTCACTTGCAGTTTTTTTTCAAATGTCAGGGATGATGGCGGTGCCATAGAATATACCAAATTGTAACTAGTTATCAGTAATATGTAGTACAATTTAAGGGTTTGTTTAGGATTTAGGATTTAGATTTCTGCGCTTTCGGCATCGAATGCCATTTAGCCCGTCACATTTGAGGGATCACGTCCCTTAGTGAGTATACTAACCGGGGAAAGGGAAGGAACAAAGGATTGGGGAAGAAAGGAAGCGGCCTGGGACCTAGAAGTTAGGTACCGCCCCGGCATTTGCCTGGTGTGAATGAGGAAAACCCAGGAAAACCTCATTGAGGGTGGCTGGCCTGAAAAAGCGTTTTTACACTTTTTCGACCGAGTGTCCCCATCGGGAATCGAACCCGGGACAATTTAAGGGTTTTTTGAGGTTAAACAATTTTTATTCTTCAGGGTATAAAATTTGGAGTGTCAAGTTGGAGAGAAAGATCATCTCCGACATGTTCTCCTGAACATTCACTAAATATTCTACTGTTACAGAGGCATCCTGACAAGTCTGCGCACAGTATGAAGAAGATGCTATTGTTGAAAGAATCACCACAAAATGGTTTGACATATTCCGAAGTGGAAATTTCACCCTGAGAAAAGCCCCACAATCTGATGGCTCATCTCACTTTGATGAGAACCATTTGAACAACTTGATCCACCGTGACAGAACAACGCACCTAGGAATTGGTCAATAAGATGAACAGAAGAGACCACTGTTATGCGACACCTTCAGCGTGTTGGAAAGTTTCAAAATCTGGGTTCATGACGCCTCATTCACTCAGATCAGACAATAACCACCTTGACACATGATTCTTTGCTTATCTGTCATCGTGAATCCTGTCGGCAACATCAACCCTTTCTCACGTATTATTACTGAACATGAGGAATGATGCCTGTGCATGAAGTTTAAGGGGAGAAAGGAATAGATCAACTAAAACAGAAGGGCACCTCCAGTCTCAAATAGGATTTGTATCCCAAGACAATATTGTGTTTCTGTGGAACATGGAAGGTATTATTCACAGTAAACTCCTATCCCTAATCGTACCACTACTGCATAATGTGTTCAGTTTTAGTGTACTCATGCAGCACTTCAAGAAATAAGACCCAATAAACGACATACTATCCACATGGAAAACGCTAGACCACTTGTGGCAGATATAACAACCGTTGCCATACAGAAGCTTCAATGGGACATTTTGCTTCATCTGTCTTATTTTCCAGTTGTGCCTCGTACAGATTAACATCTTTTCCGGTTTCAGACGAATGCATTCTGTGATACACTCTTCGAAAACGATGAGCAGTTGCAAAATGTAATCGATGATTTCTACGCATCCAAGTAATTTTTTTTTTTCGTAAAGGCATCCAACAACAACCACACGCAACGGATTGTATACAATGCGAGAAATACACTAGTGATCTATTATCCGATTAGTTCAATCATCAAATAATGAGTTTCGAAAGGGCACGAAATAATAAATCAATATAAGCGTAAAATCTGTACATACTACTTCGATTTACTTACCTCAAAGTAATCCCTGGCACTATCGTTCTCTTGCAGAAATTCCTGTGCTTGAGGTTCGTCTCTGCAGTAGTTGACGTGCTTATCGAAATCTCGCTCCTATTAGGAAAACAAGAAAGTTATGTAAAATTAATATTTTGATGGGGGTTTAAGTTTTGGGTTTCCAAATGTTTGTGATCTGATTTTGACGAAAGTTCCAAGAAAAAATTGTATTCGTTGGTATTATAATATTGTTGGAAATCCAAAACTTAGAATAAAAATAAAGAAAAAGAAGAAACTCAAGTTATTGTCTATAGGTTAAGGTTATCGTTGTTACCTTAATAGCAGTGTGGCACCACAATACTAATTATACTTTTTAATTATAAGTACAAAAGAAAGCACTAACTGCGTACATCATCATATTTTCCAATGCATAAGGCAACATTCTTGCCGACACATTCGAAAATCAAGCTGCATTTTATACATTTATTATTGTTTAAAATTACATTTTATAAACTTTTATTAGCATTATTATGTATTATAAATCAATAGAGGATCTCACAGCAAGTTACCGGTATTAAAGCACTGCGATAGGACCACAATGATCTCATCTTCTGTGACTTCTAGGTATACATCCTCAAATCAAGGAAAATTCACATGGTTTTTGGATCAATAGATCCAACATGTTTCAGGTAAAAATTTTCTTGTAGGTCTTATATCTGGAGAACTACATGTAGTGTAGCCAAACCCAAACTATCATTTAACTCAGTATGATATGCTTATTCTAGAGAAAATAAGAAAACTCGGTTTTAGGGGACGTTCAAAAATTTTGTGGCCCCTGATCCAATTGGTTCAAAAGATCCAATATGTTTCAATCAAAAATTTACTTGTAGGTCTTATATCTGAAGAACTGCATATAGTGTAGTCAATCCCAAACTATCACTTAACTCAGTATGATGTTCTTATTCGTAAAAAATACGCAAACTTGATTTAGGAGCCGTTCAGAAATTTTGTGGGCTCTAATTTAAAAACTAATTATTGGCCAAGATCGAAATCTTTTAATGTATTTTTTTGATCATTCCTAAAATTCTTGTTATTATTTTAATGAATGTAGATGTATTAGAAACTATGCAAGGCAAGCTAAAAGGTGCTTTTCGCAGGCTTGTTTTGAGATAACTGACAAAATGAAACAACGTAGGGACTAATGTGTCGAAGAGAGAAATATTAGTTTGACAGGAAATTATATTAATTTTGTAATAAACATATAACCTGTTTTAAAGCATACTCTAGTATATAATATAATTGTTTTGAATCACTTTTTTGCACTTATATACTAGGCACGAATATTGAGAAAGACAGGAAAAGAATATCACTCTTTCATTAAAAGTTTCTAAAATTATTTTGTCTATGAAGGAATTTATATTGCCCTCTTGACATACTGCACATTACTGCTGACTTAAGTGGAAACCTCCTTATCTCAAGTGTTCGTATAATAAAAATTTACTAATTATTCAACAGCTTTCATTGTATTGATTTTGTGAGCCTAGCTACGACGGAATATGAATTGGATTAGTTTTGGAAGTTAAATAAAAGTGTTAATTGTATTAATTATACCTGCTATTTATAGAAAACATGTCCAAAATTTAAATATAAACAGACAACTGGTATAGTTTCTTCAAGTAACTAACTGTCTCTATGGCCTATGAAACCTGGAGGTTCAATGCCGCATTCACCAAAGCTTTCCATTGACTTGTCCTTAGCCAACTAGATCCAGCTTGTAAATTATCCATTGCAGCTTTGGATAATTCAAGATTGCTAATAAAACTCCAACTGACCAAAGCAGAATATATATATTTTAAGATTATACGTATATTTGTGTTACGTAACCGAAACTGTAACACAAATATATAATCTTAATATATATATTCTGCTTTGGTCAGTTGGAGTTTTGGATCCAGTTTCTACTTTGTATTCCAATTTCTTCCAGATTCATCTTGTTCTCCCATCGGCGCCTGTCTTCCTAATGGTCCTTTTGCGATTGGATTTCCACTTAAAACTTTAAAAGCGATCCAACTTTCTTCCATTCTGGCTACATGACCTATCTATCTCTATAAATTTGGAGGGGGGGGCATTCAGATGCAGAAGGCATATATATTGTAATGATCCCCTAGGATCAGGACAATATACACTGGGAGAATGAAAAAAAAATATGAAAAACTTTACTTCCAATATTAAACAAATAAACCTGTGTTTTCCTACAAGTCAACAAGAAACCGTTGGAAAAGTTTCCGTGGCTGCATTAAGACACGGGACACAAGCTAAAAATCAACTTCCTAAGTAAAATTTAGTTACAGAAAGTAGTTCGTGACCTGAAAACCAAGAACAGCAAGCATTATTTAAACTTCGGGTTCTGAGGTCACAGAAGTCGTTCTCGAATGGTAGGCAAAGGTGCTCGACGTTCGCCGATGAATTTTTCATTAACAGGCTGCCTCAATTTCGGAAAAGAGAGGTCCTGAGTTCCAACTCCATAAGCCACGCAAAGAGGTTTGCTGTGGGCTACCACTGATGGTATCCTGGAAGGTCCAAAGTTCGATCCCGACTCCGTAGCCACAGAAAGAGGTTTTTTTTTTTTTTGTGGGCTTGCAATCTGATCGCTATTCCAGGTTTGGAAGAGGAAGAAGTGATGAATCCAGTGATCTATAGTGCCTATAATTAGTGCCTGATTAAACTCATTATCGTGTGATATGAATATTAGACCAGAAGCTGACTTCCAAGACAAGGCCGAAACATGTAAGTAGCCAGTAATGGAATTCAATGCATAAATGATAGATTCACTCTTAAGACAGTTCTAAGCGATATAGCCCAAGGCTTAACTTATGCCTGGCGTATTATTTCAGATCACCTTGCTGATATAATGATTTTTTTGTAGGTCAAACAAAATCTATTTTATTTAATTAAGCTGTATTAAATTAACTTTTATGACACACAGAGTTTGACCATGGTTTAGCAGATAAGCAGCAGTGACCAACAAATTCCCTTTTGTTGTATGTGTAGCTTATGTAAATAAACAATCATCATCATTATATATTTTCTATCTTATTCCATT
Source organism: Thermobia domestica (assembly GCF_964235325.1). NCBI lineage: Eukaryota > Metazoa > Arthropoda > Insecta > Zygentoma > Lepismatidae > Thermobia > Thermobia domestica. The sequence goes on from NC_137454.1 coordinate 29,883,067, forward strand.
TTGCAGTTCTTAAATAAGTTTAACGAAAGGTTGTAAGAACTAGTAGCATTATATTAGCGACGGTTCACCAAGTAGTTTGTAAAATAATTACGTCCTTATTTATGATGGAGTTGCAGGGACTCATCGCCCAGCTCCGTTAGGAAGAAGAAGAAGCATATACGGTTTATTGCATTGCAGATAGCATACCCTACAGGGGAATCGATTCATAGATCACACTCTATCAATGTAGTACCACACCGACACTAAAAAGAATAGTAATATTCTAAGACAAGAACCATTATCTTGTTCTAATATGAAGATTTTAAGACAAATTGCACTTAAATTATGCCAAATATTGTATATTCATAAATACAACAGGGGGTCCACATGAGCTTTGGGGGGCCCGGCCCCCCAGGATCGGCGCCCTTGCCTCCTAGACTTGATGACTAACAATTTTTGGCAAATTTCTTCAATAGTAAAATTAAAACAATGCACAATAATATTTAACACAAAACAATGAACCAAATTTGCATACTACCCGAGTTAAACTCTGATGAAAACAGCAGAACAAAAGATGTCGAAACATTAGTCGAATGTTTTACTTTACGAACAGTTAACGAAAGAAGGTTTCCATTTATAAATGTTGTGTTCCCTGCGTAGTATCAGTAATTTCTATTGATACGATTACATAATAAAACTTGATCACATATCTATTGAGCGATCACAAATTGCGTTACCCCTATGTATTACAATGAATTGTTTTTCCTTATTGTTGCAGGTGTTGATATACATTTAAACCCAGTATCCCCTATGTATTACATAGATGTTAATGAATTGTTGTTTCTTATTGTTTGAGGTACTGATATACATCTAAATCATGGTGGATGCCATGGAGGAAAGAATCGTAATGGGCACGTGGGCTCACGAACGATCCCATACTGGGAAATCAATTAGAGATATTCAGCCCATTATGATATTTCCGTTAGAAAATATCTCAATGAGGTATGTCCTGATAAATGGACTGGACGTTGTTCTATCTATTTGCCTGCAACTTTGCAGTGACCACGCCGAAGTTCTGTCATCCCGCGACAATGCATTATGGGGGCTTCATTAAACAAAAGGTTGCTGCCACATGTTACGACACAGTTGACGAACTTAGAGATGTTGTTCGACGTGCATTTACTGCAATCACACCAGCAATATTGAGGAGAATTAAGGAGAGTCATCGTACGTGGAGGAGAATCATACTCTGTTATGAAAACGATGGTGTACACACAGACACTCTGGAATAAATAGTAAAGAATAGTCACACTACCTCAAAGGTATCCTCTGCCATGATCCCACATTAATACAATGCGACCATCTATGAATATGTGAACATACGATAGCACTAACGGATCCAGAAGGATCGTTTGGGAGGGGCGGTTCGCTTTGTCGAAGATGAGCGTAGCTTCAAGGTGACCAGTATTTAATTTGCAAGAATGGGACTCATATGAATCCGGGGCTGGAAGGGGTTGGGAAAAAAAAGATTACCAGATTCCACTTTGGGACCCGAAATTGTTTTTTTTTTTTTTTTTTTTTTTTTTGTAATGGGAGTATTTTTTCTGTAGATTTAAATTAAATACGTACTTCCGTTTCGGAGACGTGACGGTGTCATGATTCACTTCACACACAGTCACCGCAACATATGAGATGCACTGTCTGGCACAGTACTTGCACAAAAGAAAATGCTGTATTGACGATATCATTCATTTTAACGAAAGAGTGTACAATTTGCTCTAATCATTCGTATTTTGAGTAACTTGCGGGACAGCAGTTAGAAAAATTAATACAAAATTAATCTATGTCTATAATTGTGTGGGGTTCATGAAACATAGTATAATAAATTATAGTTATGCTTACAACAACAATAAAATTACCTAGGTATATTATATTAGCCTTCGTCTAGGTGGGGCTCGCCCCAGATCCCCAATCTGGTCGACATATGGCCGTAGCAGATGTTCCTACGTGGTAATGTGGCACAATATTTCGCGTTCTTCCTTCTGCCTTTCATATAGAATTGGATTGAGCTAAGACACGAAATTCACGAAATTCAAACACCTCGTAAGGCATTTTAATGAACCAGCCCCACCTCTTTTCCTTCTCTTCTACGTTAAGTGAAAAAAAAACGTTCAAATAAATGTTGAATTATTTTAAATGAAAAATCAAACTACCAACTTTCATGTTTCTAACCGCAAGGGATCCCGAGATATGGCATCTTATAATAATAATAATAATAATAATAATAATAATAATAATAATAATAATAATAATAATAATAATAATAATAATAATAATAATAATAATAATAATAGAATTAATAATAATAATCCCACCCCTTTTCTTCCCTTCTAGGTAAAATATAAAAATGCTGCTATACGTTACGAAATTTCATGTTTGTAACCTTCAAAGGTTCTTAGATATTGATATCTTATTATAATATTTGCAATAGCCTCCACTTTTTCTTTCCATCTCTTTTTTCTCCGCTTTACTATAATATCAAAAAAAAAGTTGAAACGCGTGTCAAATTATTTTAAATGAGAAATCCAAATGCCAAATTTCAAGTCTCTAGTCGTAACGGATTCGAAGAGATGGCCATCTTATTAAAGTAATTTCCACCCCATACTCCCTTCCTTTCTTCGAATTTCAAAAAAAAAAAAAAAAAAAAAAAAAAAAATCCTTCCTTAGTAATACCCTACGTGACAAATCGTATATACTGTCCTAATTTCAAGTTTCTAGCTTAAGTGGTTTGCCTGTACGAAGTTACTCACTCAGGATTTCGTCTTTTATGTATGAATTACAATAACAAACTTGTGCTATTTCTCAAGAAAATATGAAATGCCATTTGAAGTCATAATAAATCCCTGGTCCCTTCCTAATATTTCCGTGTTGAACCCCAAAAGTCACGGCTCTCTTTGTTGATCTAGTAGCTAGCGAACGTACTTTGATCTTTGATGCAAGGGGTTCTGTGGTTTGATTCCCGGTGAGTGAACATCGAACGCACTACAGTGGTTCAGATCCAACTCTAAACTCTAGTCCTCGTTCTGTAAAGCATCGCTTTTGGCAAACGACGTACATATATATTAATCAATCAACCAACTGAAAAGTCTCAGTTTCAGAGAGCTTTCCGGTAAGGAGCGCTGAATATTCTATATTTCTCTTTATTCAAGGTAAAGGTACTTGAAGTTTCAGGACCCGAATTCCATCCCCATATCCTTTTTCTAGGACACAATTTTAAAATATACGTTTTTAGTTCAAAGAGTGAGCCGTCTTACCCTCCTTCTTACAGCTGTTCATCCAACGAATGAATCATATTCTCGCTCCTTTGGGGCTTATGGTGACCGCTCCAAGGAACTAGGGAGAAACGTATTCACAATTCAAATATGTCTGTATTAAGTACTATTAAGTACCACATATTTTGATTAGACTCTGCTATGCTTGTCACACATATTGGATCGGTCGGGAAAAAGACCATGTTAGTATTTCCCAATGATAAATGCTGAAAGTTCAAAAAACCCTTTGGAGGGGGCGGTTGCCCCCTCCGCTCTCCCCGTGGATCCGCCAGTGTACGATAGGGGGTAATAGGACTTTGTGATCACTCTGTAAAATAAAGTCTCTGTGCAATAATTCCGTTGAAAGCAGGTACAAAAAACATTTGCTCCATAATTTCGACAATATTAGACGATATTTGCTGTCATTATAATGGCAAAAGAATAAGAAATTTGTGTGTAAAAAGCTACGTTAAATGTTATCAATAAAATAATTCATACTTAGTATAGCATGGAATTCAATCACCATGCTTGTGTCGTAACGTAGAAGGTATACTTACCAATCTCAAAAATGTTTTTCCAATCATTCTTGGTTCATTAGCATAATACTTCACGCCTTCTATCAATACACTGTAAAAAGAAAGTAAACTTTTTTTAGTAACTTATTTATTGAACATAATAGGCATTCAAATAATGTTTTTGTTATGCAACAAATTTAGCATTAGCTGACAAAAGCTAATAAGAGAACTGATAAAACAAACTTTCGTATGCTAAACGATCATCTCTGGAAAAACTTAACCCCAATCATAGTTAATTAATTTATTGCTTGCTGTTACATATATGAATTTTAATGTCAGAAATAATATTAAGCATTGTTTACCTGGACACATTAAATTATTATTATTATTATTATTATTATTATTATTATTATTATTATTATTATTATTATTATTATTATTATTATTATTATTATTATTATTATTTGTGAATTTGTGGTTCGGTATATGACTTGCAAATCATCTATGTACAGTATTTTCTCTGGTGTCCCACAAGAATCTAATTTGGGTCCGTTGTTATTTATTAGGTATGTGAATGATACTGGTAATTCTTTGAATTATCCTTTCCTTTTATATATGCTATGATTTTAAGATTTTTTTGTAGTATTCAAAAATTACCAGAATCATTTAATATTACAGGTAAACATTAACTCAATATTTGAATGCTCTAAAAACAATTTATTATTTCTGAATATTAATAAAACTGAAACAGTATTATATTCAAAGAAAACCAATGTATCAGTTTATCAGTAAAAATTAATGATCATAAAATTGAAATGGTTTCAACTACTACAGATCTTGGTATCGTTATGGATAATAAATTACTGTTTAATGAACATGTTGATAACATTTTGTCAAAGGCTAGAAGGAACTTCGATCTTATTAAATGGGTTGCAAGAGATTTTAAAGATGTTTTAACTTGTAAAATTTTATATTGTGCTTATGTTATATCCAACTTAGAATATGTTGTTTTGGTATGGAATAGGAATTTGATCTCGATTTCCCAAGCTATATTGAAGATGTTCAAATCTCATTTTTTGGCTTGACTTCAATTTAAATTTAAATTTAATACATCAACCAATGATGCTATTCTTATGTAACTCAATCAAATTGAAAGAAGAAATTTACAGCAGATCAAATTTGTTCGCCGTATAATTCATGGTACGATTGATCTAATCGATTTGTTGTACATCAGGACTCCATCTTATAGCGCTAGGTACTTTCAACTTTTTTCTTGTAACTATAATATGGTTGGTCATTCAATGTACGTGGGTCGTTCAATATATAAGTTTTCCTAAGCTGTAAAAAATGTAATTTTAAGATACAGTTGTAAACTATACAGACATGTGTAGGTGGGTTCTTTCTCACCTTCTCCATGTAATCCCCATTGAGATTTAGGTATTTGTCTCAGCGTTGCATGACTTCGTCCAAACCCTTTGCAAACAATCGTTATCTCTCTATTTAGCACTGTCCCGACATTCCGTTTCACTCCTTCATCACCAGTTGACAGGGGACCAGGTCGCTTATGTTGAACCTGAACTCTTCTTCAGAGAAACGCAATTCAACATAAGTGACCTGGTCTCTTAACGATAACGTTTACACCCACTCAGCACGCAAACAAGACACAAAATTGAAGAATTGGGAGGGGAACGGCTGCTGTCCCACTCTCCGTACAGCCTCAATTTAGAGCCGAGTTGCTTCCATCTTTCTGCGGTGTTAAAGTCTGCATTGCAAGGTAAACATTTCAAAACACATGCAGAAGTGAACCGGAATATGAGGAGAGTGCTGAATAGCCAGATAACGATTTTTTTGCAAAGGGTTTAGACAAATTCATGCAATGATGAGATAAATTCCTGAATCTCAATGGAGATTATGTGGAGAAGGTGAGGAAGGACGTACCTACACATGTATGTATAATTTACCTACACATATATGTCTTAAAAATAAATATTTTACGGCTTAGGAAAACTATATATTGAACGACCCATGTACATTGAAGGAACAACCAAATTATAGTTATAAGAAAGTATTCAAGCTGTTAACAAGAAACTTTTAATATTTGATATTTCTAATAAATAATTTCCTCAAATTAAAAATCAATATCTCGAGAATATTACTAATGAATAAGTCATTTCTTTTCTAGGGCAATTCTATGTATTCATAGTTTTTTGTTAATTTGTACATAAGTTTTGTCTTTTACTAATTATTATTTTATGATTTTTTCATGTTTCTAAGTTTTGTTGAATATATTTTCCATTCCTTTTATTGACATACCTACATGTTTGGAACGAACTTCTAAGCGAAGTGAGCAAATAGAACACAGTTTTTAGCTATGTTTCCTCCATATCAAAGAAAACTGAATTAAAAGTAATAACCTTGTTGCAAAAAAAGACTTGCATCTTGCATCTGGTGCTATTGTATCTCTATTAAAAACTTTATACTGTTCCTTAATATTTTGGCCCACGACGGGTTATGAACACGAACATTCCTACCAAAGACTGGAAGAAATTATTGAGACAGTATATAGATTTTGGTTCTGTAATAAGGAATTTAAATATTTAAAAAAAAAAAAAAAACACTAAAAATATTTTAACACCTAAAGGTTTGAACTATGTCCATTCACTTTTAAGATGTGAAAATAGATTCATAGAAATTTTGGTCTTTTTATGAAATACTTTTACTTCTCACTAACATATTTCAATGTGTGCTGTTTTTTCCTTAGAATAATCCTATTTGCTTGTTCATACATGTACAAAACTTGTTTATGGATATTGAAATGATATTCATGTATTTCCCTTACAGAAGCGTCACTGTGTAAACTGTGGATGTTTACTGTGTGCAGATAACCGTTATCAGACGATGGTGAAGTAAGTTTTTACAAATTAAATAAAATATTATTTTATATATGCGCAAATGAAGAATAAAATTATATTTTGTCCTAAAATAATCTTTTATTTAGTTCTTTATTTTGCAGTCCCATTGATGATGTAAATTTCTACTATCTAAACTAAGTTTTGAATTCTTTGTCGTAATGAAAAACGATTCAAATGCATTTTTTCAACGTTGTTAGAGCACGAGCGTAGCACATCAATTCTATTGATGTCACATCCCGAGACTTGAAAGTGAATTGAAAGCCCTGACATGTTGGGTTCCTCTCCTCTATCATCTCTGATACGGTTTCAATTTTCGAATAAAAATTATCGGTAACATCTTGAACAAGTTTTGAAAGTTCATTTTCGTAATATAAAAACTATTACAGAGATAAATTATTATTACCTGGAATTTATTCCGCGTCTTGTTCATATAGTGAGATCTATATAGAAATGGCAAAACGAACATCTGGACTAGGGTAAAGGAACATATTACTAGCATTAAATGCAAGAAGAGTCTTTCCTATGTTAAATATGCATCCTAGAGAAGCTACAAGTTATTATATAGCTGTGTTACAACTTTATTGTAAAAAGAGCATATGTGTGTGTGTGTGTGTGTGTGTGTGTGTAAAATATCTATATTTTAAAGTGAATGTACAATTGCATTTGAAAATAAAAATGAAAACTTTTAGTTTTACGTCAAACTATTATGCTCTGTAAACTAAAGGAAGCAGATGATTCGTGAAAGCGAACGATTATGAAATAAATTAATGGAGTGAAAATGTGGGAGGAAACAGAACTTAGACAAGACCCACGGCCACGATGTTGTCCACCAACTGCAATCCTTTTATTATGACTAATTCACTAATATGATATATTATTAAATTATGAGTAAGTCAAAGGTATGTTATTTACTTAATACAACCTTAATACAATTCTCTCACATTTTTCTATTGTACTCCCATTTAATTGTCTACCCAGAGATTTCCCATCTAAAAACTCTATGTACTTCATGTATATTTTCTATTTTATTTTACCTCTCATCTAATTGTCCACATAAAGATTTTTCATCTAAAACTCTATGCACTTCAGGTATTTTTTTTTTTAATATTACCTTCTCATTTATTTGTCTACCTTAAGATTTCCAATCTAAAACTCAATGTACTGTACACATATTTTCTGTTTTATATTATTCTCCCATCTAAGTGTCCACCCAGAAATTTTCCACCTAAAGCTCTATGTATTTAGGTATAATTTCCATTCAAATAACATTTTCTGCTTATCTTAGACATCTTGATCTATATTGGTGGCAAACATGTATGTAATACCAGATTGGGTATTTTTGTCTATATATTCGTCTATGTTTGAACCTAATTTATATTTCTCAAAACATTTGTATAGGAAAGCCTTTAGTTTCTGTTCTCTCTACAAGTTACCGATCCAAGTTTTCGGCCCTTATAGCACAATGGGCTAAAACCGTTATTTTATTAATTTTTTACTTCCAATACCTTTGATGATAATCGCGATAGTAAACATGCTTTACACGAACTAGTACCATAGCTTTCAATTCTTGCTATTTATCCCATTTCACAATCCAAAAGAACAAGAGCTAAATGAACTATTAAACTTTTAAAAAATTAAGATGGTTTCACTTGTTGAGAGAAATTTACACTTCTTTTCGGATTGATTTGCAACATAAAGACATCAAAGGGTTGATAAATGCATTACATTTATGAACTTCAAGTATTAGTCACCACGGACATGTAGAAGTAACAAAACCGAAGATAATTACACAAACAAAGAATCATTGTTTTACGAAAGTGCATTCCATAAACCTTTCTCATACTGCTTTAAATGCCACTTAAGTGATTCATCGTATAATGTACTAATTTCCTTGGCTCTGAATGTTACATAGAAGATTTATGTGGTCTCTTGTGCTATTATGACACGCAATGTATAATTGGAAGAGTCTTGGCTCTTTCACAAAAACATTTTCGTCCAGACAAAAAGATTTGTGATCGTACTTAAAGCATTTGGCAGAAGCACCTTGTGGATAACTATTTGAAGTTGCTTTGGTGCGCACTAACTCTCTAAGCAATATGTGCTGTACGTGAGCTTAATTAACTTTTGTCCACGCCCACTTGCTTGATGATAGAAATGTGTTTCTGAGAAGACACTAACGGAATAAAATCAGAAAAGGTAATGGAGACAGAAAACAATTTACTTGTCGATGCAGGATATTTTGGGAGAAATTTTTAACTATTTTGTTAGGATAATGTCGATTATTGTCACAAGAAAATTGTCAAGAAAGCTATAATGAGATCATCTTTGAAACTATAAGCAACTGTTACATAATAAATCATAAACTAAACTGTATTGAATTGAAATTGTTTTTATTGAAATGGACAAGTTTTAGCCAAGGTTGAACTAACACCTATCTGTTGCCAGTAAATTCAGACAAACGAATAAATAAACAAATAAATAAATAAATAAATAAATAAATTAATTAATTAATAATCATAATAATAATAATAATAATAATAATAATAATTTATGTTACTATTTGACTGCTTAAGAAAGAGTCCAGAGTGGAATTAAAAATTACCGAATACAAGTGAAACATGAAGCTTGAATTGCAACATAGGACAATTTTCGCATGATTCCATTCACTTTCTGTGCATGAGTAACCTGAAAGCTTAAAGGTAAGTGATTTACAAATTTACAAACTTTATGAAATTTTCCCCTCTTATCTTAACCTTTGCGACTCAGTAGTAATTGATTCAAGAAACGAAGGTTTTTTTTTTTTTTCACCCGTAGTCTAGATTATATACTAAGATGCTAGATAAAACTCATGAGTTGATCATAAAATTATGGAAAATACTGAATTACTACCTGATTTATCTACTTGATTTGCCTAAAGGATGAAATATCTAAGTTTATCAACTGTAGTAGTTGAAATAAATAGCGACTTGTAACGAAGTTTCTCTAATATTTGACCCGAGGCATCGTTTATTATTGAAAATGAGTCGGAAAAGAAGAAAAATTTAAGCTATGTATCAAACATGGATAAATAGAAATAAAAATAAATACAATACATGAAGAAAAAAAAATAATTGCGAATAACTTGGTGTTCATAACGTTTGATACAAAAAAAGGAAACAGGATGTTATCAGATCCATATGTATTTTGCTATTTCAGTAATATTTATTTACATTTAATAAAGAATTTGTACATTTGTTCTTAATTTATGACTACCACAGGGAAAGATAGGGGACGCTGAAGAACTAGGGGTGAAGTGAGGGATTGTGTACGGTACAAAGACTACAAATATCGGAGGACAAATGGAGGATTAAATGAGATTGAGTAACTCAAAGGCATGTGAAATTGAATGGCAAGTTGAATTAGGTTAAGATATTAGAATTACTGAGAAGTAAGGACTAAAGTCACTCCGAGGTTGAGTAACTGTAAAGGCATATGAATCTGAATGGAGGATTTAATGAAGTTGAATAAATTAAAACACAGGAAGTAGTCAGAGATTACTACGGGAAAAAATAAGCATGGTGTCTAGCAAATTTCTCTCAGCAATTTCCCGACTTTTTCCAGACTTTTCCCGACCATTTCCAAATTTTTCCCGACTCATTCTAAAAAAAAAAAAAAAATAAATAAATAAAATAAAATAAAAAAAAATGTTTTCGTAAAATTACATGCGTTTCTCATTGATAGAATCATCTGCTTTGGGATAGGAAGGGCTTGTATGCCACCAGCCTCATTGACAGCATCATACACTATACGCTGCGCCACTAAAGAATCCTTTGACAAATTTTCAACTACTATTTCCCTGTTTACCGAGAAACCCCTTTCTAATGTTGCATTACCGTGGGAAAGAATTAGGCATATCTTTACTATTTTGCACAGATATACATCATTTGGTGGTAACACACTCATTCAGAAGTCAAGTCTGTGTTCATTTCTTTTGTACGACTCCATTTTCTCCCACACATGTGTCTGATCTACTAGAACATTGTATTCCCTGTCAGCCTTTTCTGCACCAGACGCTGAGACAATATTACTCTGCACTAAAATTTCGAACGTTGCTCTCATTTGTTTAACAGCTTCTTCCTGTGAATGACCAACGGTTAAGGGATTAAGAAACGTCAGCGTTTTTGTAAGGAAATATTTTAGCGGGAATCTCTCCTGCAGCTTGGACACTAAATGTTGATAACATTCACGTACTTGCTTTCGGAAACACAACGTTTCCTTTTCACTAACTTCTGTACATCTCCTCAGTGCTGACCTAGTTGCATACCCAAGGTCAATTTCCTTGATACGAATTAAATATATAAGTTTTCCCTTTTCTCCTTAACATCAATAGCATTGATACTCTTCCTGTCCATTATTTCTTTTTTAACGAAGCAAGACATCAATACTTTCAATAACTGAGTAATGCTACCATGCAAAAATGGAGTCATAGGAGTGTCTGACTGATATTCAGTCAGGAAAGGCTCACAGTCCTCAGCAAGAGATTGAAAAAACGCTAATTTTGCATAGAGCAACTTGTCGTTCAAATTTCTAGCTACTATTCTGAAACTGTTACAGTTGGGTTCTTTGTCTGTTCCCTTAACCGTTTCAACATACTTTCTCACATGCGGTAATATTTCTTGGCTTCGCTTGGCTACCTTCGCATTTTCTACCCAACGAATATGGCAAAATGGAAGTGGAAACAATGACGAACCTGTTATTTCAGAATGCTGGGCACGCCTTGCTAGTACCATTTCGTACAAGTTATACAAGGCTCTACGAAAAGAAATCAAATCCCATCCAGTTTTTTGTATGCCAGTCTTAAAACCACCGAGAACAACGTGAAAACTACACGAGCCAAGTTCAAGGAGCTGTGGAGCGTCTGTACCAAGAGAGGCACAACGTTCCTCTTTCATTAGTCGTAAAAGCGCCCAATTTACATTTGGCCCATCCATTGAAACTTGCAAAAGCTTAAATGGATCAAGCGATTGCAATACATTTTGCAAACCTTGTGGTAGGCCTGTAGCCAGGGTTTGCCCAAGTGCGCCCAGCCCGAAAAAACCCGGTGGGTTTTTTCGGGTTGGACCCACCTGAAAAAAACCACTTTAAAACCCACCTGGGTTTTTGACCTATTTGTTAGTATATTATTGATACAACTAAGGTGATCACATTGTATGTGATTTTTATCAGATTTTACATTTTCCTTGGGCGAATTAGATGCTTTCACGTTAAGATATACAACAACATTCAACATTAGACCTTTATAAAGTTCTGAATGCACTAAATGAATTAAAAAAGAAGAAAAAAACTTACCTTAGCTTGAGATAGTTATAGAACAAATTAATGTATGGATTATGCTTATAGCCTATTTGAAGTAAAATAAGCAATTTTGTACTTTAGAAAATATTTTCCGTGAATAGTATGCTCGTCGACTTGTGGACACCGAGGGACATTATCACTCATAAGTTTGACGGGTTTAAGGTCAAAAGTGCCGGTACTAATAGTACATATGTAAATACATTAGTAAAACTATTAGTATTATTTCTTACCTTTGATGTAAAACACAAGGTTCTTCAACTAAAATTTGGTTTTCCAATAATAACCCTTCAAATAAGCATTCTGTAGAATCAACACCAGCAATAGCGTAAAAATTCTTGTCAAATTTAAGAAGCTTAATGCTCGGGGTTCCGAAAACTATGTAACGCTTACTATTTCAAGTGCTGAGTTCAAATTTCCGTACTAGTGGATTTTTTTATGTACACGCCGTGAAAGAAGTGCTCGGGAAATTCCCGAATTAAACGCAGCTTCGGAAATGAATACTTCAACAATAAAACTATTTATTTTACGCTTAAGCCTGCCATACGTCAAGTAAAAAACGGAAGTGTTCCGTTTTTGGGTCCGAGTGTCCCGCGTCCCCGCAAATTTAGTCGGAACAGGGAAATGTCCCGTATTTTAACTCCGTTCCATTTTTATCAGTATCAGCTTATTCGAAAAGTGAAAAACAAAAAAAATCTGACATTGGCTGGGAATCCTGTAATTAGTGAATGAACAGTGCCGCTGTTGCATGTAACAGTTTCGAGGAAGTTCGACTTGATAGCGAGCGAAATTTGCAATGCTACTTTTTCCACTGCACTTGATGGAAACTCGGATACTCTCCGGAACATAAAATAAAATAAAATAAAATAAAATAAAATAAATGGCTTTGAGTGTTTCTACATTTACAAACACAGGGAAGATGACTTACCTTTTCTTCAGCACCACATTAGTTAAGTTAACAAGAATTATAATGTTTTTCAGAGGCTAGGGGCACAGAATTGTGCTTTGGTCCAAGAAAAATGTAAATCTGGTCCTGACAATTACACACGACACACGGAGAAAAATCAGCTTATCATCAGATTAAACTGACGAACTTAATTTTTGCAAATACAGCCATGTAAATAAATATTGCTAAACGCGCGAAAAATATTGAAAGTAGATTGTACTACTGATTTAAATAATTTGCATATTGTTTTCCTGTAAAGCATTTTTATAGCACATCTTAAGTTTTTAGGCATATTCAGTCTTATATATTTTAGGCATAATTAATTGCAGGGTACGAACAGAGAAAAGCAGCTGCTGCTTAGTGAACTTTTGCCTATTATATTCTTAAAAAAAATAAATTAAATTAAATTAAATCTTTTAGTCTCACGGTTATGCCTGCTATGCTCAAGGTAACGGTGATGATGGGAAATGAATGAAATGACAGAATGAAGAAAGTGGGAGGAAACGTGAGAATCTTGAGAAAACCCACGCACAAGGTGTTTGTCCACCACAAAGCTCACTTGGCGCGAGCTAGAATCGAACTAGGAACCCCATGCACTAGAGGTGAACGCTCTACCACTCAGCCACTGCGGCCTATTATACTTTTGTTCATAACCAGACTACAGTTCATTGGATTGTGTTGGAAAGTTTGGGTAGGGAATCGAAACTGTCCCGTATTCTCATGGAGAAATAATGGCAGGTTTATTTACGCTGGAAGATGTTAATTTCATATAAGACATTTTAAAACATTTATTTATTTCATACAATATGAATTGTATCTTTGTTTTAAATTAATAGACCCCTTTTGGTATTCATATTTGGCAAAAGTCAGTCAGGCTTCTGGATGACTTGATCTACATTTGTTCGTTTGTCTGCCGAGCTCCTTCATGGCTATGCGGTTAGTGTACGCGTCTTCGGCGTGGGACCCGGGTTTACTTCCCGGAGGGAGCTCATGTGGTTCGGATTCCACATTAATCAGTAGGCCCCGTCTCATATAGCCTTGCGGCTGAAAGGGACGTTAAACCCAAAATTGACTCAACTTATTTGTCTGCCTCTACCACACACACTACAGGGTACAACTTTTGGCCTTTTAAGTTAAAATTTTCAGAATACAAGCACGAGACACATTAAATTTCCTGTATAGATTTTGGCGGCATATCAAAGTAAAATATCAAAATGGTGGCCATTTTTTCAGAACAGCGAGTATTCATGCTACGAAGCGCAATTTTCAGTCTTTTAAGTTGAAATTTTGACGGTGGAAGCACGAGATATGCTAAATTTGCTGTATAGATTTTCTCGGCAATCGAATGTAAAATTTCAAAATGGCGGCCATTTTTTCAAAACAGCAGTAAGTAGAAAATTGTTTTAAGTTGTGACAATGACAATCTTGAAATATAAATCACATTTTAACACTTTTACCCCAAAGACATTGAGATATTTCGAAAAAACCCGATTAAACCCGAAAAAACTCAATTAAACCCGAAAATACCCGGAAAAACCCATATGGGCCCAGGTGGGTTGGGCTTTTTCAAAAAAGCCCGGGTTTTTTCAAACCCTGCCTGTAGCTGTACTATGATCCATAAAAATAGAATTCAAATACCGTGTTCTGACTCTGTTCGTGTTATCCTCCCAGAAGCGTACACTCACATCCATTTGAGTTCTTTGCGCAACACTATTTAAACTTTCATCAAATCCAATGACATAATGTTCGCACTCTTGTAATACGGATTTAAGTATGGACACAATCCGTACACGATGCTATATGACACTTTACGCGATGTTTATCGGAGTCGCTCCGACAAGCGTCAGCATCATTTCCAATATGTGGAATTTAATTCCATTTTTCCCGACTTTTTTCGCAAATTAAAACTGGAAAAAGGGGGAGGGGCCGTTGCCATAGAAACAAACGTTTCCATAACAACGAATCCTGTCACTGCTTGTCAGTCTAAAACTGTTTGAAGAAAAGAATAAGTCGTAAGTGGGAATCCTTCACCCCTGGTGGGGATGTTCATGAAGCTATCAGCTTATGTCTAATTACGTTGGAATATATTAGCCGTTTCTTAATTTTGAACATACTAGATTCGATCGAAACGAAAAAACTTTTTATCGGACTTCTAAAGAGAATGAAATAAAATAACTAAATACATGACCGTGTTTATTATCTCTAGGATTCCCAGTCACGACCCCCCTTTTCAGTTTTATTAAAAAATAAAAATATAGAAGAAGAAGATGAAAAAAAAAAAGGAAAATAGAAGAGGAAAGAGGTAAAGTAAGAAGGTAATAAAAAGGAAACTGTTACTGCATATTTTGAAAAATATGGTAAAGAAAGTGAATAATTATCGAATTCCAATAGCTATTGGGTTAATATTTGGTATTCAGGTGATCAAGGGTAGACACATGTTAACCCATACATCCCCGATCTAGATCCATTTAACCCCAACTACCAAATTATCCCGATCTAGATCTGAGATAGACGAGAAAGTTTAAGTTTACAGTTTATTCAATATTTCCAGAAGTTCTAGACTAATATCCAATACTTGAAAAATAGAGGACGAAGTTGATGGCATGTTAGAATCGACCACAAAGAAAAAAAAAAAATCAGAGTATTACATATTCGTAGAAGATTTTGACTTTCACAGTTCTCCCATGCTGATCATTCGTTCAGGCTACTTCAGTCCTTTTTACTTCCTTCATAGAGCCAACTTAAGTTAGTATTAACATTCAATGAGTTTAATTGATAACTACCATTAATTATAATAAATCACACATATATGTCAAAATAATGGATGCACTTAATACTAAACCTACATTTCACTCACACACACATTCATACAGGACAATGTATACTTCGGGTTGTATTTAGTTAAATTAAACTAACCTAACTACATTACTATATACATTTATTACATTTCAATAGAAGAAAAATTAGTTGGACATAACAGGGAAAAATTTAATACATGGAAAGAATGTTTCATTAACATGCATAGAAATTCGCTACTTGCAACAAGATCAAATAACACATTTCTCTTCCTATATATATATTAAAAGTTGAATTACATGAAAGAGAATTTGACAAAAAAAAAATGAAAGACAAAAATAAAAAAATTCAAAAATCAATACATTTAGGATTCAATGTAATGAATATATATATATCGTTGCGGAAAAGAAAGAAAAAAAAATATAATTGGTTAATCATCCTTAAAAAAAAAAGAAAAAAACACTTTAGTAACATTTTATTAGGTCTCTGTCCCAAGAGGAGACATATCGACAGTTTTATGAGTCTTTGTTCTCACGTCGATAATAGCTCCTTTTTTTTTTCAACTCTCTTTACGCACTGTGGTTTGTGTCCATGAGAGTATTCAATTGTTTTTGTTTTAACTATAGACAACTAATTGCTTCATATCACATATATGTATATCTATATTTCTCATTTCGTCACTCGACGCACTTTATCTAAAATTTCAAAGTTTGTCAATATTAAGGAAAACTTATCAAATCCAGTCACAGATATTGGGAACATATTTACATATTCCGGTATTCACATTAAATTATTAAACAGATTTCAGTTCGTTGAATTTAAGATCACTAATTTTTTTTTCCTAGTATAGATCTTATAGTTAAAAGATTCTAAATATTGAATAGTTTGGTTTCCGATCGTAGGGGAAGGATTTGTTTCATGGTTTACTAATGGAAAAAGTCGTTGGAGGGGCGCACTGTTTCGTAGGTTGCTAATTTCACTCGCAAAGTAAATTTGGGTAAGGATTAGGGTTATTCTTATTTATCTTACGACCCGCTACTTGTTTTATTCACATGCAGTATTTAACATTATATTCCACTTTAATAGTTACAGAAATTAATAACAACTCAACAAAAAGTAATTTATGACAATTTACGCGGTAATACTATATATCACAAATAGTTGGTTAATACCGGGTGTCAAAAATCTATGGCAACCTAACAAGACCAGGGTAAATATCGAGCCCATTACATACATACTCGCATATATATATATATATCACTCAATACAATAAATTTTACTTTAATATCCATCGTAGTATTTTGTCGACGTTTAAATTCTACATAACCGTTCATATTCGACAAGTATTCATATTTTATAAATATTTATATTTATTTGGCTCAAAGACAAAACAAAAACCCTGACTATCAAAATTCACCTTTTTCCTTCAGAAGGTTGCAACATTGTATTTTATATGTATAAACCCGATAATCAATAATCATTTTCAATTTACTAAAGATCCGCGTATATAAAAAAAAAGTTGGTGTTATTTAATAAGTTGACATAAGAGGTGGAAAATGCAACAAATAGAGCAGGCACGTAACTTTTAAAACTATGTAAGTACATATATATATGTATATACAAAAAAAAATCAATGTTATTGGAAACTAGTGGGCCCAGACTACTAATACATACACACTATATGACCAATCAATAGAAATAAAAACCAGAAATCAGTAATCAATTGATATAAGTTGTATGATCAATGAATAACGAAGGTTTCTAGGAATCTGAAAGCATAGTGTACCTTCCCGTCAATTTCTCCCGTGGTGGATTGAATATCGCGAAAATGGTTCTGAGTTGTGCTGCAATACCTCCACGAATTGCATCCCTCGATGTCTCAGTTAGTACATACGATCGAAATAGGTGATATGAAATATTGTACGTTTTCATGAGTTTCAGAAACCGGGGGGGGGGGGAGGTTGAAATTTAAAAAAAAAAAATCTCGAAGTAATGAAGACAGAGAGAGATAGAAAAGAAAGAAGACGAAGAAATAGTGGCGCCAAAGACTTAAGTGGGAAATAACTAACGCTACAAAGACAGAAATCGAATTTCGCTCTCAACAAAATCCATAGCCAAAATATTCTTAACATGCCAAAAGGGTGGTCTACTCAAATACGTAGACTCAAGGAACGCCCTGCTGCCAAGGATGCAAGTTCTGTGTCCATCAGATCCCAATCCCACAAGAGTTTGGTTGTAAGATTGAAATCCGATCCCCGTATCCGGCCCAAACCAGCAGGTTCCCGGAAATCGTCCGGAAGGTTAGAGAAGGCGCTAATTTAGAATTTCAAGAAAAGAAAAAAAAATCATCCGACCTCTTGGAAACTAGAAGATTCCAGAATAGGGATGAAATTAGAGTAATAGCTAAGGTATCCCTAATTAGTAATTCGCCAAAAATAAAAAAAAATTAAATAAATAAACTGAATTTTGGATCGGTGATTTCAATTACCGAAACATCACCGATGGCTACCCAGCGCAGACATGCCACCGTCTGGGACGTCGTTAATTTCCCTCATCTAATTAAACTAAGAAAAGAAATGAAAATACTTAAAGGGACTAGGGGTCGACATCCGGGTACGCTATAACATAAATATTAATTTAGTAGCAGTTAATTTAATCGGATAGTCCGAACTGAGTTATATGAACACTGCACAATAAATAAATAAGGTAAGCAACAAAAAAAAAAATCTCGGAGAGGCAATGAATGCTAAAGGTACAAATGACCGAAACCTGTACTTTTCGATGATCACAGGATATAGCAGTTGGTTTTCTTACTTATCATTTCTGTCATCCTTTAGAAGTAATTCCCACATGATGCTACTCTATCTATTGAAAGGCTTAAGATCTGGGGCTGTTGTTAGGAGGTACATAAATGCAAAGTAACACACAATTCCCAACTATAATTTACTATCCAAGTAGCAAACTCGGTTGGATGAATGCACTGGTGTGGAAGTCAAAACGCGAGAGATTTTTTTTTTCTTTTTCTTTCTTCGTAAACATATTCGTATTTTCACTATATAAAATTCACTAGGCCTATCCATTTAAATATAGGGGTCATCATTTCATTCATATTATATATCATATTATTAACATATCATTACATTCATTCATTATCTACTAATTTCCACACGAAGTAATATTTTATAAACACCCTATTTCGTACATTTTACACGCAGGCCATACACATATTTACGTTACGCAGTAATAAATATATATATATAACTATCACAATCTATCACGCTCAAACCACCACACGATCACATTCATCGAACCACGTACTCTTTATTTCGAAGCACCCAAATTGTATTTACCTTGCAGGTTTAAAAAAATTCATACATGTATTTACGGAAAGTTAAATCGTCAATGATTAATCTATTTCTGATTTGTTGATAAAACTGAAGCAACAATGGAATTTTTTACAGCCACGGGAAAAGAGAATTTAATACTACATTTTTAAACAAACAGTAACAGCATATGGGCTTTACTTCTATTAAGAAAATAGGTGTTCTTTATTTCAGCGGATTATTCATTAACTACTGGACCTAGCAAGCTGAAATTTTCAGTACAGTAAGATCTCATGCTATTTTATACGAAGGTATACTCATCCGAACCGAAAACCATGTCCAATGAAAGTAATTTTTGAATAAATGACTAAAATCCAACAACCTAGATCACTAAGTCATGCGATGTCGTACTGTCAACAAACAATTGACTACCGAAAACCGACGCTATGGCGCTGTAGTGGAGGCATAATTTACCGTGTACTGAAATGTATACTTGTACTCATTAATCAGAAATTTAATATTTACTCTGGTTTATTTATGTTAGAAAAATGGTACTAAATTAAAGCATATTTATACACTGTCCAAATCGAAAATTCACACACTCACACAAAACTACTAACTACATACACCACTGTTAGTACTATACATAAAGACAACTAACTAAACTAAACATGCACCATTTAGTTACATGCATGTTGACGAAAATAACCTAACACATTAGATTTAAAATACATTACTCCCTCGTCGATATATACAGTCGGCTCTATTTAATTTAGAGGGGGCAAAATGAGAAAGGTAAACACTAGGTCTAATTGACCTGACCAATTGTTTACATAATGATTGCCAAAAATTGATGCCCTGGGGGCACCTTAATGAGGTTTATGGAGGGACCCTTCCCCTGAGAGGGGAAAAGGCCCTAAAACAAACAATAACTAACCCATTCCCCCGCTAGAATTGGTTCAATTCAGAAAAGGGGATAGGAGCCCCTTTTTGTTAGCTTAAGCTGCCATTCCGAAAGTTAACATTGCAACTATGAAACCTACTGTGTACATGCACTTACTGACTAATAAAAAAAAAAATCACATTTACTATACACACTATAATATATGTACGAAACCAGGTCGTATTGTCCCTAATCCCTAACTGAGTTTTAACAGATCAAAAATCACTTTCCTATATTGTCTATTCTTTGGCTTGGATAACGAGCAATATGGCGTCTGTAAAGCTGGTTCCCATTTCTCCTTTATTTTTTACAGTTCACTTCACGAAAAATGTAAGTTTGTCAGCTCCTAAATCATTATACGGCGTTTATCAATGAAATTAACTGGATATTACCTTGAGATAGTTAGAATTTCCATCCTTTTACCGCAGATATGTAGAAGAAGAAATCACGGGCTGCTCCTCGTAGTGTGTCTTCTATTATTCTAATAACATTGCGCCGAAAAAGCCAGAGGTAGGAGAATTCCTCCAATCAGAAAGAAAACTTTAGCCGCGGAAATTACAAAGCGAATGGAAATTTGGTAAATCCAGATATAACCGGATCTGAAAGTGACTATGGACTACTGAGAGGGGGTGAGGGAAAAATTAGGTACCTGACTAAATTCTACATTGGTCTGAAATTAAGAAAATTTATATCCAATAACGGAACTATGTTTCGGTATGACGTCAGAATGGTAAACCTTGTAACTATTCAAGTTATATATCCGTAAATGGGATTTACACTTAATCAAAATATAAATAAATATATTATACAGTGGGAATATGGTTACTAACAAAACCTTTGGGTTTATTATATTTAATTCGAAGTAAAGAGAGTAAATAAATTGTGTAACTAAACCGAAATTGAATTAAAAAAAAATTTACTAGGTACAGGGTGCGTAAAAAAAAATTGCCATTACTTTCAACTGTAATGGTACATTACAGTTTTCCCCGGCCCATTAACAAAATTTTGTTAGAATAACAAAATTTTGCTAATTGGGAATACTAACTAATGATGTTTGTTAAATTAACACACTCATTCATCCCATTCAAACGTTACCAGTCACTCTAGGACAGTATATTATATCTACTTGGGGTATTGCGCAAGTAATTCACTACGTTTATCTTCTGTACAATTGAAAATCTTTAAATTTCGAAAATTGTGAGTTCCGATACTTTCACCTTTGAGATTATACAAAACAGCGCAGTTTTTTAATAATTTTTTCACGATAAACGGGCCAGTGAAAATTTTCATCCATTTGGCGGATTCCTGCTTTATTATGGACGATAAGTTGTGTAATTTCAGCATTACTAGTTGACCTTCTTCCAGAGTAACAGAATGTGTTGATCGTTTACTAGAGTTTCGCGAATTTATATCTATCTCAGTAAATTTAAACCTATTTTCAACGGAATCTAATTGTTTTGGCCATGGGAACACCTTCCGGTAGTTGTCAACAGCAGAGTAACTCAGAAAGCGTTCCGCCGGCGTGCAACCAATACTTGAGCAATAAGAATTATTAAGAAGGTCCTGTATTTTTACAAGATATCTATTCCAGGTGGTTTGATCTTCATTACACCATAACCGAACTAACCTATTGAGCTCTTTATGGCTGCGTTCTGTTATGCTGTTACCCTGAGGAGAATAGCTAGCTGTTTTCTTGTGTTTAATTTTATACTTAGCACAGAAATCCTGCCACAGTTTGGACTGGAACTGTGGTCCCCTGTCACTTAAGAATTCTTGAGGATATGGTAAAAGGTGAAAATATCTTCTCTCTAGTACCGTTATTATTTCTTTGGTATGAGCTTTTCTGAGCGGAAGAAAAGTAACAAAACGAGAGTAAATATCTATTAATGATAAAATATAATAGTATCCCTGGCTAGGTGGTAATTTCCCAATAAGGTCCACCCCCAGAGTCTCATGGGGTACATTTGCTCTTATGTGATATTCTTGCTGAGCTATGGTTCGGTTTGCGAACTTTGTTTCCGCACATTGGATACAGTTTCGGATGAAATTTTTTATGGTAGCTTTTTGATTTTTCCAATAAAAGATTGCGCGACAAAAGCGATAACATTTTTGAACTCCAAAATGACCTGTGGAGTGAACAATACTGATAATTTGGTGAAGACAAGCCTGAGGTATTACTAAAAGCCATTTTTGAACTCGCAACGGTTTTATGTACATTAACCCACAATGCATTGCGATTCTATTCTGATTACCACTATTTTCAAATTGCCTTAAGAACGTTTGACATAATTCATCAGTTTCTTGATTTTTCTTGATATGATTTAAATCAATGTCAGCATATTGTGTTTTCGTTAGGAAATGCACATAATGGGTTTCGGGTTCAAGCAATACCTCAGGCGGGTACCTACTAAGTGTATCGGCGATAATGTTCTCGCGGCCTGGACAGTGCTGAAATGTTAAATCAAATTTCTGTAATTTAAGTAGGATCCTGGTGGTTCTTGGTTCAAGGTTCTTCTGAGTGAAAGCATGAGTAACTGCTGCATTATCGGTATGAACATACGTGATACGACCCATAATATGTTGTTCAAAGTGCTCACATAGGAACAGAACGGACAGTAGTTCCAACTGAGATATCGACAGAGACAATTCGTAAGGCTTTACCCGTCGACTAGCATATCCGATGACATTAGGATCTTCTTGACCTGCTGGATATTGTGCAAGATAGCCAGCCAGATTTTCCATACACGCATCACTGTGTATGTGAAATGGCAGGGAAAAATCTGGCTGACTTAGAGCAGGCGGATTGCTAATAAGCTCTTTTAACTTATGGAAAGTTTCCAATGTTTCATCGTTCCATGTGAATTTTTGATCCTTTTTTAATAGTTGATATAATTTAGCGGTAAGTCCCGAAAAATTTGGTACGAACTTTCTCCTCCACCCTATGAGGCCTAGGAACTTTTGTAATGCCTTCTTTGATTTCGGAACCGGAAAACAACGAATGGGTTCGTTTAATTTAGGGTCGACTCTTATCGTTTTGCCACTAATGATATGACCTAAAAATTTTATCTCCCGTGCGAAGAACTTACATTTTTGAAAATTTAAGGAAAAATTTGCCCTCTTGAAAATTTCAAAGGTTCTTTCTAAATGAGATAAGTGTTCTTCTTCCGTGACCGATTTTACCATAACATCATCAAGGTATAAAACTACAAAAGAACGAGTTGAGTCGTTGAAAAAATTAGTCATAACGGATTGGAAAACAGCAGGACTGCTCTTCAATCCCTGTGGCAAAACGGTAAGGCAATATTGCCTTCCTTTATACACAAAGCTAGTACACTGATATGATTCTTTGTGTAAACTGATCCCATAATAGGCACTAGATGCATCAAAAGATGAGAACCAAGTGGCTTGTGAAACACGATGTAATAAATCGTCTATTGGTTCAACCTGCGCTTGTGGAGAAATAATTTTTGAGTTGGTAGCCCTGAGGTCCAAAACGGGACGTACGCCCCCAGAGGCCTTTCTGACAACATGAATAGGATTTCTGTATGGGGACATCTGTTCTATAGCAATTCCTAACCGTAACCACTTATTTAATTCGGCCTCAAACTCGGGTTGCATTGCTTGTGGGACAGAATAGCAAGGTCCTACAACTGGTTCGTTATCTTTTAGTTGAATTTTGTATGGAGGCGCATTAACACGACGTGGGTACTCGGAGAAGAGAGATCTGTACTGTAATAATAATTTACGGAGACCTGATCTAATTGGTGGTGGTAAGTCATCCCGAGTAGTAATGTAAGTGTCGATGTCTTGTGGAGAGACATTGCATTCGGCATTCAGGAATGGATCCAGCTGATCGTCCCTGTTAACCTCTCCTCCATTGAGAGGTGTCACTGCACAGGCAGCTTGACAGATAAACCTGGGGTCAAGCATGGGCTGATCCATCACTGGCCGCCCTGACTCACCGATTGCAATCTCTCTTTCCGGTATTCCCACTAACATTACATTTGGTTTATTAGTTGAAACAGTAACTGCATTCCCGAGACTATCTTTCATACGAATTTCTTTCTTTTCACGGTCGATGATACAATGAAACTTATCTAAGAATGGGCAACCCAAGATTAAATCCGTTCTCAAGTATTTAATAACAAAAATAGCTATTTCAAAAATATGGTTTTGAATATTAAGATTGAAATTTTGAACCCCTTGAACTGAAAAACTTTCCTTCCCAGCAAATGCACCCAGTGTAAGACCCGTGTACGGCCTTAATTTTGCAGAAGGGAAGCGCTGTTTCAATCTTCTCCACACCTCCCAGTCCATTAGGCAGAGCTCCGAACCACTATCGATGGTAGCAACAAGTTCAACGCCACCGATACTTCCTTTTAGGCTGGGAGATGCCGAGAAATAACGTTCTTCCCCCACCGCAAATGGCTCTTCATCGATTACGAATTTTATTATAAATTCTAAGGAATTTGGTGAGGGGTATTCTTGTATCTGAAACTCGGATTTACTATTATTAGAATATTGCATTTTGTAGTTAATGGGGTGTATGTACCCGCAGTTATCCTCCCCCATTTCATCAGGTAACTGCGGCGTTAGTTTGTCGACTTTACCGCAGTTTCGCGACTATCACTCCCATTTAATATTGTTCTAGGCTCACCGTTACCACGCACTTGCGAATGGATTGAATTCTGGGGTCGATTTACATTATTGTTACTATTATTGCTATTATTATTGCCCTGACTATTACCGTTCTCCCTTCTTCCGTACGTCCTGTTAAAATTCCTCCTGGTGTTATCGCCCCTATCCGGGTTCGATGCCATGTTGGTACGGTCATAGGGACGATAACTCCGGCGATTGTTGAACATGGGCCGATTCCTAAACAGTCGCCGGCCATTATTGTTGTTTTCTGAGCCATACCCACTAGGATAACGAGATCCAGCTTGGGTATAACTCAGGAAATCTGTCTGGCAACTTGCCGTTACCTTCGTCTTCGTCGGTTTTAGAATCTTTGCCTGTCGGGCGAAGTATCGTTTTGGTGGACCACCAACTTCCTTACCGCACAAGGCAGCTAAACGTGAGGTGACTTCTCGCACCGTTTGGCACAAGTGGGACGCTATGGCCCGGGACTCATCGGGTGGAAGAGCGTTAACTATAATATCTACAAGTTCAGCCTGAGAGGGATGTTCAGCTATCTGATAATATAGTTCGATAATTTTCCAAGCATAGTCCAAGAGGGACCCATACTTGGAGCGATCATACCGGAGTGATTGTAAGTTTCTCTTTTGGAGCCGTTCGATGTGCTCATTACAATATTCTTCTTTGAAAAGAATCAAAAAATCACTAAACGTCCGGATTTGGTATTTAACCGAAGCAAACCATGCGCCCGAAGCGGCGATCAAACATTTTTCAACTATCTGTAGGCGTTCCCCATCTGTAAGTTTGTACATGTCTAAATATTGCTGCAGTCTCCGCAGGAAAACTCGAGGTAACCCGTTAGTAATGTTCCCATCGAAAGTGGGAAAACGTTCAATATCCCGGAGGGAAACTTTAGAGCTCATACTATGCGGGGCAGGAAAAGAATCCAGTGGAATCAACGCGTTATCCTGAGCAGTTGGGGTTGTCACCGGATTTGCCACCGACGGAGTGGTCACTGAACTGAACGCTCCCATATGACCAAGAGAGGTTTTATAGTTAGTATTGACCATGTAAGGTTCGAACTTAGGACCCACCACGGCAGTAACCGACGGTCCGGCACATCTCCTTTCCCCTCCTGGCAGCACGCTGTAAGATTGTACCATTCCAAAAGTAGAGTGAGCATTTACGCTAGTGACTGTTGTAGTCACAACACTCGACTGCATCGGTACATCGAAATTACTCAACCATGATTTCGAGGTTGGCTGATGCGGGGGACAATACATGGTTGTGTCCCGTGCATCAGGCAACACTTGACTCTTTCCCGGGAGGACGTTACTCGTTTCTGGGAAATTTTTCCCTATAGAATCGCTATCAGGAAAAGGATAGGAGATGTCAGACTTGACGATTTCCAGTTTAGTAATCTTCCCCTTAATACTGTCTACCTCAGTTTGAATTCGACTAATTCTTTGATCAACCGACTCTAGTTTAGTTTCTATTGATAGGTCGGATATTACAACATTCAATTTACTTATTTCAGCCTGCTGCTGTTCAACCTTTCGTTCGATGTCACCAAATCTTTTGTTTGTACCCTCAAACCTTACATCTATTTCGTTTAGTTTCTCATTTGTTTCGTCTCTGAGCTGCTCGGTAGACTGTTGGGCCCGGTATCTAACCTGCTCCAATTCAGTAGACGTTTGCTCTTTCAGATTACTAATCGAAGAGGCAAAGTCTAAACAAATCTGGTCGAATTTATTGTTTAATACCTCGAATCGAGCGTCGGTCTCTCGTTTCGAGGTATCAAACTTCTCATTTATCTCACGCCTTAAGTTTTCACTATTCTGGTCTAACTTTTCATTTATCTCACGCCTCATTTCTGCATTCTCACGTCTCAGATCTGCACCATTCTGTTCTATTTTAACTTCCATGTTAGTGAATTTTTCGTTCATATTAGAAAATTTTTCATGCATCATTTCCATCATCTGGCGAATTAATGCAGACGTGTCAGACCCTCCAGATGACATTCCTTCCTTCGGGTTTGCCGTCTGATCCCGAGAATCACTTTGATTTCCACTCTTTTCCTCATCGTCGAGGTCAGATATCTCCGCTGGAGATATTTGGCCTCGGTCCTTTTCACAGTCCTCACAATATTTTTCTATTTCGCCGGTTTGCACCTTTTCTGCATTTTCAGCAGTGTCATCTAAATTGGAACAAGCAAAGTGGATCCATTTTTGTCCACAACCGGTGCATCTAATTAATCTTCGCGGGGCGCGAGATCTTTTCTCTTTTTCATTTAATGTGCATTGAGTGCACGTGATTTCACACTCGTCCTGTGATACAACAACCTTTTTTGTTGCCATAGCTTTGAGACACTTTACACTTTACAAAAGACAAGATATATATATCAAAAATACACATATACTATAAGATACTTATTCGCTATCCAAACAAGTATTATTCATAAATTAAAGGACTCCCATTCTCTTTCCTTCCTTGAAACCCTTCTAGCGTTTAGTTCTATTTTAGAAAAATTTTGACACTCCTTCTCTTTTTCCCCCTTAGAAAAGGAAACAAAAATGACAAAGTAGCCAACGACTCTACTTGTTTCACTTGACTATAAAATTTCTCGTATTAATTTCAATGTTGTAATCAATTCAACATGCCTTCAACCTCACTCTTTGACATTCTTAAAAAAAAATTTCAAATCTATCGGTCGCCATTTAAACGGAGATCCGTTGCCATGGGAACAAACGTTGCCATGACAAACATTCTTGTCGCGGTTCACCAATTCAAACTAATTGGCATGATAACTGGTATTATTCAATAAGCATTTTCAGATCCGTTACCCCAGTAAACATGGTTACCATGGCAACAGTCTTGTCACGTGTCGCCATTCTAAAACTGGAAAAAGGGGGAGGGGCCGTTGCCATAGAAACAAACGTTTCCATAACAACGAATCCTGTCACTGCTTGTCAGTCTAAAACTGTTTGAAGAAAAGAATAAGTCGTAAGTGGGAATCCTTCACCCCTGGTGGGGATGTTCATGAAGCTATCAGCTTATGTCTAATTACGTTGGAATATATTAGCCGTTTCTTAATTTTGAACATACTAGATTCGATCGAAACGAAAAAACTTTTTATCGGACTTCTAAAGAGAATGAAATAAAATAACTAAATACATGACCGTGTTTATTATCTCTAGGATTCCCAGTCACGACCCCCCTTTTCAGTTTTATTAAAAAATAAAAATATAGAAGAAGAAGATGAAAAAAAAAGGAAAATAGAAGAGGAAAGAGGTAAAGTAAGAAGGTAATAAAAAGGAAACTGTTACTGCATATTTTGAAAAATATGGTAAAGAAAGTGAATAATTATCGAATTCCAATAGCTATTGGGTTAATATTTGGTATTCAGGTGATCAAGGGTAGACACATGTTAACCCATACATCCCCGATCTAGATCCATTTAACCCCAACTACCAAATTATCCCGATCTAGATCTGAGATAGACGAGAAAGTTTAAGTTTACAGTTTATTCAATATTTCCAGAAGTTCTAGACTAATATCCAATACTTGAAAAATAGAGGACGAAGTTGATGGCATGTTAGAATCGACCACAAAGAAAAAAAAAAATCAGAGTATTACATATTCGTAGAAGATTTTGACTTTCACAGTTCTCCCATGCTGATCATTCGTTCAGGCTACTTCAGTCCTTTTTACTTCCTTCATAGAGCCAACTTAAGTTAGTATTAACATTCAATGAGTTTAATTGATAACTACCATTAATTATAATAAATCACACATATATGTCAAAATAATGGATGCACTTAATACTAAACCTACATTTCACTCACACACACATTCATACAGGACAATGTATACTTCGGGTTGTATTTAGTTAAATTAAACTAACCTAACTACATTACTATATACATTTATTACATTTCAATAGAAGAAAAATTAGTTGGACATAACAGGGAAAAATTTAATACATGGAAAGAATGTTTCATTAACATGCATAGAAATTCGCTACTTGCAACAAGATCAAATAACACATTTCTCTTCCTATATATATATTAAAAGTTGAATTACATGAAAGAGAATTTGACAAAAAAAAATGAAAGACAAAAATAAAAAAATTCAAAAATCAATACATTTAGGATTCAATGTAATGAATATATATATATCGTTGCGGAAAAGAAAGAAAAAAAAATATAATTGGTTAATCATCCTTAAAAAAAAAAGAAAAAAACACTTTAGTAACATTTTATTAGGTCTCTGTCCCAAGAGGAGACATATCGACAGTTTTATGAGTCTTTGTTCTCACGTCGATAATAGCTCCTTTTTTTTTTCAACTCTCTTTACGCACTGTGGTTTGTGTCCATGAGAGTATTCAATTGTTTTTGTTTTAACTATAGACAACTAATTGCTTCATATCACATATATGTATATCTATATTTCTCATTTCGTCACTCGACGCACTTTATCTAAAATTTCAAAGTTTGTCAATATTAAGGAAAACTTATCAAATCCAGTCACAGATATTGGGAACATATTTACATATTCCGGTATTCACATTAAATTATTAAACAGATTTCAGTTCGTTGAATTTAAGATCACTAATTTTTTTTTCCTAGTATAGATCTTATAGTTAAAAGATTCTAAATATTGAATAGTTTGGTTTCCGATCGTAGGGGAAGGATTTGTTTCATGGTTTACTAATGGAAAAAGTCGTTGGAGGGGCGCACTGTTTCGTAGGTTGCTAATTTCACTCGCAAAGTAAATTTGGGTAAGGATTAGGGTTATTCTTATTTATCTTACGACCCGCTACTTGTTTTATTCACATGCAGTATTTAACATTATATTCCACTTTAATAGTTACAGAAATTAATAACAACTCAACAAAAAGTAATTTATGACAATTTACGCGGTAATACTATATATCACAAATAGTTGGTTAATACCGGGTGTCAAAAATCTATGGCAACCTAACAAGACCAGGGTAAATATCGAGCCCATTACATACATACTCGCATATATATATATATATATCACTCAATACAATAAATTTTACTTTAATATCCATCGTAGTATTTTGTCGACGTTTAAATTCTACATAACCGTTCATATTCGACAAGTATTCATATTTTATAAATATTTATATTTATTTGGCTCAAAGACAAAACAAAAACCCTGACTATCAAAATTCACCTTTTTCCTTCAGAAGGTTGCAACATTGTATTTTATATGTATAAACCCGATAATCAATAATCATTTTCAATTTACTAAAGATCCGCGTATATAAAAAAAAAGTTGGTGTTATTTAATAAGTTGACATAAGAGGTGGAAAATGCAACAAATAGAGCAGGCACGTAACTTTTAAAACTATGTAAGTACATATATATATGTATATACAAAAAAAATCAATGTTATTGGAAACTAGTGGGCCCAGACTACTAATACATACACACTATATGACCAATCAATAGAAATAAAAACCAGAAATCAGTAATCAATTGATATAAGTTGTATGATCAATGAATAACGAAGGTTTCTAGGAATCTGAAAGCATAGTGTACCTTCCCGTCAATTTCTCCCGTGGTGGATTGAATATCGCGAAAATGGTTCTGAGTTGTGCTGCAATACCTCCACGAATTGCATCCCTCGATGTCTCAGTTAGTACATACGATCGAAATAGGTGATATGAAATATTGTACGTTTTCATGAGTTTCAGAAACCGGGGGGGGGGGGGAGGTTGAAATTTAAAAAAAAAAAATCTCGAAGTAATGAAGACAGAGAGAGATAGAAAAGAAAGAAGACGAAGAAATAGTGGCGCCAAAGACTTAAGTGGGAAATAACTAACGCTACAAAGACAGAAATCGAATTTCGCTCTCAACAAAATCCATAGCCAAAATATTCTTAACATGCCAAAAGGGTGGTCTACTCAAATACGTAGACTCAAGGAACGCCCTGCTGCCAAGGATGCAAGTTCTGTGTCCATCAGATCCCAATCCCACAAGAGTTTGGTTGTAAGATTGAAATCCGATCCCCGTATCCGGCCCAAACCAGCAGGTTCCCGGAAATCGTCCGGAAGGTTAGAGAAGGCGCTAATTTAGAATTTCAAGAAAAGAAAAAAAAATCATCCGACCTCTTGGAAACTAGAAGATTCCAGAATAGGGATGAAATTAGAGTAATAGCTAAGGTATCCCTAATTAGTAATTCGCCAAAAATAAAAAAAAATTAAATAAATAAACTGAATTTTGGATCGGTGATTTCAATTACCGAAACATCACCGATGGCTACCCAGCGCAGACATGCCACCGTCTGGGACGTCGTTAATTTCCCTCATCTAATTAAACTAAGAAAAGAAATGAAAATACTTAAAGGGACTAGGGGTCGACATCCGGGTACGCTATAACATAAATATTAATTTAGTAGCAGTTAATTTAATCGGATAGTCCGAACTGAGTTATATGAACACTGCACAATAAATAAATAAGGTAAGCAACAAAAAAAAAAAAAAAATCTCGGAGAGGCAATGAATGCTAAAGGTACAAATGACCGAAACCTGTACTTTTCGATGATCACAGGATATAGCAGTTGGTTTTCTTACTTATCATTTCTGTCATCCTTTAGAAGTAATTCCCACATGATGCTACTCTATCTATTGAAAGGCTTAAGATCTGGGGCTGTTGTTAGGAGGTACATAAATGCAAAGTAACACACAATTCCCAACTATAATTTACTATCCAAGTAGCAAACTCGGTTGGATGAATGCACTGGTGTGGAAGTCAAAACGCGAGAGATTTTTTTTTTTCTTTTTCTTTCTTCGTAAACATATTCGTATTTTCACTATATAAAATTCACTAGGCCTATCCATTTAAATATAGGGGTCATCATTTCATTCATATTATATATCATATTATTAACATATCATTACATTCATTCATTATCTACTAATTTCCACACGAAGTAATATTTTATAAACACCCTATTTCGTACATTTTACACGCAGGCCATACACATATTTACGTTACGCAGTAATAAATATATATATATAACTATCACAATCTATCACGCTCAAACCACCACACGATCACATTCATCGAACCACGTACTCTTTATTTCGAAGCACCCAAATTGTATTTACCTTGCAGGTTTAAAAAAATTCATACATGTATTTACGGAAAGTTAAATCGTCAATGATTAATCTATTTCTGATTTGTTGATAAAACTGAAGCAACAATGGAATTTTTTACAGCCACGGGAAAAGAGAATTTAATACTACATTTTTAAACAAACAGTAACAGCATATGGGCTTTACTTCTATTAAGAAAATAGGTGTTCTTTATTTCAGCGGATTATTCATTAACTACTGGACCTAGCAAGCTGAAATTTTCAGTACAGTAAGATCTCATGCTATTTTATACGAAGGTATACTCATCCGAACCGAAAACCATGTCCAATGAAAGTAATTTTTGAATAAATGACTAAAATCCAACAACCTAGATCACTAAGTCATGCGATGTCGTACTGTCAACAAACAATTGACTACCGAAAACCGACGCTATGGCGCTGTAGTGGAGGCATAATTTACCGTGTACTGAAATGTATACTTGTACTCATTAATCAGAAATTTAATATTTACTCTGGTTTATTTATGTTAGAAAAATGGTACTAAATTAAAGCATATTTATACACTGTCCAAATCGAAAATTCACACACTCACACAAAACTACTAACTACATACACCACTGTTAGTACTATACATAAAGACAACTAACTAAACTAAACATGCACCATTTAGTTACATGCATGTTGACGAAAATAACCTAACACATTAGATTTAAAATACATTACTCCCTCGTCGATATATACAGTCGGCTCTATTTAATTTAGAGGGGGCAAAATGAGAAAGGTAAACACTAGGTCTAATTGACCTGACCAATTGTTTACATAATGATTGCCAAAAATTGATGCCCTGGGGGCACCTTAATGAGGTTTATGGAGGGACCCTTCCCCTGAGAGGGGAAAAGGCCCTAAAACAAACAATAACTAACCCATTCCCCCGCTAGAATTGGTTCAATTCAGAAAAGGGGATAGGAGCCCCTTTTTGTTAGCTTAAGCTGCCATTCCGAAAGTTAACATTGCAACTATGAAACCTACTGTGTACATGCACTTACTGACTAATAAAAAAAAAATCACATTTACTATACACACTATAATATATGTACGAAACCAGGTCGTATTGTCCCTAATCCCTAACTGAGTTTTAACAGATCAAAAATCACTTTCCTATATTGTCTATTCTTTGGCTTGGATAACGAGCAATATGGCGTCTGTAAAGCTGGTTCCCATTTCTCCTTTATTTTTTACAGTTCACTTCACGAAAAATGTAAGTTTGTCAGCTCCTAAATCATTATACGGCGTTTATCAATGAAATTAACTGGATATTACCTTGAGATAGTTAGAATTTCCATCCTTTTACCGCAGATATGTAGAAGAAGAAATCACGGGCTGCTCCTCGTAGTGTGTCTTCTATTATTCTAATAACATTGCGCCGAAAAAGCCAGAGGTAGGAGAATTCCTCCAATCAGAAAGAAAACTTTAGCCGCGGAAATTACAAAGCGAATGGAAATTTGGTAAATCCAGATATAACCGGATCTGAAAGTGACTATGGACTACTGAGAGGGGGTGAGGGAAAAATTAGGTACCTGACTAAATTCTACATTGGTCTGAAATTAAGAAAATTTATATCCAATAACGGAACTATGTTTCGGTATGACGTCAGAATGGTAAACCTTGTAACTATTCAAGTTATATATCCGTAAATGGGATTTACACTTAATCAAAATATAAATAAATATATTATACAGTGGGAATATGGTTACTAACAAAACCTTTGGGTTTATTATATTTAATTCGAAGTAAAGAGAGTAAATAAATTGTGTAACTAAACCGAAATTGAATTAAAAAAAAAATTACTAGGTACAGGGTGCGTAAAAAAAAATTGCCATTACTTTCAACTGTAATGGTACATTACAAAATTCCAGACAAATCCCCGAATTCCCGACCATTTTTTAAATTTAAGACAAATTCCCGACTTTCCCGATTTTCCCGACTGCTAGACACCCTGAATAAGGGACTAGAAGTAATGGAGTTTTAGTGGAGAGTTGAATGAGATTGAGAGATTAGAAATACTGTAGATTGAGTGGAGAGTCGAATGATATCGAGCGACTTTAAAAGTACATGAAGTTGAATTGAAGATTAAATGAGGTCAAGGAATTAGGACTTCAGGTTCAGTGGTTAATTGAATGAAATTGAAGGAGTAGAAGTATTGGAAATTAAGTGGAGAATTAATCAGACTGAGAGACTAGAAGTAATGACGGTTGAACGAGGTTGGAAGCCCAGAAGAATTGGAAATTTAATAGAGAATTGAATGAGGTTGAGGGACTAGAATTACTGATATTGAATAAATGGCTGAATGAGATCAAGGCATTGGAAGCACTTTAAATAAAATGAGATCAAAGCACTGGCGTCTCTAGCAAGTAAAATTTGGGGGGGGGCATCAAAGAAAGTGATTTCAATGGTACTACCTAGCCCAACCTGTTTATTATCTTCGATTCCATTTGTTACCTTTCTGCTTATCTTCACGGACCTCCTAAGGTATATCAAGAATTCTGTTATAGTCGTTTCACAGCCTGAATATTATATTCCAAATAAATATTATATATATTATTATTATTATTATTATTATTATTATTATTATTATTATTATTATTATTATTATTATTATTATTATTATTATTATTATTATT
Source organism: Thermobia domestica (assembly GCF_964235325.1). Classification (NCBI taxonomy): domain Eukaryota; kingdom Metazoa; phylum Arthropoda; class Insecta; order Zygentoma; family Lepismatidae; genus Thermobia; species Thermobia domestica. The sequence continues at coordinate 29,917,567 of NC_137454.1, forward strand.
ATTATTATTATTATTTGTATGTTATTCTGTCGTTAGTAAATAAATTAAATTAGAATAAAATATTGAATATTTTGTACTTCAAAATATTGGAAGGGACGCGTCCCCCTCGTCCTCCCCCTTGACAGAGACGTCCATGGATTGAAGAACAGGACATAATGAGGTTGGATGGCTGGACGGTTGAATAAAGTCAAGGAACTAGAATTACTAGATTGAGTGAAAAGTTGGATGAGATAGAAAAACTACAAGTATTGGAAGTTGCATGAAGTGTTGAGTGAGGTGGAGGGAAGTATTGAATTACTAATTGAATCTATGAGATGCATATCTATTAAGTATAAATGAAACTTCTCATATCTTAAAACTTCCAAAAGATAAAAAAAAAATCTGCGAAGGTTTCGAGGTACTCCTCACCTCTTCCTCTGTGCATCTAAACAAAAACTTGTTGCTACGTAAAAACATGATGTAAAATTACTTATTTGTTCATCCTGTAGAATAAAAGTAGGGATACGTTTATACTCGATAGTAAGACTTCTTTCTCTCTTTTTTTTTCTTTCCATGGGTAATGGAAAGATCTTGCTATGTACTACTGCGTAAGATCTCAAATATCAAACACTTAAGCGATGATCCTGGATTGACATTCTATTAACAATCTTGAAATGCAAATCTCTCAGTAAACTGATGGTGATGTAATATGCGTCGGTAGATTTTTTTTTTTTTTTTTTTTTTTTTTTTTTTTACTTGCAACATTTTTACATAAGTATTTCGTGTGTGCGATAATAAGATTGAGTAATTCGCAATTCAAGATAATTAATTCAATGCTAGATCAAAATTGTCAATTGAATGGCTATTATTGTTGATCTTACATTGAAATACATACCAAAGACTTTTCATTACTTATAAATTAGGAAGAGAAAATCATACTACGAGATACAAATTTATTCCACTCCTTTTATTCTACAGGATGGACAAGCAGAGAATTTTGTATATCATGTCTTTTATATAGCAATGAGCTTTTCTTTAGATAGTCGACGAAGAAATAAGAATTATCTCGAAACCGTTAATAGATTTTGTTTTCTGGGTGCCGGAAGAAGAATTTTTAATTTGCATTAGAAATACTGAAGGTCAAGATGCAAGATAGTACATGAGGTCAAGATGCTAAGAGCACTAGAATTTGAATGAAAAGCTGTGTAAGGTTAAAAGAATAGAAATAATGAAAGCTGAACTTAAGAAAATGAAAGTACTTTTAGGCGAGAGACTAAAAGTATGTGAAGTTGATGGACTAGAAGTACTGAATAATGGGGTTAAGTGAATTTGAGGAACTAGAAATATTGATGTGATGTTTATTGATGCTGAGGATTAGAAGCACTGCGAGATTACTGCTAAGGATTAAGTGAGATTGATAGGCTAGAAATACTATAAGATTGGATGCTAAAGGAAGATTTGTCTGTGAGTCTAAAGAACTAGAGATCCTGCAGTTTAAGGTTGAGAAACTAGAACTAGTATGAGGTTAAGGTTAAGCTGGATTGAGAGACTAGAAGTAGTGGAGATTGAAGTTGATTGAGATTGGACAATTAAAAGAATTGTAATAGACTAAAAACAGTGTGAGATTGGGGTTGAATAGGGTCTTGAGTGAGGTTGATAGATTACAATTACTATGAAGTAAGGATTGGATTAAGTAACATTATACATCAATGCACGCACTATAAGAGAGAGAAATCACTATTACCTGTATGTTGCGTCGTGGGGTATTATTTTTCTGTACTATTTAGCAAACCTTACTGTTTTTCTATTCATGTACTCCTAATCTCATGATTACTTTTTGAACCGCTCCTTAATTCATCTTTTTTGCTATTGCGCTCGTGAAAAAATATGAAAATACATATGGAAATACTGTTAATGAAAAGTAGGACGCTGGTGAACTCCTTATAATAATCATAAATTGTTCACTGTACAGTTATTAACGCTAAGAAGAGGGGAAAAAGGCAAACAAATTTACTAAATTGCGACCATAAGTGCAGAAGTTATCCTTTTTCTCGAACGTAACAGAAAAAAAATATGAAATAAAAAGTGGTTAAAGAGGTAAGGCGGAGATTAGGAATACATAAATAAAAAAACAGTAAAATTGGCGAAATATTGTACAAAAATAATATCACAAGACGCACCACACTGGTAATCACATTTACTCTTTTATATAATTTAGGTTAGTTAAGAGATTTGAGTGAAGGCGTATAAGTACTTGAAGATGATACTGAGATTAGAAGTACAGAAGAGTTGAATGAAATTGAGTAGAAGATTGCGAGGTTTTAGAGATTATAAATAGAGGACATTGCAAAACTTGAAGTGTTGTGTTTTTAAGTGAGAATCAGTAGAAGTTGAGATCAGCTGATACATATAGAACGATATTAGGGAGCTGAGAAGATTGTAAGCCTACAGGCCCTCCTTTTCAACATTCTGGGACTAGCAATGGTCGCTTAATTTTTATTTTATTTTATTTTATTTTATTTTATTTTATTTACTTTTTTTATTTTTTTGAAGTAGCTATGTCTAGTCACAAGTTTATTTATTTATTTATTTCTAGACACAACGGGCTACATAACCCAATTACAGTGTCCGCTACATGTATTAAACAATCATCACACATTCGTACATTCATATTATAATACACTTATAGGTATAATACTGTTGCAACATCATTAATATTATGTCATCTACAATTATTTCTTATTACATTACAAAGAATTGCCTTGAATTAACTTATGGTGTTAATATTAATATCCAAACCTATTCTGTATTTTATTAACCTATTGTAGGTTGTACTCAATCTCCATACTGGTGACCTCTTGTTTGCATTGATGTGTAATCTGCCCAGTAAAAGAAATTGAAATTTTCAAGACGAGTTACATTTGTAAGAGTGTATATTTTAAAATCTTGAAGTAAATCGGTGCAGTAGATTTTATTGTTAAATATCTTGTATAGAAACAACATATCATGCGTTTTTCATCGCTGTTCTAGACTTAATGTATTAAAGTTTAAATTTAATGATTGACTATTGTATATCTTTGGATATACTTGTGTCTCCCTAAATGCCAAGTACCTTAAATATTTATTCTGAACTTTTTCTATATTATTTATGTTCGTTTCTGTGTCATTACGGAGGAAAGAACTTTGACTAATAGGGTAGCTCACCATCTTCTTAGTTCCCTGTTTTCTTTCTTTCTTTCCTTTCTTTGTTTAACAAAAGTTGAGGGAATAGAAATTCTGAAAAGTTGGGGGGAAAAATTGAGTGACATTTGATAATAATGCTTACCTTTGCCTTTAAATATATGAAATAGATATTGCAATTAATAAACATTAAGACATACTAAAATAAAGTACATACGTGTTATGAAATTCCGAAATTTGCTTGAAGTTGCTAAAAATGACTTCTTTATTATCTCTTACAGATCTTGGAACTTTTGGATTGTCCAGTTGCTTGTAATAATGGTCCATAACAAACTGGAGATCTTTTCCAAACTCCTCTTCGGTCTCCACCAGCTCTCGAACCACCGCTCTAGAGAAATAGATTAAAAAATTAAAAAACAATTAATTAAAATTTTAGTTGATTACTAGTAAACAACTTAAAATAAAAGCCAGATCAAGAAAGAAATAATTTACACTGAAAATGAAAAATAAAGTTATTTTCCCGTAGAGTCAAATTAATATTGAGGAGATCTGTGCAGAATTCAAAGCTGAAAAGATTAATTAATTAATTAATTAATTCCATAGAATATAGAAGCTCTATGTCTAAACTGCTTACGTCACAATCATTAAAAGGCTTGCAAACTTAAAAATTAACAGCAACTTTAATACAACGCACGCTGGAACTTGTATTATTATTAATTTACAGAGGTATGATTTTTATGAAACCTAATTGCTTATTTTCCTCAGGTGTAAAATCCTACACTTACCTATATTTTACCTATCTTGCTTTTCATTTTTTTTATTTATTTATTTATTTATTTTTTTAACATTTGTCACTACTTGTTCAGTAAGCAGATAAGAAGTTGAAGTATATTGAAAATCACGTTTCATTTTTCATTCTTTGAGTTTCTAATACTTTGTTTTCCAATTCTGATAACATTTCCCGTCTTCATATACAGTTAACCAATTTATTTATCCATCCATCCATCTGTTATTTATACTAGACAATAGTAACGCACAACTAACAAACACGAAAATAAGTATAAATGCTTTAGCTAATCTTTTATCAGATATCGAAGGGCGTGGCAGTAGAAAAGAAACATTAAGAACAAAACAGCATCTGTGAAATATCCAGTTAGATGAATATTAGTACTTGGAACAAAGAAACCCCGAATTGAGCATGGAAACAAACTATTTACCAGAAAACAGTAAAAAACATTATCACAAAACACAAAATAATGTGAACAATAAGCTCTTCCGCTATATATTTTATCAAATAAGAAAAGAGATTTTCGGACGAAAATTATAGAATAGAGTAGCCGTAAAGAGTCCAGTTGAACGCCATATTAACATGTTGAAAGAAGAAAAGACCTGCAGTGTTATGGAAAACACACTACTTACCAGAAAATATAACGGCAAAAAGATAAAGAAAAAGAAACTACTTACAAGAAAATACGTATAAAAATATTATCACATAACATAACATATGCACTTTCACTAAATATTTCTTCGAATGGTAGTGGAACAAGTAGGAGGAAAAGAAAACTTAAAGAACAAGGAAGTAACTGTGAGAAGATATAATGTGTTAAAGAAAGAGTGTATTATATCGCATTAAGGTGGATACCAAACCATGCAAAATATTGAAGTTTTGTCAGAATAATTTATTTTTTCTTTTATTTAAACAGATTGATTCGGAAAAAATTTCAGAATACTTATTAATCAAGCTCTCTGAACATGAAGCACACAAAAGTGTAAAAAAAACATTGATATTGACATAAAGTTCCATGCCACTTTTTGGCATTTATATACAGTATAGTTTTACTCATTTCTATTATTACTTTCAATATACATATATAAATATATATTTCCTCTTTTGTTCATTTATTCCTTCACCCACTCATACTGATTCTTATTGATCAACCAATCTCGTAAGTTTTATTTTCCTCCACTATACATTCTCTCTCCAAACTTTAGAAACACTATCATGACTGTTTCATCATGGCGTCGCTCTGCACGTTGTAGATACTGTTTTTCTCTATAATATAACTTCTTTCTACTTTTCCTTCCGTTTCTGATGAAGCTATAGATTAATCACTCAGATTCAGACTAATAACTCATTTTGTGTGTGTGATAGTGTTCGTGTATCTCTGATAAGCAAATTTTATTTATAAACAATTTCTTATTAGAAAATATTACACAACACAAAGAAAATAAGCTTTAAGCGCTTCTACTAAACCATTCATCAGATAAGGGGGAGAAGAGATAGAAGAAAAAGAAGTTACTGTGGATTGTCCAATTGGGCAAAATATTGGACCCCAGAGTCACATGGTAGTAGTGCCGTGCCATGGAAAATCAGTACCCGGGGCGAGAGTATACGACGGAGTCCCCATACATATGAATGAGGTCGACAGACCAGCCACGGAGTGCCACTATAGTTAACACGAAGCGTAAGAAAATTTTCAAAAACAAAACCTGCTTTTCCTTGATTTTGAGCACTTTTTATTCCTTTTTTCCTCCCATTTAATATATGTGCACATGCATTTTCCTAACATGAGTAATATTTTCCTCTCTCATCTTTTCTTTCCTTCTTTTCTTTTTTCCTTCCTGAATTTTGGACTCCCTTACTTCGGCGCCCAGGACTGTCGCCTCCTTTCCCCACGGCACGGTACTGCGTGGTAGCTATGTTGAATGTGGAAATATAAAGCTAACAGGAAGTGTTCATCGATAAGAATATAGAGGGTAAAAACGGATAATTAATAATGTGTATAAAAGAAACGAGAAAGAATTGAAAAACATAGAACATAATAAAAATAGATTATAAGGAGATAATTAAAAATAAATAATAAAAAGAAGAATTTGAAATAAACACCTATACAAGAGTTCCCGAATTCGTCTCACCTCTTTTTTCCATACTCCTTCATTACTTCTTTCCTTCCCGAATAGAAACTTGCCTTTCTCTCTTCGCCCCTTCTCACTTTGCCCAGTATTACAGAAATCCACACAAAGCTAACCTCAGCTCTCAATCGTATTTTAACCCTTTAACGCCGGTTTAAGAGTAATGCTTAAGACTTTATTTATTTATTTATTTATTTATTTCCACAATCAATCAAGCCAATCTCTATACGGATTTTCTTTCTTTTCTCCGCAACTTTCCTAGGGACATTAAGTTGCGAATCCACCCAGATAGATCTAACGATTCCTTTCTCATTTATCTGATAATTTCTTGTTTCTGGAAATTGCTCCTCTCTTCCTCTCTTTCTAACAACAACAACCTAGATATACACATATATTTTATACGTAAAAAAATGCTGACTACCGGGCCCGAGCTCTCTTGGAGGCGAGATAACATGGTAAGGAGCGGCCTATATTATGGTTGTTAATCTTGCATGATGGCCTGTCCCGGTCGTGATTCGGAGCCTACGTTAATTGTAATTCCCTTCTTCCAATCCTTGGTGTTACATTAGGACGTAAATCACAAGGAACCCAAATATTGCTGACTTCTAATTCACGAACACACTTCAAGCATACAATATATCACACACACTGAACACAGGTGGCCTCGGCGTTGCTTATGATCTCACCATTATAATCTACACTGCAGGTGAGTATTCTACTTCACTGTACATAAATTACTCAGATGCTCATTCGTACGCGAGTGGCTAACGCGCGTGATTCTGTGCAAGTTGTTACGAGTTCAATTCCCGGTGGGTTGCTCACCTCGAATACCAAACACGATTACTGGTTCGGAATCCATTTTGAACACTTGATGCCATTGGTTCTGAAAAGAGGATTTGAACTCTAATCAACAAACAATGTACCTCTCAGACTGCGGTTCGAAGTCCTATAGTAACTTTCCAAACACACATAATACATTTGGAGAAGGATTCCACCTATGATTCCATCACTAAACAACCATGGTCTACTTAAGGGCCGATCTTAAATCACTATGTTGCATCTTATTGAAAACGATAAAAACTCCTTTTTTTTTCTGAAACTTACAAATTTTCAAACTCATGAAGACTTGCTTCCAGTACTGGGAAACATACCGAATGAATCTACATTTTCTTCGGCTACCACCTCCAACTTCTATCTTATTTAAAAAGTCAATTCTCCACTATTCATTCCATCACCGACCCCCTACGAACAAACACGTCCTAGCTTACATAGATGTAACTTCATTATCCACAAAAATAGCGTACGTGAGGGAGTAATTGAAAAAAAGTATGCAAGCCTCCACACACTTCGTAATCCAGCAAATTCTCATTTGAAAATGCCTCCAAAATATCTTCAAAACAAGAGCAATGCCTTGAGAACAAGATATAGCTCATCATACGCTAATCAACTCATAGAACAAAATAATTCTAGCTTTTGTTGATTAAAGGTAAGCATTAATTATTATTAAATTAACTTCTTAGTATATGTAAGTGGTAAACATATTTAAGGTGTAAGTATAAACCACCATTCCAACCCTTCATCTGGGTTCCATTCATAGTCACTTCATGGTCAAAAAGTCAATTTCCAGTCCCTTAACAAGTGTTCCGTTAAGCTCAACTGATCCCTCAACAAAACTGTCAAATTTCTTCATATGAACGCTAGACTTAACATCTCCAGATTGATATGCAAGTCAAAACTATAGAGTGACAAATTAAACTGCTTTTTCTTATCAGAAATGAAACTGTTAAAAGAAAAAGATGATTTTATATGTGTTCAAACTATACCAACAAAATGCAGTTCTTCTATTTCAAGATCTCCCATTGCAATTATATAAAACATCTCTACCCTATGCTCTGGTAATTCTGGGAATTCCTACCTGCTCCACCTCTTCTATCCGCAACTACAATATTACATGGTCCTCTCCTTTGTTAAACCCTCTAACCATAACCATCAACCTTACCACTAAAAAATTCAATCGAAAACAATGAACAAACAAAGATACAAATCCTCTCTTCCCAATTTCCTCCGTCAATATCATCCTAGTTTCCAATCCGTACAGAAACACAAATTTTGGCTATCCTTCACTTCACACGAAACCGAAAAGGCTTTCTTCTCCCAAATTCGTGTAGCAATGCTCTCTATCGTCCATATCCACATTCCAAGTACTAGTTTCTTTAAAACTCTGTATCTTCATCAAAGAAATGCCTCAAATCGACATGTAAAATTTACTATATATTCAACATCCACCAATCCAACTTTTCAACATCTCACCGCAAAGACCATAAAGAAAAGAAGCACATTCCACTGTACTGGTAATTGCGATTCTCTCAACCTTATTAACATCGTTAAATAAACCCACTGGCAAAACCTTTAAATCCTCTTTCGACCTGTATGAACAATCACTGATAGTAATGCAGTGCTTAAATATATAAAGCCTACAAAAGTGCATTCAACCACACTTTCCGGAATCATCCGGAAAATCCTTTTCTAAGACTCTTCCACATCTTTCAGAAAAAGATGGGAGAGACACAAATGACCGTCCTATCCGCGGATCACTTCCTGGTCATAACCGTCTTCACCTTACTATACTCATTTCATCTCCTACATACATAAAATTGTTTAAAAAAAAAATCGTAATTATTTTTCTATCTTAATTTTTTCTAAGTAATTTCAACTGTATTTAACACTCTTGCTTTTTATTATAATTATTACTTTTCACTACTTCATATTTTTAAAATTGATTAATATTATAAAATTTTCATTTCTTGTTTTGTAATTCCTTTTAAGGAAAGCGAATTTCTTATCTTATGTACTTGATAATGATTTTAGTCGGAAGGTTAAGTTAGTTTCTTTTTTGTATGTTTTACAGTATATATATATATATTTTTTAAAATACATGCGTATTCATTTAATTCTCATTTATACTTAACTCTTTTACTGAATAAGATTGGGAAATCTATAATTTTAGTTCAATACACCATATTGATTTCAACACATAATATTTAGTGTTGAAGTTAAGCATTTTTTTTTTCAGCACCAACGAAACATACATGTGAACCTGCAGTTTACGGTGGAAACCAAGATTTGCACCAAAATCGAATCCGAGTCTCCGTGCTTCAAAAACGCACGCGCTAGCCACTAGCCCAGCGAAAAAGATGGTATAAAATATTGAATTTATACAAGTTCATGAAGTTACTGATATATTATTTTCAAGACAAAATGTAATTCTATTTACGTTTTTAATCTAATCTTATAACTTACTGTTAATGATAGAAAACAGATAAAATTTTAGTTTTGTTTACGAATAGCGCTTAATTAAAAATAATTGACTTGGAATTATTATTTAACAATATAGCCTAATGATAATGTTAAGACTTGAAAATTAATGTAATTTTTATATTATAATTCATTAAAGGAGAAGCGAAACTTTGTTTAAAAAGTTTCAGGATCTTCGACATTGCGAGATTAAAAGTTTTCCAATAAAATAATGAAAGTAAGAATGTTAAGAAAAAATAGATAAATAAATAAATAGATAGATAGAGACTTAATCTTACTATTAGAAAATAGATAACTCATTGCATGCTAATACTATATACTATAAAATTGTGAACAAAAAGCAACATTGAAATAAGAGTGAAGTTACTGTTTTTTAAAATTTTTTAACTCAGAAAAATCTACTGAAGAACCTAATTTTAGAATGATTTCTTCTTGTTCCTTAGCCAAAACGCGAGCAGTTTTCTTGGAAATTAGTACTGTAAAAATGTTTCTCATAAAATATGAAGTGCAGCTAGTCAGTATTCGTCATTCTTTGAACTTTCATTTCGTCTAATAGTTCATTAAAAAAAGAGACAGAATTATCACCAATTGTTTTTCTTTTGATGTACCTTTCTGTTATCCATATATACTTTTCAAAAACAAATAAATTTTAGAAGAAGCTAACATATTTAAGATATGTAATTAATCTTTCATATAAGATAAATAAACAACGTACAGTAAAATATTTAACTTCAGTAAATTAAAAAAAAAAAAAAACTTACTGCGACCAACCAAAGACGATCTGGGCCTTGGAATACCTGGAGTTTACTGCATCCCATGTGAATGTGGCAAGGCATACATTGGACAAACAGGACGGACCATTGAAGCCAGATGCAAAGAACACAACAGTTACATCAAACTAAACCAATCAGAAAAATCTAGGGTGGCAAAGCAAAGCATCAACCAGAAACATAAAATTTTATTCACAGATACTAAAATAATAGCAAAATCTCAACAGTTGGGATAGAAGGATAAAAGAAGGTGTAGAAATCACACAAGAAGAAAACGAGCCTTAACAGAGACACAGGATTCCAACTGAGTCAAACATGGACACCAATTAGAAACCGCCATTTCAACCACCAATCAGAAGAGTCCAACCATACACACACATGAAGTATATATTCCACGCACTCTATTTCCCCATCATATTTACCTGAAGATGAGAACAATGTCAATCCCCGAAACGTTGCAAGATAGAACAGTATTTACCTGCTGCTAATCCGAGAAGTCCTGTTTGCAATACAACGCCAGGAAAGCTTCAATGGATATTTTATTTAATTCCTTTTTAACACAAAATAAAATAAGTACGTTACGAAAGATTATTTAATTTTAATTAATTATTCTTATAAAGACATAATGCTGTAATGAGTCCGAAGAACAATAATAATAAAAATAATTAAAGAAAACATTAAGTAGAAGTATTACAGAAAACTCATTAATATGTAATAAACTTAAAAGTATATATTTAACTTTGTAGAACAATGTGGAATTTTGTATAAATGTGTTCTTAGAATACGGGAATGAAAACAGAGAAATGGAAAGTAATCATAGTAACATCAAGAACTACCAGCTTATGTTGGAAAAAATCACTGAGATGAAGAGAAAGTTTCTGGTTGGGAATTAAAGTAGTAAGTAAGAATGTGTGTTTGTTTCTTTAGGTTTGGGAGTGATAAGTTCAACCAAAATACAAGTGTCTATAAAAGTACTATCATAGTTTAAAGTGATATTACGCCACTTTGGTTAATTATTTAAATGAAATTGGTCATATTTGAAAGAAACATTCAAATATTTTTGTTCATGTCAACAATGGACAACAATGGACAACAATGGACTACAATGTAAATAATGGACGGGATCAAACACAGAAAAAGTAAATTCTCTCGTGTTTACTTTGTGATTAATCGATATGGGTTTATTGTTGGATATTTAGCAGGCAGTTGCTCTTTCTGCTGGAGGTCACTTGGGAAGCTTTTATATTTCTGCACTGTTATGCCGTAATGTGCTAACGTAAATTTATTTCCTTTCGTTATGTTGTGTTGTTATTAAATAATAAGTTTTAAGGAGTTATGGCGACGCCACAAGAACGAAGTTGGTGTGTTTTCGCCACCGCCACAGAGGTCACCTGACTTGACAGTTTGTGATTTCTTTCTATGGAGTTACGTAAATGATGCGTCCATGTACACTCATGTCCAAAATGATTGTCGCATATCTATAGTTGTCTTCTTGTAAGAATATAATTTGATAATGATTTTGCAGGGTACTTTTAATACTGATACGATGTGTATAATCGGGGAATGTATACTTGTGGTAAATTTTATAGGAAAAGAATTATAAATACAAAAATTAGAGTAAGTAAAATAAAATCTTACTAAGTGGACAAGAAAGTTTTATTTTCGTTTCATTGTTCTTGTTTACTGCTCTTTTGACAAGAAATTTGCCTCATACATGTCTTTGTCGATTATACACATATTAACATTATAAGAAATACCGGGAGAATTCGCTATTAAGCTATATTCCTAGAACAACATATTTATAGACATGCGACAATAATTTTGGACATGAGTGTACCTCCAGTGCCTCAAAACCTGCAAGAGGTGCAAATTCGTATCAGTGCTGCCATTCAGTCTTTTTCAACAGATATGTTGCAGATGTGTGGCGTGAATGGGAATATCATCGCCACTCGTGAGGGCCACATTCAATGTCTGTGAGGTATAGTAAAAAAATACTTGAGCTTTTATTTCAAATGTGACCAATTTCATTTAAATACGATTATCCAAAGCGACGTAATATCGCTTTAAAATATGACAATTTTTATGGACACGCTGTATATCAAATAGCGGGGATTATGACATTTAAGGAGAAAGATGGTGAAGAAGAAACCATATACTTCATATTCCATGCTTCTTTCTAGATATTATTCTCTAAGAAAGAGATTGTATAAGTAAGCCTTGTTTCGTAACACTAAGTAAAATTTACACTGTTTCTTTTCTTCATTTTTTCGGACATTTCCAAGATTAGATCAAGTGAAGTTAGTTCAGTACTTCTATGTTATCAGTTAACAATTTCATTTTTAATTCATTGTAAGATATGAGGAAATTTTTAATCATAAGTTTTAAATTGTGTTAGGAGTATTTATATATTATTATAGCATTAATGGAAGAAAAATGTAGCAAATCATACATGCTTTTATAAATACATATGCTTATTTGAAGACGTAACTTACGGTTAAATTGAAGTTCGTAGAATGTAGAGGCAAACAAGACAAAAATACATTATATTTCTTACATTATTTACAGTTTTAATTAAATGTACACAATTATTAGTAAATAACATAAACCTATTCTTTTTAAATTGAACATACAGTAACATGTGTGTTTATGTGCAAATATAGTATATGGTGCGTACATAATACAAGAAATAACGGTTACTGCACATGTATTTCAGTTTTATTGTACAAAACATTTTCAATGCTACAACGTAAAGTTTAACGTAATATCTGCAAATTTAAACACAAGTTTATCTTAAATTCATGATAAGAAATGAAATAATGGCTGTGAAATTTTGAATCTCATTGAAGAATAGTACAGACTAAACAAGTATTCAATAAGAAAAGAGGACTGTTAACATCAAGAAATGTGTCGTTGGAAGTTCGAAAACGATTTATTAAGACTCTGGTATGGAGCGTGGCGCTTTACGTATCAGAGACGTAGACATTGAGAAAAGCTGAAATATCCAACCTGGGAGTATCTGAAATGTTATGTTGGCCAGAATGTTGCGCATATTATGGACTGAAAGGAAAAGAAATTAACACGTACTAAAGGAAGCTAATGAAGGACGACAGATCATGAAGATAATAGGAAAAAGAAGAAACAACATGCTTGGCCATCTTATTCAGCAATCCGATTGGATCACCGTGTTGATAGAGGGAAAGGCAGAAGGAAAACCAGGAAAAGGAAGACCAAGGATAGAATATCTAGATGCAATTACGAAGAAAAGACCTTTTCAAAGTATAAAACAGTTTTCCCAAGGAAGAGAAATGTGTTAAAATTTCCATGTTGCCCACCAACCTATGGTTGAGCTGAGAAAGATAGAGAGATTGAAGTTCATCGTAAGCTGGAAAACCTTCCCTATCTAATATATCCGTATTAATAAATTAGTCGATTCCTTTGTTTCTATGGAACTTTATATAAAACAAGAATATAAATAAGGTCAAAATAAATGGGAGATAGACATTCATATTCTTGTCTGGGGCATTTGATTTCTTAGCAAAGAGAAGCTGTCACATTGATATCTCATTGTACATAATACTCCTTCCAGATATGCTCTAATCTCTTCTTCATTTTAAAACATATCGTCGTATGGTTAAATATATTTATTGTTTAATATATCTTCATACCGCATATTTTTAAAGATATTCTCTAAGAAATGCCACGATTCGACATTGTGAACTTTGCAGGACCAAAATTGATAATTTGTTTATTTTTATATGTTAGAAACTTTTCCGAGCAATTCAATCTGTGTAAAGCGTCCTTTCTGAAAGATACATGCATGAATCTCTAGTTTCACAATTTTTTGTTTAACGATCTTTAAAGATTGCAGACAAACCGAATTTGAAAAATGTATATGTTGCAAGAACGAAAAGAATTCTAATTTTCAATATAACATGACTAAAATTGAAGATTATGATGATTTAGAAACATAAGGAATGTAACTTAAAATATTATTTTAAGAGTCATTTTTGTGTCATGCAAGTGCATCATCACTACAATTGGCACGAATTTAACCGGACCTAATACGCTTAATAATTCCAAACTTAAATTACTTAATAAAAAACTGATACTGCGATCCTTATTCTAATTCGTTCTAATGCTACCTTTCAAATGTATTCCAGTATCCTTGGTCAATTGTACCTTTCAAATGAAATCCTTGGTCAATTGTATTATCAATACCTTAAACTGGGTTCTTGTTTCAACACAATGAGTTTAGACTACACACAGCAGAACATATCTCCAATATAACTAGTTAAGGAAAGTTCGCAGACTGTTTTTCAGTGATGATGTGTTAACGTCATTGACCTCAAATCATTAACATTTTGTTTCCTTTACTCGAACTTAAATCATCCCTGATAAAAGTCCAACAAGACAGAATAAACTTCATGCTAAATGATCAAATTATAAATATAAATGCAATTTCAACTTCTAATGGACGGAAGACATTTGTCAGGTATTTTGATGCAGGAAATTTTACTTTTTTTGCAAATACCAAGGGTTCCTTTCAACACACAGGGAGATTGCATTCCAGGTATGGTTGATGTGATACTTGCATTTTTTTCAAAAGGTTTCAAAGTAAAGATGTTTTCTTATCAGCACTACTTCTACGTTTTTTGATCTGTGGGTTTGGCAGGGAATATTTTCTTCATAAATGCATTCCTTGTATCTAAACCTACTTTCTAAAAATTATCTTTAATCGATTTCCCACTTAATACTTTGTTTTTACTGGAAAATTGGTCATAGATGCATGGGGCTGGTTTCTTTAAAATATCATATCAGCTTACTCTCGTCTGGCAAAACATTCTTCTCTGGTTTCTGGCCGACTTGGTTTTCGCTGTGGTACATGATCTGCGCTTCTCACGCTGGTAATACTTGTATTGCTGCTCCCCGTGCCTCCTCGTTCCAAAATACTTGCCGGTACGTATCCCTGCCGCGGAGTTGATCCGCCATTACAACAGGTTCTCACAAGCCACCTATAAGGTAAAATGAACCACTAATCACTATTGTTACCATTATCACCCATGCTTCGCGATTCAACATCAGCATATCTTGATTAAATGTTTTTGTCCTGTAGCATCAAATTCGTCTGTAGTGCATTAGTGTTCATCCAATGTTTATTAGTGTTGTCTTCTAGTCATGAATTGTTTAGGAAGTATGGCTGCATCCGAATGTAGACAAGGACGTGTGTAATTGTAAATGCCGCATAAGTAATGCTTTACATCTTCACCAGAATAAATATATCATCAGAGTACTTTCGATTTCATTTGCAAATAAAGTTCCATTTGTGTTGCATTGCATCTATAGTTTGTTTTAGTGGATTTTATCTCGTTCTTTAGTGTATATTAGTTATCAAATGTTTTTATCCATTGTAATTTGCATATTATTGATATTCTTCATTTGTGTGATTTTATACGTATTCTTTCTCACTTAGGGGTTTCTGTTACTTTATTTATGATACATACTGCGTAGCAAACAACTGTTTATTTAACCACCATTATGGATAAGATAGGAAACTACTTTACCACTAACTTCAAGGAGTATACAAAAATATAAGAGAAACTTTATAGCGTACTGACATGGTGTCCATTCAAATTATGATTATTCTGAAAAAAAAAAAAAATCCATAAATACGAAATTCTGAAGTCACGGCAACCCCTGTCAATTTCTGTACCTTTGCGTATGGAATGCTATTTTTTTCTCCAGATATTTACAGTTTTTATTGCATTTTCGGGGATTAAATAGTAGAGACTACACGAATTAGTACAGCACAAAGTTTTGCAATACTGTTTAAGGTGTAATTTCGAAAAAGGCAAAGATCTGTCTATATGCATTACACTAAATAGAATTAAACTTTGGAGCTCCCTCGTGGCTATATGGTTATGGTACGCGCCTTTGACGTGGGAGACCCGGTTCGATTCCCGATGGGAGCTCATGTGGTTCGGATCTCAGGTTAAGCTGCAGGTCCACGTCTCGTATAGCTTCGCTGATGAAAGAGACGCTACATCCAATTCAATCAACCAACCAAATATTAAAATTAGAAATCTTATGTAGCATTAAAATTAAAATTAAAATTCGTATATAATATATGATGGTAAGTCAAAAATTATTCGCAATGTAGCTATAAATTTTCTTATATTGCTCATGCTGATCTCTGTTCTAGTTTACTTTATTATTATGCTATTGTGGTTATGCTATGAAAGTTTGATCCTAATTCGTCCATTTGTCTTCCTTTTGTTGTAGATTTATCATGGCCGCTCCATTAGAAGCATGTTATGTTGTGGTCATGCTATGAAAGTTTGATCCTAATTCCTTCATTTGTCTTCCTTTTGTTGCAGATACATCATGGCTGCTCCATTAGAAGTTTGCACAAAAGAGGAACAACGAACAGTGATCCAGTGTTTGTGGTCGGAAGATGTATCAGGGGCCGCAATCCATCAAAGACTTTCGGTATAATACGGGAACAGTGTCTTGCAGCTACTGAGTGTCTACGAATGGATTGAAAAATTCAAAAATGGTTGCACAAGTGTTACGCACGAGGAATAAACCGGACGAGTGACTTCATGAAACTCAAGTCTGTTGTGGATGATTTCATATGCAGAACCTTGACTAATTTCCTGATGATATGCCACTTCATCAATAGTCACTCGTCTGTCTAACAGAATAATATTATGTTCACTGCTTGTTGTTTTTATTTTGTACAAACTTCTAATGGAGCGGCCATGATGTATCTGCAACAAAAGGAAGACAAACGGAGGAATTAAGATCAAACTTTCATAGCATGACCACAACAGCATAACAATAAAATAAATGAGGACAGAGATTAGTATGAACAATACATGAAAAGTTATAGCTACATTGCGGATAATTTTTGACTTACCCTCGTATCTATAGTAACACGTATATCAAGTTCCTGATGGAGCATTTGAATAAGCGCCTAAAGTTCTATATGTATAGTTCCGTGTATAATATCTTTTGGATGCAACTACGCCTCAAACTCTTCTAAGTACATACATTTGTCAGTGGCCAATTGTGGAGATTTCATTTCGAACTTAGTTTCAAACGACTTAAGGAGGTAGACTACTAAATATTTTTCAAAAGCTAACAATTTTTCTTTTGCCAGTTTTTCGTAAATGAAAAGAGATAATGAAATGTAACTTACCTCAATAATAGAAAATGTTATTTTACACCCGAAAATACCAGTCGGAAGAATTTTCAGTGTTGCCATCCATAGAAATTACAGTGTGACCAGACTTTGAATTACCCAAAAATCTAGGTTATGCCAGCGAGTAGAAAAATGAACTCAACGGCAATTGATGACCTATCATGCTGTCTGTGTTCCTTGTTAACTATTTTTTAAATAATATTCGTATTTTAGTTCTACTGTTTATTAAAAATTATTAATTTTGTACTCTTTATTACAAAATAAAAACAAATATTATTTAAAAAGTAGTTAACAAGGAACACTGACAGCACGGTAAGTCATCAATTACCGTTGACTTCATTTTTTTAGTTGTTGCCTTAACCTAGATTTTTGGGTAATTCAAATTCTGATCACACTGTAATTCCTATGGATGGCAACACTGAAAATTCTTTTGATTCGTATTTCCGGGTGTAGAATAACATTATCTATTATTTTGGTAAGTTACATTTCATTATCTCTTTTCATTTGTGAAAAACTGGCAAAAGAAAAATTGTTAGCTTTTGAAAAATATTTAGTAGTCTGCCCCCTTAATTGTGTCATGATAACGTAAATCTAACAGATGGAATTTTTAAACAAGTACAGTAGTGAGTCTTGAGGGAAGTCACACCAGAAAAAAAAATTAAATACATCTTAACAAGCTAAGAAACGAAAGCTTACGTAATATACTAATTCTTGTATTAAACTTTCTGAACGTGTATGGTGCTTTCTTCCCTTAACTTGTAGGAATAAAATTGAAATATTACTTCCTTTACCAATATAGTACCAATGTTACTTCTCTCAAGAGCCACTACTTAAAAACTATAGCCCAATTTCTTTGTAAATATTTAGCAATCTTCAGGAATTTTGCGAATTTGTCTTCTAAATATTACACAGGGTGTTAACAAAAATGTGTCAAAAATTTTGGGAACAGAATTTTTTTTTTTTTAAATTTTGGGAACATCAAAATAAGAAAAAAAAATCATATGGACCTGTGCTTAAAAGTAGATAGTTTCAGAGTTAAAGGTTGCCGAAAACGTGCAACAAGTGAACTTTAAAAGTTCATAACTCCACTACTATGGGACTGGTCGTAGGCGGGTCAAGACATCACTGAGGAACTAGTATGTTAACTATCCAAACATCTATCTTTCAGAACATCCGGTACTTCTACAATCATTTTTAGAGAGACTGTTTGGGAGTACTTGATCACTCTCCACCTACCTCTCTAAAAAATTGGTGTGCAAGTGCTAGAGCATTTTTAAACATGGTTTGGATAGTTCACATACCAGTTTCTCAGTGATGTCTTGAGCCGACTACGATACTTCCCATAGTAGTGAAGATATGATCATTTAAAGTTCACTTGTTTCACGTTTTCGGCACCCTATAACTCCGAAACTATATCCACTTTAAAGCACAAGTCCATTATGAACTTTTTTTTCTTATTTTGATGTGAGGCTAAGTAATTTATTCCTAAAATATTGTGACAATTTTTGTAACACCCTGTATGTGTAGAGAGTATGAACTTATCACAAATTTGAGGAATAATATAATAAGCAAAAATAAATAAATAAATAAAAAGGAAACAGAACATGATGTTATTTGTTGTTTCTTACAGCAATCTTAAAATCCAAATTTTCGAATCTGTTCGTGGTTTATCATCAAGAGAAAAGGAAAGAAAGGAACTGGGGAAAACTAGGTAAGGAGAGGAAAGCACTTGATACCATAAACATTAAAAAAAAAAAAAAATGTCCTCTGATTACACGCAGGCTCAAGTAATGGAGGTATAAATATTAAAACGTTGTTACGTTGATCTTTCCATTTTTTTTTTTTTTTTTTTTTTGCTTCGCAGTTCATAAATTTATGGGAAACAAGAAATTTGATTACGGAGAATAAGAAATTTGATGTATAATTTCTTTTACATGTTTAGATTCACCTGATATTGATTAAATTTGCAAGTCTATGTTAGAAATTTATAGTCAGGCATTAAAGTCATTACTTTTTTACCGGTACCAATTATAAAAAATAAAGTTAAGAGGGAGCAGAAGTGGATACAGCTGGTATGGATTAACAATTTCCTATTAGCATGGAAACACTTGTCATTACAGAATCAGGCAGAAAAAAAAACTGACAATTTTCAAATTGAAATTGTGATCAGATTGATATGGTCTCTTATTCTCCAAGTTGACAATAACTTAAAGTGTTTTCCTCACAACAATTAGTTATGAAATACGCTCCATCTACTTTTTTTTTTTTTTTTTTTTTTTGAAAATTAACTTTTTACATTTTTTCAGATGTTTTCCTCATGTCTGAGAGCCATTCACGATGGTGTAACTAAAAGCTTTTCTTTTCTGCAGATTAATACCTCACAGACGTGAGTGTTGAGATTCACTGTAACACTATTGCCAGCTCAAATAATTTCAATCAACATGAAGCGTTGGTTAATAGAGCATATAGCATGAGATTCTCTAACAGAGACAGAATATTCATTGATATTTCAGGTATATTTCCTATACGGAATCACCAAACAAACGTTTGAAACACTAGTCAAACTCAACGGATGTGTCATTGAGCTATTTGTTGTATTTTGGGCAATATTTACGTGATATCTACTCATGACAGTTCTTCTCAACTCCTATTGATATTGCATTAATTAAGAATTACTGTAGATTTCCATTTGTACACCTTAGGTTTCAAGAAGTTGCAGATACGTGATCTAAATAATTCGTTTTCAAGGATAAACAACGTTTGCTGATAACTGGAAGATGTGATAAGCATATAGGTAAGATTAGTTTTTGCGCCTGTAAACCTGGTATTTATGTAATGTTTCTCTGTCATATTAGACAAGCGTCAGGATGGTTATCTTTCGCGTTTTTCAGTTTTGAAAAGTAAAACATTTCCATTTCAAAATAAAATCTCGTTTAAAACAACGGTCTTCCAACCCCAAAATAAATGTATGAACTAAAAATGAAATTTTAAATGATTTTTTAAAGAAATTACGGACTTTTATAAATACGCTGAGTAATTTGAATAATAATAAAATATAATGTGAATTTAATATTACTAAAAAAGTATAAATATGAAAGTATGCAAATAATTCCTCAATTAAGATATTATCAAAAGGGTCAGATGTTCTTACTTGTCTTCTGTATAATCTAAATTTAATGAAACTGGCTGTTGAAATAAAACAGAAGAGAAATGCCCTAACATTCACTTTTCTAATGAATCAAAAATAAAAGAAATTATATACATGTATTTTGCAACTTCGTTTTCATATCTACGATATAAATTGGATATATCTGATAGAGTGTATATATATATATATATATATATATATATATATATATATATATATATATATATATATATATATATGGTGTATCAAGAAGGATTTTACAACTTTGAAAACTTATATTGGTTTATTCATTTATCTGGCAGACATGGTTTTGGTGTCATTTTGTAGCAAAATACATCAAGTTTTGACTCACGTAGTACACTAGTTCAGAAACAAGCCACCACAAGCGCTGGCGGCAGTTACAGCAAAGATGGCTGCCTTTATTGGTCCCGAGCATGCTAGCTGTGTGTTTTGGTTTCAACAATCCAAGTCTGCGACAACTGTGCAACGTAATTTTCGTACAAAGTATGATAAAGATTACATACACTAATTTTTTTCAGTGGCACAAGTGTTTTATTGAAACTGGATGTTTGATAAGACATAGCAATTTTTCAAATCATCTCCGTACGTCGAACGACGTTGTAGAGAAAGTGAGACAAAGCTTTGTGAACAGTCCTACAAAGTCAACATTGGACATTGAACCTCTTTAGATATAAGGTTTAAAAAATCCTTATGTATTTTGCTACAAAATGTCACCAAAATCATGTCCGTAAGCTGAAATAAAATCAATAAGAGTTTTCAGAGTTGTAAAGTTCTTTTTGACACACCCTATATATATATATATATATATATATATATATATATATATATATATATATATATATATATATATATATATATTTGGTCTAGGAATTAATTCGTGCGGTTTTACAAAAGATGGCGTAACTAGCTTATTGTCCCATAGTTTCGTTGATCCAAACATGCGTTGAAAACTACTGTCATTGAGCATCTTGTTTAGTATATGTCAGTTGCTTGAAGCGGAAACAACAACATTTTTTCTTCAACTGAAAATGGCGCATTTTGTGCCTGATAAAGTGTTTTTGCGGGGAGTTATTCTTCATTGCTTTAACATGAAGAAAAGTGCTACCGCAAGTCATCATATTTTAGTGGAAGTGTTTGGTGACCATGCTCTAGCTGAGCGAACGTGTCAGAAGTGGTTTGCACGGTTTAAAGGTGGTGATTTCAGCTTGGAAGACCAAAAGCAATTTGGACAGCTAAAAGAATTTGAAGATGAAGAATTGAGAGCATTGCTTGATCAGGATTCGTGTCAAACGCAGGACGAACTTGCAGAAGCATTTGGAGTTGAGCAAACAACAGTTTCCAAACGTCTCAAAGCCATAGGAATGATTCAAAAGATGTCTTATTGGGTTTCACATGAATTGAAAAGAAAGACGTTGAAAGAAGAAAAACCGTTTGCGAATTGCTGCTTCAGACAGAAAAGGAAGGGATTTTTGCATCGAATTGTAACTGGTGATGAGAAGTGGATTCATTACGAGAATCCTAAACGAAAAAAGGCCTGGGTGAAGCAAGGTGAACCAGGTCCTTTACAACCGAAACGAGATATTCATTGTGCAAAGGTTATGCTGTATATATGGTGGGATTTGAAACGTGTGGTGTACTATGAACTTCTGAAACTTGGTGAAACTATTAATGGACACCGCTATCGACAACAATTAATGCGTTTGAAGCAAGCTCTGGCCTGAAAACGACCAGAATGGAATAACAGGCATAATAAACTTATTTATCAAGATGATAACGCTCGACCACATGTCGCAAAACCGGTCAAAACCTATTTGGAAAATGTCGGATGGAAAGTGTTACTCCACCCGCGATATTCACCAGACACTGCTCCGTCTGACTACTACTTGATCGATTGCATGAATAACGATTTGATTGGACAGCGGTTCACTTCTTCAGAAAATATCGAAAAATGGATCTTTGATTAGATTGCGTCAAAAGATGAGGAATTCTTTCGACACGGAATCCATAAATTGCCTGAAAGATGGGAGAAAGTAGTGGCTAGCGATGGACAATATTTTTGTTAACGTATTCATTTACTTTGTTTTTGAAATAAAGCTTCAATTTTTATTAAAAACCGCACGAATTAATTCCTAGACCAAATATATATATATATATATATATATATATATATATATATATATATATATATATATATATATATATATATATATATATATATATATATATATATACAGAGTGTATAGAATATATATATGCTATTTTTTGAATTTTTAATGTCTTCCTTATAACAGATCACTTTGAATATTGTGGTAGTGGACCTTCCTTAGATAAGAGTTCAATTTCTATCTCTGAGGCACACATTTTATTTAATTTCACTTTAACAAAACACGTTCTCAACTTATTTTATTGCAGTATGAGAAACTTTGGACTCCATTTGTGCGTTGATCGTATAATATTTGGCGTCCAAGATTATTACAGTTCTCGCTACAACTGACCAACACTTTTAAGACTTAATTCAATTAAACTGATATTTCATCTTTTTTTGTAATAATGTCAACAGTTCTCGTCAAAAATAGTTAAGCTCTATACCTTTCATGAATATTTTGTTTAAAAAAAAAACAGTACTTTTGCTAAGTGAAGTTCAAAGGAATAACATAATTTAAAGATAACATTTCAGTATCTATACATTATGATTCATATACATCTTTGATTAATATTGTCATTAGAGTTTAGTTCTTGTATTGCAGAAAGTCATGGTCAATTTAGCAGAGTCGATTTGAGCAAAAGAACAATTTCATTGTTATTCTTTTATTTGAGAAAGTTTTAATAGGGTTATCATTGCTGTAAGTAGCTACTGCCATGCATGTTATTTGCTTCTTTTTTATTTACATATATACTCAAATGTTGCAATTGTTTCTGCAATAGAGAATACCAACTAAAGATGAAAGACGCTGGAGGAAGCCATATTGACGTTCTTTGCTTTCACAAGAAACACTCCTACCTAGCGTCTTCGAGTTCTTCTTCTGTTGGACGAGGGCTGACATGTTTCCTCCGTGGGCGAACGGAGATTTTATGTTTTGCAGCCGAGTTGTCCAGAAGACTAGGTGTTTCTGAACCAAGGTCCAACGCGCTGTCAGAATCCAACTTAATTCTCCTAAAACAACAAAATAACCAAATAAATATTTCAGAACTAATAGGAACTAGTGAGGTTAGGCCATGTATTTTGTAAAAGTTCTATCGGGTCAACAAAAAATTTGGTGAATATTGTAAATAAAACGTGTATTAGATATTAAGAGCCTGCCTTACTAAAAATAATACGAAATTTACCATTTTTCTTTTGCTTGATTATTTATCATTGAAAGGAGATAATGAAATGCAAGTTACCACAATCATAGATAATGCTATTCTACAACAGATGAACCTGAAGAATGTTCAGTGTTGCAATCCACAGAAATTACAGTGTTGCCAGAAAAACAATTTCCCTAAAATCTAAGTTAAGACAACGAGTAGAGGAATGAACTCAACTACATTTGATGACGTATCATGTTGTTTTGGTTTCATGTGAACTACTTTTTAATTAACATTATTATTTAGTTTTAATAACTGTATGTTAAAACTATTTTGTTTATTACAAACTAAATACAACTATTATTTAAAAAGTAGTTCACAGGAAACCAAAACAATATGATACGTAACCAAATGCAGTTGAGTTTGTTCCTCTACTCGCTGCCTTAACTTAGATTTTAGGGAAATTGTTTTTCTGGCAACACTGTAATTTCTATGGATTGCAACACTGAACATTCTTCGGGTTCATATTTTCTGTTGTAGAATTGCATTATTTATGATTGTGGTGACTTGCATTTCATTATCTTCTTTCACTGATGAATAAACAAGCAAAAGAAAAATGGTAATTTTTTAATTATTTTTAGTAAAGCAGGCTCTTAAGTTATAAAAAAAACACATTTCCAGTAAAATAATTCTGAATTTATTGAAATATTTGTCGTGCACAGAAATGACGGCTAGTTATCATAAGTTTGTAAGTCTGCAAGAACGTTATAATTTGGTGTACTGTAAATCTGTGAATTAAAAAAAAAAAAACTGAGCATTTTAAAATATTGTTTTTCTTTCTTATCTTTTGAATCTAATTTTAAAATTTATAAGTCAAGGAAAAACAATTTGTTGTCCATTCTTGCAGAATAAATTGTTTTATAAATATAAGCAGGAAAAATTTGCTTTAGGGTATTGACAGAAAATTGATACATAGGGTTGGAAACTTAATTTCTTGACCTCCATACTTGGAAACACCCGAAAAATGTATTAGCAAAAGAATGGCGTTTTTTACTTTTAAAAGATAGGAAAATTAACAGCTTGAATTCTTGGTGGATCTGGCGACATAAACTGGAATTCAGAAATAAAAGAAGGAAAAGAATGAAATAATTGTCAACAAAAACTATTTTACTATACCATCATCATATTTTCTTCCTAAAAATGCTCGTTACGTTTGAATTTTCGTTCACATTTACTAATATGTAAAGTATCCAAGACAAAATTAATTTCGAGGGAAAAAGACTAAAAGCACGCAAGAAGTAAGAAACTTTTAAAGACAAAGATTAACGTAGTCGTGATTCTAAAAGTCAAAAATTCTTATCCGCTTGATTATATTCAATAACGAAATTTAAAAAATAATATTGACAAATTTGACGTCACAATTTACAGAAACCTTAAGAGCTAAGAAATATATCCCTTGAAAAAATAAAGAATAAAATTATTCAAAACTGATAAATGAGTTTATTAACAGTATATTTTTTTTCCCTGAAATTTAATATTTCTTCAGCTAATTCAGCGATTTGAAAGAGGAAATAATCTTATCCATCATTTTCCGATATTATAATTTCATTATCGACTAAAAGAGGCACTATTTGCAATCATGATCAAAACATAATATATCTAGAAAAGCATAGGTTAATCTACTTTATTATTTTAGTTAGAGTACGTTGCGTTCATAAATAATTACCTTAGACAATATTGTTCCTTTCTAAAGTAACAGATTTTACCCGACACGGACCTCAAATCTTAGCAATTCTATTTTTAATCTGCACCGATTCTGGATGTTTATTCACTTGTCTTGTGAATCAATAAGTGTCTTGAACATATTCTATGCTTTATGTAATGCATGCAACTTTGCAACGCCACAAGATAATTCATGGTTTCGCGGACAAGGAGTTCCAGAAAGACAAATCTTTTACCTTTGTTTATAATGACAATCTTTTACGACAGGTGAGGCTTCTCACCTGGCAACCTACTCCCACAGATGGCAGCACGTAACTTCAACAGGAGAACCAAGGTTGGCAAGTCTTTTTATAACATCTGTGGTTTATTTTAAGGATAGAAGGAGGATCCATAATTGCAGTGTCTTTCAAGACATGCTAATCTTACGTCGCCATATAAATTTTTAAAGAGGAGAGCTGTTTATGTTAGTTTTCTTCTCATACAAGTTTTCGTTGAGTCACAGGAAGAGTTCTTGCACTTCACAAATAAAATGTGAGATGCTTCTCTTTTTTCTAGATGTAGTTTGTGAATGGGAATCTTGCCAAGTTTACGGATCCCCTTTCTTTCTTTACTGTGTGATATCAAGGACGTTACAGAACTTATCTGTTTTCGTTCGGTTACGAAAACCTCAAAGGAATTTATTACCTTTAATACTACGTTTACCGCCATGCGTGTAAGGAATTATTTACGTAATGGCAATGTTCGGGCTTTATAAAGGCCACTGTAGAGTAATTTATAGACATGTTTAGCTATACAAATTTATTACAAATTTATGCCTTAGCTGATACTTTGTCTCAGTTCAAAAAATAAAATCGACTTAAGTATCTCTAGCCAACTTTCTTAGCAGAGCTACTCATATGTAAGGGAAAAAAGAATAAAGTGGACCACATTTTATTCACCTTTGGCGCAAGGCGCGCGTTACAGCAATAAAAATATTGTAATATTCTCTACAGTACGCCACAAAGATAGAATGTTTATATTTATAGATTACAGATATTGAGTGAACAAAGCGAAATGAGAATTAAAGGACATTTAATTTTTTATACATAATATTCTAGTTTATTATATGTAATGAATGTAATATGTGACTTAAAATTTTTAACGAAAACAACTAATAAACCATCATGGCGTTATTTGTGATCAATTAGTGATGCAACTATATCAAGGACTATCGTATTTTAGTTCTCGAGTATACTCTGAATTATCGAAAGTTGATCATATTTTAAATTCACATTATGCAGGATGTTTCAAATTAACATCGACAACGTTTGGGAGATGATTCCTGACACCAAGATAATACAGAAAGTATAGATCAACCTGGGTGCAGAAATCCGTCATTTCAGAGTTATAGGCTGCCGAAAACATGAAAAAATGAACTTTAAAGATCCATAGCTCCAATACTATGGGACCTACCGTAGTCGAGTCAAGACTTTATTTAGGAACTAGTATGTACCCTATCCAAACATCCATGTTTCAGAATCCAACGGTACTTCTGCAACAATTTTTATAGAGGTAGTTGGTGAGCACTTCAAATTATGTGCTCGTAGCCAAACTCCTATAAAAATTGTTGCATGAGTACCTTAGGATTTTGAAACATGAATTTTTGGATAGGGTACATATTAGTTCCTAAGTGAAGTCTTGACCTGACTACGGTAGGTCCCATAGTTGGAACTATGCACATTTAAAGTTCATTTTTTCATGTTTCCGGCAGCCTATATCTCCAAAAAGAAGCATTTGTGCATCCAAGTTGGTCTATACTTTTTGTCTTATCTTGGTGTCAGGAATCACATTCCAAACATTGTCGGTGTTGTTTTGAAACACATTGTATATTAAGGACGCATAATAAAAGTTAATTTATTTTATCCACTTTTGTTTTACTTTATTTTGCTCCGAAAATTCGATAAAATAATAAGCCTTTAGCCCTTTACAGAGTTTTACTGTATACAGTGTGTGTGCATTCATAAATATAAACCACAAGCGCAAGTATCTGTTTAATTAATTATAATGCAAATCAAATTATTGGATTATAATACAAATGAATTTGATTCGCCCATTAGCGACTTGCAGTCTGGAGTATTTTTGCTTCCTTCCGTGGTGTTATTTGTTTAAGTACAATATTATGAACAGACCGAGAGGGCCAGGTAAGAATTCTTTATAGTTTAATAGTGACTGTACTTTATCATCGACGTGTCTCCAAGACGGAAATGCGTTCTAAATTCAGATCTACAATCTCTCTACCCATTTATTAAGATAGTGGAGCTCTCCCGTTGATAAGCGGTTAGCGCACGCACTTTTGGCGTGGAAGACCCGGGTTCGATTCCCGGCGGGAGCTCATATGGTTCGGGTCTCACATTAAGCTGTAGGTCCATGTCTCATATACCCTCGCTGCTAACGGTAAGGGACGCTAAACTCAAAATCATATATCATATATACATTGCCAACAGTGGAGGAATCAGAAATAAACCGTCATCCAAAAACGTAAAATACATAATAGAGTGGTCAATGCAGCTGCTTCCAGTGTAACGGTTTCTATATTAATTCGAAGTAAGGATTTCGGACAGAAGTAAGAAATCCTCATGGTGGTAGAATAATGTTTTGCATTTCACACAGTGATGCATAATCATTCATTTCGCTTAACAGACTGTGGTTCTAAGCTCATTAAGAAATGCTTCGAACTCCAGTATTCTCCAATGTACAAGAACAAAACCTGAAGGTATTGTAATGAATGTGTTTAGTCTTTACGCGATTTCAGAAATGCAGAAAGACTTGGGTTGAGTAAATTATATTACAGTATATACAGATTCTTTAAATCATAAGTCTACGAAACTGTTTCCATTGTTGGGTCACTATTTTTGTCCTATGAATGGTATGAAAGTTCTCGATTTTCAAGATCAGTGTGATGAAACGTCTGACAATTTGTCCACATATTTGTCCACAGACATTACTGAAGTACAAAATTAAAAGAAAAGTCGTAAGTTTGTGCGCTGGCAAGGGCGCCGATCCTGGGGGGCCCCGGCCCCCAAAGCTCATTTGAGCCCTCTATTGAATTTATGAATATACAATATTTGGCATAATTTGAATTCAATTTGTCTTAAAATCCTCATATATATATATATACCTTCTGCATCTGAATGCTCCCCCCCCCCAACTTACAGAGAAATCGGCGCCCTTGTGCGCTGGTAATACCAATTGCAACTTTGGACGTCCAGCAAGAAAAGGTAAGAAGAATGTTTACAGTATTCTTCAGGATTTGTTAAACAAACCAATTGTGGGTGTAGGTTGTGGTGCACACACATGGTGAATAACTGTACACAAACTGCTCTAGACTGATTACCAGCAGAAAATAAATTCATACTGTTACATATATAGCGTATGTGAATCTACATACGTGAATTTTGTGATTTCGCGGAAGTCGAATACTTGAAACTTCTTTCCTTCAGTAAAACTAGATGGATTTCTTTGTTGACAGTTATAGAACATATATTTGAACTTTATTCAGTCTTAAAATCTTATTTTCTAACACAGGATAAATGTCCTAAATGTTCATTGAAAGCATCAAGTTTTCGTGATTTTGTTCATTTTCTTGAAGGTTAGTATGTTTTGATGGTTGAAGGTTGAATATTTGTCGCTGAACTCAAAGCAAAATTGATTGACAGATATAACTGTATTTTTTTCTTCCTCTTGTAGTTCAGTCAAAACTAAAAAAATCTTGAAGAAAATGTATGTGTATCGAATTTTAAGAAATATGCGTGCTCATTTTATTCAACTATATTGAGTAAATGTAAACAGTGATCTACACCTTTCACAGACTAATTGGACAGTACTTAACTCAGTAATTGAATGGGATAATGTCCAGACCAGCTTGGAGTATATTAATAAATTATCAGGAAAAGAAACAAATGATTCTAACCTGTTTGATGATATTACAAATGTAAAGAAGTATGCTAATTTGAAACAACTAAGGAATGGAATACTGATCAAATTAAGAGGAGTAAATTATGCAAACAGTTTGAAGAAAATTTCATTCCTTATCCCCAAATATATGATATTATGGAGTTCAGTATGTAGCTCTCAGCCACAAATGCTCCAACTGAGAAAGTATTTTCTATAATAAATAATGTATGGACTGATGAGAAATCTCACAAGTAAGGGACCATATGGTTGTCGCGCAAATCAGATGCAGACATACGCCATCTGATTGAGCATGAAGAGATATGGAGAACACAGAAATTTAAGGTGCTAAGGGCCATAGGGAGCGGAGCGAGGAAAGAGGAAACATTGAATGTCGGCAAAATTGAAGAAAGTCAGGAATGACGGGAAAAGTTAATTTCTTGCAAACAGGGAAAGAAAGTCAACCAAAAGAACGAAACTAAACACAACAAGGACATCAAGGACGAAGAAAGATCATAATCAGGGTTGCCATCCGGACCGGAGTGTTGCCAGCGCTGCATAACATTTATATGGAAGATGTAGCAAAGTATAGCGTTTATGTGTTATCATGTGTACCTCCTTCACTTTCATATCTATATTTGTTCTCCCTCGTACATTATTCACTCACGACTATCGTTAAACCTTTTTACGCACGTGTTACTAATATTTTTCCTTGTGCATGAATTGCTATACTGTGCTGTACCTTCCATATCAATGTTATGCAACGCTGGCAACACTGCGGTCCGGATGGGAACCCTGATTATGATCTTTCTTCGTCCTTGATGCCCTTGTTATGTTTAGTTCCGTTCTGTTGGTTGACTTTCTTTCCCTGTTTGCAAGAAATTAACTTTTCCCGTCATTCCTGACTTTCTTCAATTTTGCCGACATTCAATGTTTCCTCTTTCCTCGCTCCGCTCCCTATGGCCCTTAGCACCTAAAATTTCTGTTCTCCATATCTTTTCATGCTCAATCAGATGGCGTATGTCTGCATCTGATTTGCGCGACAACCATATGGTCTCTTACTTGTCAGATAAAAAGTGAAACTCTTAAACACCTAATAATAACGGAATATAACTGTACCCAGGTAACTGTAGCAGTAGTGAATTCCATGAGATGATTTTACAAAACAGCAAGTTACGCGCACTGTACATACAAACGGAAAATATGTCACCAAGATCTATACTGATGTTTAATTGGTAAAAAGATGTCACATATTAGTGAAAATAATTTGTTAACATTTTTGAATAAAAAAATTCAAGGTAATGGATAAATAACCGTTAAGATGAACCGCATTTTTATGTTTCATTAAAATTTTACATTCCAACATACTTAAATTTTGTTTTTCATTAAAGTAACTCTTTTATGTTACTCTATCAAATTAGTTTGAAGTTTTTAAATTAATCTTGTATTTGTCATTCATGAAAGTGTTTGAGGTTGTGTTGAATTCCTTCAATATTTTTGTTTGAGTATTTTTTAAAAAACAAAAATGAATGATTAACTTAAGTTCAACGTCAAATGAAGTAAAGACATGCGTATTGCTGACGCAATAGACTATCATATACTATTATACTTGTGTTCTACTTTTTGCTTGTCAGAATCTAGTCACTCTACCAGATCTGAATATTTATGTTGTGAAGTTGTGTAGCCAGACATGTATAAACATGTCTGTTTAAGCTATAATACGTAAAGAAGCCATAATATTGGATTTATTCTCAATTATAAAGCAGGAATTTTGTTAAAATGGAAAGATAAATGCAGAAAATCTTCGGAAAATATATCAGTTTAAATATATTTTATTTGTGTGTTATCATTGAAACATTTAGTGAGTAAACTACGTTTTAACTACGTAGTTCCAAAAATTCTGATATAACGAACTTGGGCAAGATTGATGTTATAAGCTAATGAATTGGTTATAAATACCAAATTAACACGCAATAATTGTGAAGAAAAAACTTTCCGATGATAAATATGCTGAAACGAGCAGTTCTTCGATGTGAATTTGGCCTTGAGAAATAGCCTAAGTATGGTGTTTTGAGAAAAATATGGTTATGGTGCTTTTTTTTTTTTTTTTTTGTAAGATAATGGCAGACAAAATGGGTTGACATATGTACGATTATAAATGTTAAAAGATCATGGATAAGTTTGTTTTATATAAATGAAAGAAATTCTTTTTTGCACAATCGGAAATAATAGACGGATTTTGGAAACTTACTGCACATGTAATAGCAGGTGGTAGTATTAATTTTTATATACAATTTGAGAAGAATTAAAAAGGCACTGAAACTTTAAATGGTAAGTTAAGAAAAAATTGAATCTTAATACATAGCTCCCGTTAACACTAACTATTTTCATGAAATTGGGTGAATCTATTATTTTAGAGTTCAATTAGTTAATCCAAAACTAACTAGATAGATCTTGGTTTTGGAAAAACCCATTTGGGGTAGCCTAAAATGTGTATCCCGCCTTCTAAACCATTTTTCAAGGGTATTAGCTCCAGTAACATATGCAAGTGGAATATGTAGAGATGCATCTCATAAAAATAATTTCGATCAATATTGATTAATTTTCAGCATGTGGACCAATATTGTTCAACAACACGGAAAGGTTTCGAGAGCGTCCTCTATCGATATCGGACGAAATGCAATTAGTAAATAATCGCTTAATTTAGAAGAAATCTCAAGGAATAAATAACATTTTAATATTCTTTATGTCACATCTAGCTACCACATCGACTATTAATGACCACAATACCAGGAGGTTTCCATTTTAAATATTGCGCATCAGAAACTATTCTCCTTGCACATTTTGCAACAGATGCAACATTTTGGACTTTAAAAAAAGTCAAGGTTACACCATAATGTTCGGTTATATAATATATGCCTAGCAGAAATGTAGAACAGTTATACATTTCCGGCAAAACGCCAAGAATTTATCTGAGAGATGCTACTTAACTCGGGCCAACATTATAAATCGATTCTGATGTTCTGTTTAGATTGTGAATATTTCTATGTTGATTAAACACGTCGAAAGGACACGATCTGCAAAGAATTTCTACAGCTACAATATGTGTGAAGCAACCATCCCACCATGATGCTGACAACTTATGTTATTATATTAAGGAATCCAGTGGGTTGAGTCAAAGATCTACAAATACAAGACTCAGATATTAGGAGGATTGGTCCAATTTTCACAATGGGTTTTCATACTTATATTATGAAAGCTAATTCAGTTTTCACTTCAAATTTATTAGGTGTATAAAATCTAATATATGTTTACATATTTCAGAATAAACTGACAGCAAGAAATTTCTTATAGAAGTACTTAAACGCACTTTCTTGTTTTTTAAAAAAAATGGCCATTCGCCTTCTCTAAAAGGCCATATTCCTGCTAGTAGTGGGCACAAAAAACGTTTTTCCTGTTTCCGATTTTTAGAAAAACCGAAACCGTTTTTTGAAAATTTTCAAAAAAACTGTTTTTTCGCCGAAACTGGTTTTGGTTTTCTCCAAAATCGGTTGTAGTTTCTCCGAAACTGGTTCTATTTCTCACCAGGATAGTGCTTCGTTGTTCTTCAGAAACTGATTCCGTTTCCACAGAAATAGTTTTATGTGTTTTCCAAAACAGTTTTCACCGAAACCAGTTTTGGTGAGAACCGAACCGATTTTGGAGAAAACAGAAACTGGTTTCGGTGAAAAACTGAACCGATTTTGGAGAAAACCGAAATGTCGGTTTTTGGGTTTCGGTTTTTCTAAAAACCGGTTTCCAATTTCTATAAAACCGGTTTCTCCCATCCCTAATTTCTGCAACCGTTGAAAATGTTAATAATTTAATTTGAAATGTAGATCTTAATTGCCCAAGGAAAGATTGTATTCATTTGATTTAGTTCATTCTGAAAGACAAGAACATAGTGCTTTTCGAAACAAGACGGGTGACCAGGATTTATGAACAAATACATATACTTATTTTGTTTAATAGACTTTAACATTGTTTAAGTGTAAAAATAAATACTGTGTAATTTTGAAATGTTGCTTAACTAAACACACACTTGCTTTGGTTGATTTCGTGTTTAGTATCCATTTCAGTATAGAAGCTTTATGAGACATGGGATCCTTAACGTGGGGTCCAAACCACATTAGTTTCCACTGGGAATCGATCTACATTCTCCCGTACGAAGGTGCTTATACTAATTTTATAGTCACGCGTGACCTCGAGACCTATGTCGGGTTACTAGTGACTTTTAACGTGTAAATGAGGTAGAAAATTGCAAGAATCCTATAAAGAAATGGATTATAAATAGGTATGGCCACTAGTAGCATATTAAAGAATTCTAATTTCGCTGGTCTAATATACTAGAACTGAAGTTACAGCAGAATTTATTGGTTCAGATTTTTCGATACGTTTTCCAATAATAACTGAAATTGTTCTGAAAATAGAATTGCTTTTATTAGGTACTAGCATTAATTACCCGCTTCGCTGGACTAAATTAAGAAAAAATAGTAATATATATCTTGTCACTCTCCTCCCCCATGTTGCGGGGCACGGCATCAGAAGTGTCACTGTTCATCTCAGCGACATCGAAAACTATGGATTCGACACTGATATTGGTAATTTCGATCATTTTTATACATCTCCCCTCTTTTCCTCCCCCAAGTTGCGTGGCAGAATTTAGATTTAAACGGCATCGAAAGTGTCACTGTTCATCATAGTGACCCCGAAAACTATGGATTCGTCACTAATATTGGTCATTTTCGATGATTTTTATATTTCTCTTCCCTCCTCTCCCATGGTGTGTGGCTGAATTTAGATTTAAACGGCATCGGAAGTGTCACTGTTCATCTCAGCGACACCGAAAACTATGGATTCGACACTGATATTGGTAATTTGGATCATTTATATACATCTCCCCTCTCCTCCTCCCCCAAGTTGCGTGGCTGAATTTAGATTTAAACGGCATTGAAAGTGTCACTGTTCACCATAGCGACCCCGAAAACTATGGATTCGGCACTAATATTGGCTATTTTGATCATGTTATATAATTCTTTCTTCTCCCAAGTTTGCGGGGCTGAATTTGGATTTAAAAAGCATCGGAAGTGTCACTGCTCATCTCAGTCACCCCAAAAAATTTTACAGCACAAATGTGCTTAATGTAAGTAATGCGCTTCAGAATTAGTCTTTCGGAGTTTGACGAACTTCTAGTGAATTTATCAATTCAAAGGTATATTCTTACATTTCTCTGATGTTAATTTAACCTCAGTTTGAAACATTACATAGCCATACACACACACACACACACACATTCTGTGCACTGGGCCCCAGGGTATGGATTCGATGTATCTTGTTACACAGAATCTAAATTTCGAAATCCCAGGACGACCGACCGTGTCAAATTTTTGTTATGGGCGAAAAACTTGAGCAGTTTTGGATAGGGAAGATACACGTAACACTACCATGTCCAAAAAAAGTTCTATTCAGCGGACCCCAGGGTACGAATTCGATGTATTTTGTTACACAGACTCCACATTTCGAAGTCCACGGGACGATTGGCTGTGTCAATTTTGTTTTATGGGCGAAAAACGTGTGTCCACCTAGCCAAAATCGCTCAAATTTTTGACTGTGCTATCAGACGGGAAAAATGAACTTATTACTTGTTTTCGCCTATATGAAATTATATAATTGACAATTTAGTGACGTTCTGAAAGGAGAGGATAAAATACAATTCAACTTTTGAAACATTTATTTTATTTATTAACATTAAGAAACAAAGTAAACTTAATTACAATTCTTCAAAGTGCTATGTCTACGACCGGACAGGTGGTTATTAGTTTGTAGAGATATGGTTAGCACTTCAGAACACTCGCTGTTATTTACTTTTCTATACAGGCGTTCGTCACTATTAGTTCAAGTGTCTAGTAGACTGGAAAAGTGTCACGTCACAACCTTCTCGTTGCTATATTGCTTTTATCTGTACTACTAGTTCTGAGGATACTAAAATAAAAGTTTATGCAACTACGAAAAAAGTGCAGCATAGGTGTCTGTGTCTAAAATATATAGAGAAAAGCATGGCAGTTGCCATGATACCGGGCAGGACATCACTATTTCAGTTTATTACCTCACGATGCCAGATATATACCAATAATTTTGACCCTACCAAGAACCTTGTGCATTAGTCATCTGCTACAAAGGAGCGCAGTATAGGTAGTTGGAATATAGGACACAGATGCGAAACAGCATTATCTAAATACTGATCTGAAGTGGATATGGCCAACTCTAGTTCTTAAATTTTCATCTGATCATGGATATGCACTATGCAAATGCGTTTCAGGATGTAACTTTATAGCTTGATGGAAATCTATCTAAGTTAATGATGCAGGAAACATTTGGAAGATTGATTTATCTTGACTTTGAAGCATCGTAAAGAAAAAGGAGACTATAACTTGCCTTTCCATACGACTGCATGATTATATTTTTAGATCTATAATCTTTAGTCTGGGAACGATAATGCAAGGAAGGCAAATGTCCCTCTAATGTGTTGTCCTTTTATTAAACAGTACATAATTTTAAAAAGATTCAACAACCTTACGTCAAGAGGATCATCTCTATCTCTAGCGGGAAGGTCAGCACATGCACAATTGAGTCCTGACATATCTCGAATGACAGAGCAAAAATACAGTTTACAGAATGGAATTCTATTCTTAGATACCTGAAAAGACAATGTCTTTTTCTTTTAATAAACTCGAGAATGCAATTACCTCTTGGGAAACAGACAGGCGATTGTTTCGCAAAAATGTTATGACGCACATTTCGTTTCTTGCTCTAGAAAAATAACTGAATTAAAGAAAGAACAAAAAAGAAAATAAATCGCAGACGCAGTTATTTCTTGGAACCTGTACACTTTCTCTTTCAATCGTGGCAGCAGGTGTGTTGAGGGTAAAAATATTTCTTATTAACAACATTCAGATTTACTCAGAATCTTCTCTCATTTAAATGTCATTTTTTAAAAGAAAGAAAGCGCAATACAGGTTGTCTGGTGTTAATTTAAAGCAAAGCGCACGATCTGCGAATTAGTTGTCAGAAGTAAAATTTTACTTTCTTTTTCAGTTTATTCCTTGTTCTCAGAAACGATTTTCTGGAAGAAAGATTAGCATGTCGTCTAGATGTCACTTCTCATTAAAAACATCTAGCTCTGAACATAGTATTAGAGAGATTAATTTTCGTCCTCGTGGAAAAATTCTTGAGTAATTTCAAAGTATTCTAATAATTACAAGATTCTCGGAATTAAAGTCAAAATTATTTCCTACACATATACATTTTATGCTAAAGGCACTTTAAAACTCAAAAGATAATATCGGAATGCGTTACTAATAAAACATAATTCGAAATTAGTTAACTTGAAATTAGTAAATGTACCTTTCTCTTCCCCAAATATATCATTCTCCCTCCCAAATTTACCATCTTGCTTCCAAAATACTATTCTTCCCCTAAATTTACCATACTTCCGCCTAACTACCATACTAACTCCAAGCTGGGGCCGCGGTGGCTCCGTGGTAGAGGGCTCACCTCTGGTGCATGGGGGTCCTTGGTTCGATCTCAGCTTGTACCAAGTGATCTTTGTGGTGAACAAACACCATGCGCGTCCGGTTTCTAGAGGTTCTCCCGTTTCTTCCCACTTCATTCCACTATTTCATTCATTTCTCATCATCACCGTTTTCTTTAGCCTAGTCGGCACAACCATGGGACGTAAAACTTAGAAGATTTTATTTTTCTAAGTCCAAGTTTACCATCCTTCTCTCAAATTACCATTCTTCCTCAATATT
The DNA here is from genome assembly GCF_964235325.1 of Thermobia domestica. Lineage (NCBI taxonomy): Eukaryota > Metazoa > Arthropoda > Insecta > Zygentoma > Lepismatidae > Thermobia > Thermobia domestica. The sequence goes on from NC_137454.1 coordinate 29,954,884, forward strand.
TACCATCCTTCCCCCAAATTACTATTCTGCCCTCCAGCATGATTGTACCAATTTCAATGAAAAATTATGTCAAGCAAGTAATTTTAAGGGAGCAACTTGCATCCTAAAACTCATCTGTGAGCAACTCCTTTGTGTCCGAAAAGGACATTAAACTCCGATCTAATAACTCAAAACTAACACTGTTAGAAAATCTAAGGGAAAGCTGTGAAGAATATTGGGTGTAAACAAATGTTAGAAAAATAAAAGTAATGGTGAAGAGAACAGGGTGAATTTGATGAAATGTAAACATTGAAAGGGTGGAAACGAAACATTGAAAGGATACAGGTGACATGTTTCAAGTTCGCAGTACAATCAATAGTAACAATCAGAATAGGGATTTGGTTGATATTTCAAAATATCAATAAAAACATTTTACTAATCAGTGTATTGATATTATGATATTTTTCGATATTTAATATTTTCAATTTTCGATTTTTTTTAAAAAAATTGATACTTCGTTTTTTTCGGTATTTCGATATATTAAGTTTTGACTTTTCATCGATATCAATTTTTGACATACAAATTCCGATCTCGCGTAGTCCTAAATCTGGTGTTAATAAGAAATAAATGAACACGAATAGGAATGGCGAAAAAATCATAGTTCTTTATATTAAAATTGAAGAGTTCAGGGTATAAGAATGATAACCCTCATTTTAAAACCACTTGAGTTGGTTACTGAAAAACAATAATAACACTCATATGTGCTGAATTGCGAAAACAATTCAAGATAGAAAAAATAGCATTCTGAATAGGCTGTTGTTTCAAACTTGAACTCATTCGACAATTCAGCTCATATGAGTGTTATCATTGCATTTCTATAACTCACTTGGTTTTAAAATGAGAGTTATCATTGTTTTCCCCCCAAACTCTTCAATTATAGGCCCTGAGTTTCTTATATTAAAATTATAGAAATATTTCAAAGGTAATTTATATACCAACTGTTCAAATGATAACACAAGTAATCGAAATTATTTAAACTACTGTATTTTTCGTGGATTTTCTGCATTTAACTTATTATTTTTCCAATTGATCTTCTTTGTAAATGAACTTACATATATCTTTCTCACACACTATATAAAGAACTATTGTCTTGTCTTGTCTCGAACCTCTTGCGAGGTATTATTATATTTATAAGCCGAGCTCTAACAACCTGGTCTGCTATGTCTCTAAAATTTGTCTTAAATAAATATATGTACGAAAATGGCACGTGCCAAGATGGCCGAAATTGCCTGTTTTAAGTAAAAATGTTTTTCACACTGTCACTGTAAGTAAAAGGGAGAAACGAAACGGCGCATGACCTCGTGGAAAATGTAACACAGTGTATGAAAATTGTAACAAACATTTAAATTGTTAAAAGTAAAAATTGTAAACATAAAATTTTAAGAAAAATAGTGAGAGCAAAGCTCCCCAACACTTATCCTTCGCAGATCTCCTTTTCTATAAAGAACTATCCAGAAAGAACAAGTTTCTACATGTTTGACCACAAAAGAAGGAATGATACCATGTAATACAGACCATACGAAATGATATCATAAGATACAGACCATTATCCTTAACATATATACACTTCAACAAGTCATCGTTACATAAAAAAGAAAAGAAAAGAAAGAGAAAAAAGGTATTTCGTGGGTCGTTAAATAAACAGTATCGAAAAAGACTCTCCAAACATTTCGTGATTAGTATTCTAGAGAACAGAAATGGGAATATTGCGGCAGAACATGGAAAGTGGCTGGATGTCGAGAAAGAGGAAGAAAATTAGTTGGGTGGAATAAAATTCGAATGAAGAAGTGTTGGTGAAAGTTGGGCAAAGACGAGTAATAGTGGAAGTGGCTGAAAAGAAGCAAATGCATTGGTTAGCGCATTGTTTGAAAATAACTTATTATGGCTGCAATATAAAGTATAGTAAAAGGGAAGAGGCGGAGGGGAAGGAGGGTAGCAGAGAATTACAGGGCAGATGGAAGTGCCTAACGAAGGGCAAGTGATCTACCAATGATGGCAACACACTTATGATGATGATGATTGAATGATTGATTGATTTGTATTTACATCCTTTGTCAACACTGAGGCTAAATAGGGTGATACCCGTGGGCGCCCGAAGAAAATTTTCTACGGGGGCCATCTCCATGGTTATTATATTACCTCTAGTATTTATTATACGTGGTTTGCTATATTACATATACATTTTTGTGACCCGGGGGCGCCCATGGTGATATCTACAATTTAAGTGGGATCTGAACTACTTTTATGCGTTAATTCGATGCTTTCCCACTGGGAATCGAACCCGGGATCTCGTAAACCAAACGAACACGCACTAGTCGTTAGATTAGCGAGTATTATGATTATCTGTTCCCATAAAAGTGACTATGAAACGAATAATTTATATTTAGATTTATTAACCAGTCTTTTCACAAGCAATTGCATATTCTGCGAGACGTGATGAAGACAAGACGTAAAGCCTTTTTGGATGACAGTTATTCGCTCCGTCGTCAAGGTCGAGAGGAGCGTTTTCTCTGAATCAGACCATGAAGCTAAAGCTTTATAAATAGAGCGACCAAGCAACCAGCGTACCATCTCTCCACGAGTGAACAACCGGAGCCTTCCCTGGCTATTGAGGGACGGACACGAGCACACCGAGAATGCCGTCTCTTTCTTGCACAGCGAGGGAAATTTTCTGCACAAAGGGAAATATATATATTGTCTCAAAAGATAAAGAGAATATTTCGTGCAGTTGATAATTAGTGGGATTTTTAATATTAAATTAATGAAATTGAGTAGCAGTAATTTGTCAGAATACCCGATATATCTGGTGTACATTAAACGATTATATTAGGATCACGCAAGGAGGGGCGGTTCCAGGACGGACTTCTGATGGAGGGGCAGTGGGTTGTAATTCTGCTACTTAGAGCTACTTTTAAGAGCTCCAAACTCTGGAATGTATTTTATTTATGTATAAAATAAGAAAGTTTCCTCTTCTGGGGGGAATCTCCCCGATAGCCCCCCTGAATCCGCCCCTGCACGCAAGTGAGATTTATAAGCTTGTAATGTTAGACGTAAGTACATACGAACGTTACACCACACATAATTCTTGAACGAAAGCGAATTTTTGAATTCTGTCTTTCTCCCAATACACAACTAGAAAAATTATCTCGGGCAAGTTTGTTAACGGAGTCAACTCGTTAATGTAACGGGTAATGGTGACAGCTTCATCCGTTACTCCATACATGACTCTTGAGCGAAAGCGAATTTTTGAATTCTGTCTTTCTCCCAATACACAACTAGAAAAATTATCTCGGGCAAGTTTGTTAACGGAGTCAACTCGTTAATGTAACGGGTAACGGTGACAGCTTCATCCGTTACTCCATACATGACTCTTGAGCGAAAGCGAATTTTTGAATTCTGTTTTCCTCCCAATACATAGCTAGAGCAATTATGTCAGGCGTGTTCGTTAATGGAAACGATCCGTTAATATCGTAACGGGTAACGGTGACTTATGTCATGCGTTACTCCACACATGACTCATGAGCGAAAGCAAATTTTTGAATTCTGTTTCTTGCAAGATAGCTAGAGCAATTGCGTCGGCCGTGTTAGCTAATGAAGTTAATTCGTTATCTTCACACGTAACGTTAATTTTAACGGTAGTTATTCATATTTCATTTTCTACTATTGAAACAAGGTTAGTAGAAGTTACTCGTCTCACCGTTAGATGGCAACGGACATTCTCCAGCGAATGGCATCTACCGGACGAAATTTAAATTTCTAGTGCATGATCCTTTTCAGTTTCCAGAGTTTATGGATATCTGTATCTCATCGTGGCTGTCTGACACATATGCTTTCCATTTGTGTACGTGATCCCACGTTCGATCTCCGGCGAAAGTTCCTGTATTACACGAATGATGTATCGAGTCTCACTTTCGGCAGTAGCTCTCGTTTCTTATAGGGATGATTTTTTTTAAAATAGAGACGTTAACTTTGTTAATTACCTACTTTTTTTTACCGCTTTGATTGATATGGTGAATTATGTTACTGTTTCTTTTGAAATGAACTAAAAGTTTAATGCAGTAGAATCAGACTAATTCGACTCGTGATAACTCGACGATCATTCTTCTGTTTTTCTTTCTTTAATTGCTAAAATGATTCCTGATAATCATTCAGAACATTCTCTTTGAAATAATATTGTGGTTTATTAATAGCTAGATTGAATTTTTTTGAGTTTTACGCCCCACGGTTATGCCGGTTAGGCTAAAGGAGACGATGAAGATGAGCAATGAATGAAATGGTAGAATGAAGAAAGTGAGAGGAAACGGGATCCCGAGGAAACACACGCACACGGTTTGTCCACCACAAAGTTCACTTGGCGGGAGCAAAAGTCGATATATATATACTCAGTGGCGTATCTACGATTTTGTTTCGGAGGAGCTTTGCCTGGAAATGTGAAAATTCTGCAAGATATTTCATTTACTTTACTACATTAAGAAAGATTTCGGGGAGACTTAAGTCCGGAAGCCCCCCTTAATTACACCACTGTATACACATATGTTCGTATTGGATCAATTGATTTTGCAATCTCTAATAAATCATAATTGTAAAAATACAGATTGCATCAGTTTCAAATGTCTATTTAGTCTCTTGTAGAAGTGGAGAGAATTTTCCATTGTGATAAGAGATTTACTGATGGGAAAAAATGGGAAATTTCGTCTTCTCTACCTGCAAACAACACTGTTCTGGCATCGGTGACCGTGTGTGTGTGTGGTACTGCCAAGAGCCGAAATCCCAAAAGGACATCAACAACCATCGTCTGTTGGAATTTGTGGGTGAAAGAAGAATTAAAGGAATTTTCAGATTGATTGTTGGGACAGTTGCAGTGAGCGAACAAGAAAAGATACTGACTGGTCCACTACGGACGAGATATACGTAGCCCACAAGTCAACGCTGCTAACCTGAGGCCTTGTCCAATTCAAACGAACGAGCGTTATCTTTCCAAGAAATCATTTATCATACTCATTCAAGACTTCAACAGCTTAGTTCATTTATCAAAGTCTTATTTTAGCGTTCATTTATAAAGAACCTTCCAGGTATAGTATAGTTCATAAACCTTATTTGCATGGAACCAATAACAATGATCAAGAGAAACAAATATGGTTGTCCACGAGACGAGACAACATAGAACTTTCAAAACGAGATACTAGACGAGACGAGACATAGCTCTCCTATAATAGAAACAGATGAGCTGTAGACAAAGTTCTCGCAATAGAAATGGATGAGCTAAAGATAAAGTTCTCCTAATAGAAACAGGTGAACTTTAGACAGAGCTCTCCTAATAGAAACAGATGAACTTTAGACAAAGCTCTCCTAATAGAAACAGATGGACTTTAGACAAAGCTCTCCTAATAAAATAGATGAAATTTAGACAAAGCTCTGCTAATAGAAACAGATGAACATTAGACAAAGCTCTCCTAATAGAAACAGATGGACTTTAGACAAAGCTCTCCTAATAAAACAGATGAAATTTAGACAAAGCTCTCCTAATAGAAACAGATGAACTTTAAAAAAAGCTATTCTAATAGAAACAGATGAATTTTTAAATACGAGACCACTTCCACGAGTTCTTTTCGAGATGAAACAGACTCGAAAAGTAGGGAAAAATAGAGAGCCAAAGCCTATATTTAAAGATAGTATTCTCACTTTGATCTAGTGAAACTGAGGAAACATCGGGTACATTTCAAGCGGGCACGGTAGTTCAGCGGTACAGCGCTCACCTCTGGTGCAAAGAGAACCTGGTTCGATCCCAGGCAAAGTGAATTTGTGATAGTCAACATCGTGCCCGTGAATTTTCGGAATTCTTCCATTTCCTCGCACATTTTCATTTTACCAATTATTTCAAATCTTTCACTTTCATAAATTAATCACCTGTCTATTTCAGCCTAAAGGGCGTAACTGTTGGATATTAAAGTAGAAATTTCATTTCATTTCATTTGAAAAAATTCAGTCGGAATGGCTTGTTTCGGGATTGGCTCGATTGAAGTAAGAACGCTACTTACTGTATTAAGCTCGTAATCCAAAACAAGAAGTTACACGTTGCACTGACCTTAAATTTATCCCTTAAACAGGATACTATCGTTATTTTTGCTAGATTAACCTTTGTTCGGATTCTAGAGTCTATAATTCTGGCTTCCACGTCGGGACTATTTCGTTTTTAAATTTTGGGATAAATTAATAGGAATAAATCTCTCATAAAAGTAGCTAATGTAAGTCAAATGTGAAGAAATATTCTACCGGGTAAACTACCTTACTCCCAAGTGGGCAAACTGCATGTGGCTTTGAATCCAGAAATGTACATGGTACTCTAGGTGGAGCCAGGATTCGAACCCCTTCCTGGCTTCAGGAGGCTCCCGGATTGGATTGGACTCTGTCGGGTTGCTGACAAGCCGTGGGATACAGTGCTTAGCGGTGTTGGGATATCTCCTAACAGGAAAGAGGAAGATTTGTTTTTCCTTAACGCGAGCAGATGCTGTATATGCTTGAGGGTTCTAAAGATAGGGGAATTTGCTCAAGCAGTAGGTATAACTGGTGAATGGATCTTGATCCATCGCGAAATGGACGTATCTCATTACCTTTCTTTTGAAAGGTGTTAGCAAATACCCAAAAAATGGAAGGAGATTTGTGACGTTAATAGTAGAAACCTGACAAACTTGTCCAACTAGTGATAAACTGAAAGGATGACAATTGTCTTCCGCGGACCTGACGTATTCTCATTATTCACTCTATCTTCAGACGGATGACGGGTCGAGTCATAAATTAATACAGCAATAAAGTCCACGGTCAACTCCAAGGAGCTGCTCCAAGTTTGATCGTCATCTTAAATCCTATATGTATGTAGCTTTGGGTTGTAGATTAAGGGGGTAGACTACTAAATATTTTTGAAAAACTAATAATTTTTCTTTTGCCCGTTTTTCGTAAATGGAAAGAGGTAATAAAATGTAACTTACTACAATAATAGATAATGTTATTCTACACCCGAAAATACGAATCGGAAGAATTTTCTGTGTTGCCATCCATAGAAATTACAGTGTGACCAGAATTTGAATTACTCAAAAATCTAGATAAAGGCAGCGACTAGAAAAATGAACTCAACGGTAATTGATGACTTATCATGCTGTCTACCTTTCTTGTTTACTACTTTTTAAAAAATGTTTCTACTTATTTTGTAATAACTTATTTATTTTGTAATAATTTATGTAAGTTTTATAAAATAAATAGAAATGTTATTTAAAAAGTAGTAAACAAGAAAGGTAGACAGCATGATAAGTCATCAATTACCGTTGAGTTCATTTTTCTAGTCGTTGCCTTTACCTAGATTTTTGAGTAATTCAAATTCTGGCCACACTGTAATTTCTATGGATGGCAACACAGAAAATTCTTCCGATTCGTATTTTCGGGTGTAGAATAACATTATCTATTATTGTAGTAAGTTACATTTCATTACCTCTATCCACTTACGAAAAATTGGGAAAAGAAAAATTATTAGTTTTTCAAAAATATTTAGTAGTCTGCCGCCTTAAGGCAATTTCAGGAGAGATTGCGCGGTAGGGGGTTCGCGCGGAGGCCAGATGGGGGAAGAAAGGGGGTGGCGAGTTTTAATGAACGGAGAATTGGCAACTTTGTAACTGAGCTCATTTGTGACTACCTTCAATCCCCCTGAAACTTGCAGTTGTTTGTTGGAAGGTAGCCTCAATGCATGAAAGGTGAACTAAAGTCATCCTCCCCGCCCCCGCCAATTATCTCGGGCCCGTCTGTCTTAGTACTCTGGCTATGGGCCTAAGGGAAATGTTTTGTTTCAACGCAGTTTTATCCGTTAACTCTGTCTATTTTAATGTTTGTTATTATGCTTTCATAGTACCAATATTAAGTAATTATCGTACAGTAGTTACAAATTTTTGCTGTCAGTTCTGTCATGATTCATCTTGACATATTTTATTATTTCCATCATTTCAGATTGTTTGTGTAGTATCATCATCGAGCGCGATCTCACTTCCTCATGTGCGCAATCACCCCAAACCCCTGTAGGAGAGATCTCGCAAAATGGTGTACGGGTTTTGTAAAACGGTCACCAGTAACACTGCAACCACTTTCAACAATGCACGTCTGGTATTGTGCATAAGATACCCAACTACACACTGTGTCATGCTCAAAGACGCCGACTTTCCAAAATTTATATTATATCAATTGCGGGAGTCTTAGCTTATATGTTTACAGGGAAGCCTCAATATTTGATTGATTTATTTTTAGTTAAAATCTTTTATGAACACTGTCATAAAAGGCTGTGCTGTGATCAAGTAAAATATACCGGTACTATAAGGATAAGCTGGGGCTGCCCTAGCTCAGTCGGTAACACAGCTGAAGAGAAACGGGTTCAAACCCAGGTCTAAACTAAAAATCTTGTGGATGCACCACACCCATAAGATTATTTGTGTGAGTGCCGGAGCCCCGGAGCACCCACGTACACAGAGAAAAATTCCGTTCTCCGGACAGCGGTATATTGTACAAATATACGGTACCCTCTTGCTTACTATAGAAATCAGTACGGAGCATACGTTATCCGTCTGCTACATAGGCACTGCCCTTAGATGTTACATCATGCCGTTGCAGGATGTCTGACATCTAACAGTTTTCCGTATATCACATGCATATACTTATGTTACCTTCGTCAGCTATATGTTATATACGTCCATTTGTATGTGAGATCATGACCGCCTACATTGTTTCATACGGAAAGTACGTATAGATGGAACACTTATACAGAAATTATTATAAAACATGCGTTTTCAGTCTACGTTGTCCAAAAACTACAGGAATTACGCATGTAACCTATCTTTTTAAGTACGCCACCTACATTTTTTTCTCGGTGTAGTCGGCGCGCATGGTCATGCTTAAAGATATAGCTTCAATATTGGCTACTTTATGCAAGTTTGTTGAATTATCCACGAATTGTCCTTACTTTACCTAAGTTTCTAAAAAAAGGATCATCCCAAATTGTGGATAAAGGCACAAGTTTATGAGTTTATCTCATTGATCATAAAAAAAAAGTCCCTGGAATTGTATCATATTCCGTATACGGAGTTAGGAATTGAATAGAAATCTAAAAAAAAAAAAAGTCTAAATTTTGCCATAGTATTGTTTGTATATGAAAGTTCGTCGTTAAGTTGTAGAAAGGAGCTGAGGCTGAGTTTAAAGTTTCGTACGAGACAAAAGTAGTCTCAAAAAATTGTGTGAAAGTAACGTTTTGACTCGGGAAGTGTTGTAATGGAAGTGCTCTGTCTCGTATCGTCTATCGTGATGAAAATGATGACTTTTTTTTCGTCTCGTGGACAACCCTAGCGGGAAATGTTAATACGCGTGGGAAAAATATATTTGTGTTACAGCAACAAGAAACTGATAGGATAATATATGGCAATGTCGTAAGGGAAGAGTAACAATAGTTATAAACTGGCTTAACTTGGCTTGGCAAAGGTTAGAATCCAATGGCGAAGTTTCGTTTCTGTGGCAATGAATCTTGGACTTACTTATATTTAAAAAAAAAAAATAATAGAAAATAAAAGACGCAAGTGTAAAAGAAATCTGCTATGTGGCCAAAAGCTGAGTTTTCTTTTGTTATTTTGTTGTCATTTCTTTGTGTTTGCTTGCTGTGAAGTGAGGCGAGGGCAGTTATACTTTTCCAACAACTACCTATTTTTGTCTGTTGGATTGCACGTGGTCTATCGCAGGGACCACTGGAATGCGTAGTATTCTGCTAATCAAGGGCAAAGCTAATTCTTTAACGTTGAATCATACAATACATAGAACGGAGAACAGTGTTCATTTCATCCATGGCTGATTGTAGTATCATCCATACATCATATTCATCTCCCTAAGATGCTACATTTTATAATCTTCGCACCTTCTTGGAATATTCAAAAATCTCTTTCCCGCAAGTTTTCCCAACTATGATACTGTACTCACTCATATTTTAAATGCTAGTGGCGTAACCCACACTTTTTACACATCCCGACTTTATCATATGTATGATATTTGGTTATTCCCATCTATTGTAAAGTTACGCAATGTGTTTACTTTCCTAAAATCGCCATCTTTATTCATGTCTGCGCGTAAAATTATTTTACTATAAGGTTTATTTTTAGAAATCCTTAGTCTCTTTTCTTTCCGCGTAAGTGATCTTTCGACATTAGTCACGTCATTTTTTTGTTCGAAGTAGTACTATATTTTCCCGCCATTAATTCACTTTTTTATTTCCGTGTTGCTTTTATCTTGTTTGAAACCATTATGCTTAATATTTTAAGTTCTTCACTTCCTATGTTCCCTCCTAATCTGTTAATGATGACTATGTTTTCTCTCTTACATTATTATATTTATTAATGCTGACTATGTTTTCTCCCTTTCATTATTAGATCTATTAATGATGACTACGTTTTCTCCTTTACATTATTATACCTATTAGTGATGACTGTTTTTCCCTTGCATTATTATGGCTATTAATAATGACTCATTTCCTCCTTTACATTATTATACCTATTAGTGATGACTTTGTTTTCTCCCATACATTATTATATTTATTAATGCTGACTATGTTTTCTCCCTTTCATTATTAGATCTATTAATGATGACTACGTTTTCTCCTTTACATTATTATACCTATTAGTGATGACAGTTTTCCCTCTACATTATTATGGCTATTAATGATGACTCGTTTCCTCCTTTACATTATTACACCTATTATGGATGACTATGTTCTCTCCTTTACATTATTACACCTATTAATGATGACTACGTTTTCTCCTTTACATTATTACACCTATTAATGACGACTAAGTTTTCTCCTTTACATTATTATACCTATTAGTGATGACTGTTTTCCCTCTACATTATTATGGCTATTAATGATGACTCGTTTCCTCCTTTACATTATTACACCTATTAATGACGACTAAGTTTTCTCCGTTACATTATTACATCTATTAGTGATGACTACGTTTTTCCCTTTGCATTATTACACCTTTTAATGGCGTGGGTGGGATAGTGTACGGCATAGTGTACGTGGGTATTCTCAGGTCCTTTTTTTAATGGATGCCCACGCTTCACTACTTATAAGATATGCCTAAATCACAACGTTTCGTAATCTGTTTATATATATATATATATTTAACAGATCCAACACTCCACTGGTTCCCAAACAGGGGAGGCTACCCCTGAGACGCATGAAACAAAATCAAGACGGTACAGGTTATTGAAATACCATGATTTGCAAAATTAATTTTACACTTTAAAGGCGTCAGATTTTTCTTTTCAACCACGATTAGTTAATCCTTGTATTAATCAAACTTCCAATTAAATATTGAGAATTTGTTTTACTGATTCCAATATGTACTCTTTGCGGCAGAAACATTGACATTACGCAAAAGCGATGAAAAAATTGCAGGCTTTCGATACATAGGCATGGAGAAAAAAAAGGAGAGAATTAGCTGTGTTGAACGGACAACGAATGAGAAGGTGTCAAAAAAATTAGCAGTAGGGGAAAAAATGAGAATTTTAGATATTATTAAGAGGAGGAAGAGGAACTGGTTAGCATATTGGCTCAGGAGGAACTGTATTATTAGGGCCGTGCTGGAGGGTATTGTGAAAGGAAAGAGAGGGAGAGAGCGAAGCAGACTAGTTAAAGGAAGGTATTAAAACAGAAAATTGCTACGTCAAGACGAAGAGACTAGCTGAGGACCACTGAACGTCGAAACTTCTCAGTTGCAGCAAGTATAAGTAACCTGCCAATAATGGCAGAATAACTATTATGATGATGATGATATATTTAGCAATATTGACTAAAAAAGAGAGAGAGAAAATTAAAATAATAATTATTATAATCAAACCTCTTAATATTTTAGAATAATTTGAGTGAAAACTGAAAACGATTCAACTGTCTATCTCTTTTGTGTAAACTCAATTTATATAAATACTTTTGACCTGTATTAGATATACATAATAACGGCATCAAACTCCAAGTTAAATCCAAGTCTCACTTGTGAATATGGATTACTAGCATCAATTACCCACTTCGTTGGGTTAAACTTAAAATAATAATAATAATATATTTCGTTAGTCAGTCACTTTTTACTTTTAGTAAAGCGATCTCTGATATCGGTCATTTTCGATTATTTTCATATTTCTCTCTCTTCCTCCTCCAGAAGTTGTGGGCCTGAATTTGAATTTAAACGGCATCAGAAGTATCACTGTTCGTCGCAGAGACCCCAAAAATTATGAATTCGGCACTAATATCGGTCATTTTCAATAAACTTATATATATATCTCCTCCTCCCCCATGTTGCGAGATACGGCATCAGAAGTGTCATTGTTCATCTCAATGACGTCGAAAACCATGAGTTCGACATTGATAATGGTAATTTTCGATAATTTTATATATCTCGTTCCTCCCCCAAGTTGCGGTGTTGAATTTGCATTTAAACAGGATCGGAAGTATCACTTTCACCTTAGCGACGCCAAAAACTATGGATTCGACACTAATATTTGGTCATTTTTGATCATTATTATGTATCTCCCTCTCCCCCAAGTTACGAGGGTGAATTTAGCCGTAAACGGTATCGGAAGTGTCAGTATTTAACTCAGCGAACTGGAAAACTATGAATTCGACAATAATATTTGTCATTTTCGATCTTTTTTATATATCTTCCCTTCTCTCCGCCAAGCTACGGGGCTGAATTTGGATTTAAATAGCATCGGAAGTGTCACTGTTTATCACAGCGACCCCCAAAACTATAGACTCCATTTTAATATCGGTCATTTTCGATCATTTTTAAATATCTTTCATTCCCCCTCCCCTCAACTGCACCGTCAGAGTGATATGACAGAAACCATCTCAGGTCGATCCTCATTTACGTTGAAAATGAGATCGAGTTCGGTCGGGTGGTCCAAGAGTTATTAAATTTAATTTATTTTTGTACATTTTCCACCCCATCCTCCTACCCTAAGTTCTACCGTCAAAGTGATTTGATAAATGAAAACACCCCAAGTCCGAACCTCATCTATGTTGAAAATTTGATTGAGATCGATCGGCTGGTTCAAGAGTGATGAAGTCACAAAGACGGCACTTAGATTTTTAATTTTTCACATATATTTCCCTCCTTCCCCTCCCCTACGTTGTACCGTCAAAGTAAAATGATAAAAATCGCTCCAGGCCTGAACTTCATCTATGTTAAAAATTTGATCGAGGGATTGGTAGTTTGGTTCAAGAGTTATTAAGTTTTATTTATTATTTTATAACTCCCCCTTTCCCCTCCCCTAAGTTTTACCGTCAAAGTGAAATGATGGAAACACTCCCAGGCTCAAACCTCATCTATGTTGAATATTTGATCGAGATCGGTCGGTTGGTTCAAGAGATTAGGAGTCACAAAAATAGTCACTTTCAATTTTATAATATAGATTTATTATTGTAGTATAATGTTATATCGCTCAATCCTCGATGTGCCGTATACCTAAGGAGACTAACATTTACAGTATGTTAATAAACAATTATTGAACGTATAAGCATCCGTCCTGAAATCAAACTTGCGGTCACATGCACTAAGCTTTTGTCAATGCCATGAAAACGTTATTTCGATATTAATTTTATGAGCACACATTAAAAATTTCCAACGAATGCTTGAGTCTCGGAGCCAAGGCCATACCCATATAGTAGACACCTATGGTGTACGGTATTACCGATGTTCAATACTACATTTCTCTTTAGTTTTGGAAGAAGAACACCACTAATATGCTTTGAAATTAAATGAAGAATCTAGTTTAACGTCCAAGGGAGGCGGTAATGATGAGAAATGACTGAAATGGTGGAAAGGAGAAAGTAGGAGGAAACGGAAAAACGTCGAGAAAATCCACGCACACAGCGTTTGTCCACCAAAAAAAGCTCACATGTCGCAAGATGACACTTGTGTGGCTTGAAAGCGAGCAATATCTACAGAAAACGCGAACAACCAATTCAGAAAACGACATACTGTAGCTATATGCTACAGGGGCAGATCGACTCACACGGATTGCATAAACTACTGGGAACACATTCACTCCAGCAGCATTTTTACTGAAGCCAGGAAATCCATCTCGTTTTTTTTTTTTTTTTTTTTACATTATATAAAAAAAATTCAGGTAGTGCCGGTACTTGTGCAAGACTCTTGCGCCGCAAGAGTCTTGGTCTTTCAGGTATGGTCTTGGTCGTGGTCTTGCACCACTTGGTCTTGGTCTTGGTTTTGCATCGAGATTACTGGTCTTGGTCTTGGTCTTGGTCTTGCATGCAAGACTCTTGCGCTCATCACTACTTGAAACGTACTATTATTTCCTCACTCAAACAGAAATGTTTAAAAATGTTCAAAAATTCCCAGGTAAAAAATAGTGAGAAGAAACATAATTTTTGAATAACTTTTTTGAAAACTTGTATATTAATTGCACCTAATTGCTGTTTCTTGGTATTTGATGCCTATACCATCACTGGAAACCGGCAATTTGTATACTTATAGCTTTTAAAATCAAGAAATATTCTTTGGACGGGGCATGGTTAGCATAGATTAAGAAATATATATGATACAGAAAAGTTTCTACTATATGAATATGCTTTGCACACATTTCCTCCGGATATTAGCCAGACAGACACATTGGTGCCAATTTTTTTCCCCCGCTGTTCATTGTCTAGCACAAGAGAAAATATATCATTGACTGCAGAATAGTGCAACGCCCTAACGTCCTTCGCGGCGTCTTTTGAAGGCGTCACGCGGTCCCCTCATTAGGAACCGCGTTGCAAAATGCATCCTACTTTTTCTTCTATTTCTCTTTTAAAAAAACAAACAAAAAATTTATTATCGTTTAAAATAGTATTTCGTTCTGAAAGAGCAGGCATCGTCACGCGTGGATACGTAAACGAAACAGACACATGCATATATGCATTTTACACACGCCCTCTCTTTTCACACACGCACACACACTCCTTTTCTATTAATAGCATCTTTCTCAGAACATGCTCGAACAAGCAGATTGCAACATTCGATGATTTACTTTGGCACGGAACCTCCTACATAGGTAGGCACACTGAGGGAGGTCCAACATACAGAAGATTCACACATGCTCACATGTTTAAGTTTTTATTTAATTTATTTATGTATCTTTTAAACGTTGACAATGTCCATAAAATGTTTCGTGTGTAAGAAAGAACAGTCTACTCAGATGTTCTGTAAAAGTAGACTAATAGAATAATAATAATAGTAGAATAATAATAATAATAATAATAATAATAATAATAATAATAATAATAATAATAATAATAATAATAATAATAATAATAATAATAATAATAATAAATTATTAGTGGTGTTGGAACCGGAATCAGTATGCCAGATTAAGAGGGAGTAGGAATGGATAAAATATGGCTGTATTGATTACAACCATCAATTTAACATGAATAATAATCATTTTTCATTATAAATTTAGCCTATACAGTATATACCAAGGATCTTATAAAATAGAGGATCTGCCCCCATATATATCTTCATCCTATTAAATAATGAAGCCAAAAAACAACCGAGCATCGGCACGTCTGATTGGCTACTCTCGTTTCCGACATCGTCTGATTGGCTACTTTCGTTTTCGCCATGTTTGTTCGCGATCCTATTGGGCGGAGTGGGCAGAGTAGGGGTGGCAAAACTGTGACGTATGACTTCAAGATTTTATTGTAAGGGCAGATCCTCCATAAGATCTTTGGTATATACAGTAATGGAAAAATTAATGTAATTTTATGTGTTTACATGTTTAATACGAAGGTTTCTATATACGTAAGTAAGCATAAATATACAATGAATTACTCATCAATTTAGAGGAAATTTTATACAGAATGCAAATTAAGTTACAGAATTTATCTACATTTGCAACAGTGGGTGATCAAATTACTTTGATTTAAGCTAAAATTTAGTTTGGATATCCACGTGATTTGATAACTAGATTGCACTGTTTTGACCTAAAGTTTACTAAGTTTTGCAGTGCCATTACTTGAATGCATCGTTTGCCAGGCCAGGCGTCGTTTCTGTTGTGGGTGTCTTTGCTCGAACCATAACCTTCAAATCACGTCATAAAATTTCAATCGGGTTCAAGTCCGGCGAATTACCGGGCCAAGGAAGTGATGTAACATACCTTAAGGTCATAATATAATCGTTTGTAACTCTTGCATGGTGGTAAGCAAGGGCGCCGATTCCAGGGAGCCGGGGACCTGCCCCCCCAAAGCTCATGTGGGCCACCGAATTGTATTTATGAATATACAATATTTAACATAATTTGAAAGCATAATTTGTCTCAAAATTCTCATATATGCCTTCTGCATCTGAATGCCCCCCTTAAATTTACAGAGAAATCGGCGCCCTTGTGGCAAGGGGCAGAATCGTTTTGAAAAATAAAGGGTTCACTGTTGAATAAATATTTTCCCAAAGGTAACATTTTAGTCTGAAGAATTATTTTGTGTGTTTGTGCATTAACAACACCATCACAACTATGGATTCTACCGACCTCACTGGAAGAAATAACACCTCCAAATCATGACTCTTGTAGAATACTTCGAGATTTTAAAAGTACTCGCAAGATTAAGTGCTTCACAGACATGAGATACATCCTAGCACGTGAACCATTTTCATAAATGTTGATTTTTGTCTCATCGCCGAACAGTACTTTGCGCCATTGTTCACTAGTCCAATCCTTGTGAGCCTTGCCCCATTGCACACACAATGTATGTTGTATTTGTGTAAGGCATGGTTTCTTGACAGCCGTGTGTGAACGTAATCAAAACATATTGAAGTATGGGAAATCGAAATATTCATTAGTAATGTTAGTAATGATATTTGAATATACTGATGATATATTGAAATATTGTACAGTACCACCCACAGATGATAACGTAACAAACAGTGGCGGCTCTTGAGAGACGTCACATCGCTGAAAATTTTAATGTAGTCATTACAAACTAAGAGAAGAATACTTACTTTATGCTACTGATTCTTGTATGTAACTTTCTAAAGCTGTATGAAGATTTCTTCCCTTAGCATGCAGCAATAAAATTCTAACTTTTATCCACGTGACCAAGAATTATTCAAATATCGAATTTTATTCGAATATTCGAAATGAAATGAAATCTTTCATTATGATCTTTAAGGCTAAGGGATACGATGATTAAACCAAGTGAATGATGATGGAAGAAATGGTGGGTTGAAAAAGTGGGAGGAAACTGGAGTACCCTGAAAAAACCCACAGAAACGATGTTATCCAGCACAAATTTACTTGGCCGGGGATCCAACTGGGGTCCCCATGTACTAGAGGTAAGCGCTTCACCACTTAGCCACTGTGTCCCCCGACCCGAATAACCGTATTGGTACTCGTATTATAACAATACTAGAATAAATCTTAAAGATCTGAATAAGGACCAAGGACTTAGCTGTTGTTTCAGAAACGCACGTTAAGTTGAAGAAGCACTTCCGACAGATTGGTAGTAAGTGACTTGAAACTCACACAGTGAAGGGTATTTTCCATTCAGGATACTGACATCATTTCAAGATGAACACACTAAACAAATGAACATCGTCTGACAGAGCCATCTGGTTTTGATTTTCTCCAATTAACACCATATGGTTTCTCTAATGACTATCTGATACACCACGTGTATTTTCTTTCTCTCTCTCTTTGTAGCCAAAGAGATCATGCTTTCGAACAAAAACATGTGCCAACCAGAGCACCAGAAAGTTTCATTAAACAAAGACCTTTAATGTGGTGCATTCAGCACCAGACCAAATCTAAGGTTATAACAATTTACTTTGTGGCAAACGGCTAACCATTCAACTGATATGAGATAGTTGCTGGTAAAATAAGTACTTATAAGATGGTTTGTGCACAGACTAATCAGAAAATAACATTAGTTCCAATCCAGAGTTTTCATTGCAGAAATCAGGAACTCCCTTGTGGCTAAGCGGTTAGCATACGTGCCTTTCGCGTGGGAGATCCGGGTTCTATTCCCGGCAGGAGTTCATGCGGTTCGGCGTCCGCTTGAGCTGTAGGTCCACGTTTCATATAGCCTCGCTGCTGAAACAGACGCTAAATTGAAATTAAAAATAAACAATTGCAGAAATCAAAAATAACAATAAAATTATTTGCGTAATTATTCAGTACCAGGGGCGTCTCCTCAGGAAATGCTCCGGTGCTCCAGCACCCTCCAGACTTTTAGTGCGGGGTGCTCAGCATCCACTCAAAAGAGAAGTAGAAGAGAAAAGAGGAAACGATAAGAAAATAAAATTGAAAAGAAAGAAAGAAAAAAGAGTGGAAATCCCAATATTTCGCCACATTTTTTAAATGGTAATAGAGCCTGATAATTTCTTAGGGCGCAGAGGAGCAATATGAAATCTGGACAGAGTTTACCAGGAATGAACACACGTAAAACTGTGACGCTGAGAATTCAGTTTTTAAAGCGACAAATTGAACGAGAGGTTTTCTGTACTATTGTTTTCTGCTAAATTTTTTCACACTTCTTATATCGCAAATTGTCGACGTTCAGAATGGCGTGACGAGAATTTATATCAAAGTTTAGAATCTTGGAATCCTAGAACGTCTCTAGCTACGCAGCTATACTCTTTTTCAAGAATACATGTTTTTCACTATGGAAAAATAGAAAAAAAAGTTAATTTTCGTTCACAGTATGTAAAACTGCATTTTCAGGAGACAATTTTCAAAAATTTCCCGGGAAGAATCCCCTTTGCAGTGACGACACTAAAAATGGGCAACTGACGATGGCACCTCCCGTAGGCGTCAACTGTTACCCGACTGCTCCCCGACATATATTGTGGTTTAGGTCAAATGATATAAAATTATTATTTTCGGTGTATAAAAAATAGCTACTTCCCCCCAAAAATAGCTTTGCCCTTTCGCTTGCTCCCCCAGGTAATTAAATCTGGCGTCGTCACTGCTTCCTATGCCTAAGTAATATTGCATACTTTGAGATGCCCCGGTCGTCAACTCTGAGAGCGCTCTCACTGATTTTCAAAATTCGGCGCCTTTATTCAGGACTACTTAGTTGACGAGTACTTACAATGGAGATAAAAATCGTCCGAGTACAGTTGCGTACGTGCGAGTAGTAGTAAGGGGAAATGGCTGTCGAAACCCTACCTCCCTGGTAGCCAGTTCTCTGGCAGTCCACCTCCTGTCCTTATGCAGCATTGATTGAATCAATTTAATGATTCGGTTTTCGACCCCATATCGACCTCCACCTGGTTCCTGTTGCATACTATCACGTCCTGCACGAAACGCTGCAACCTAACATGCCACAGCCCTAAACGACAATGCGTTATTACCGCATGCTTCACGTAGTCCAGAGTGACATTCCCTGGTGTTTTTTACACGGGCTACTTCGAACTTTATCCATGCACGTTGTTCTAATTTGGAAAACATTCCCTTCAGAGCGGTGTGATTTGACCAAGGATGTTATAAAATAGAGGATCTGCCCATACGTATCTTCATCATATGAACTCAATGAAGCCGAAAAACAATCGAGCATCGTCTGAGCCGGCACGTCTGATTGACTACTCTCGTTTCCGCCATGATTGTTGGCTCGAAACATTGCAATCTTAGTGGCATAGATTGGGCAGAGTAGGTGTGGCGAAGCTGTGACGTAGGGCTTCACGATTTTGTTGTATGGGCAGATCCTCTATTTTATAACATCCCTGGATTTGCCAACCTACATTGAACACACTTCACTGCTATCACTGCAGCACCTACACTAGCGCCGCCACCCGAGTTGTGTAACTCCACCCACCTTCTACACGTGTTACCAACAGCAGTTTGAACAAATTTTCTACGCGGGAATAAAACAGTGTCCCCACTTATTTCTTCCCAGCCCTCGTACTTTGTTTAATAGAATGTGGCCCTTTTAGAAGAATGTGACCCAAGCCTCAGAGTTTTAGAGTTTACGATTATGTTTACGTTCCTTCGGCCACAAAGCACACAGTAAAATAGGTAAGTATTTTAGTAATGCACAAAACAAGGATATAACTTATAATTTCTATGAATGGTTTTCCCAATATTTAAAAAAATAATGAAATAGTATTTAAGAGATGTTATTCATTGTTGGACAGATGATCAAGGAAACTTACAACGTCGTTTTATTTGAAGATGTGCTCCTCGGCAACAGAGAACATCTTGAAACCGTAACTATTTATTTAAATCAACAGTTTCATGAGCGAAAAATTACGAATAGAAATTGTAAGTTTTTTTTAATAAACATTCTTCAAAGACCATTGAACATATTCATTTGGTAGGATTGAGTGAAGAATACCCAGAAGCCTCAGGAAGATCTCCCATGGAACACAAGTGACTGTATTTACGAGACGAAGATATTAACGTCACTTGCAGAAAATCACAATTATAATAATTTTGAATTATTTTAGCATTTATTCGTCTTAATACAAAGAGCTCATGTCAACAGGTCTTTATACAAAAAAAAAAAAAAAAAAAAAAAAAAAAAAAAAAAAAAAATGGAGTAAAAACTATATACTTACTTGGCAGAGTCTCCAGAGTCAAGCAGCTCCACCACTTCTCCCTTCTTTAGGGAGAGGCCGGATGTATCATCCGACGGTGGAGTGTAGTCCTGGGAAGCCACATACAGCTCGGACACCTATTCAAGTAAAAGATATACATTAATCTTTGCCACATACATATCTTTCTATTGACAACATCTACCATTTTATTTCTATCCTCTAACAATAATTCGTTATGAGAGATACACAGTTGAAACTTGTATGAGTATCTTGTCTTTTGTCTTCGCTTCGTCCCTCTAAGGAGGATAGAGGGAGGTGTGAGAATAACTCAATTCACTTGCTAAATTGCCCACCTTGTTTAGTGCAATCTATCAGCCTAATATGTTACTAGAGTGACATAAACAACATATAATACTTGTCCAATACACACAATTAAATGAAAATTACGCCTGTTAGTTTTGACGTTTCTTTGTCCTGTAAACCAGAGGAGACGAGCGATTAATAAAACTGAATGATTAAAACAATTAGTGGAATAAGAATGTGGAAAGAAATGGGGAAAACTCCTAGAAAATCCACGGACACGATGTGATCCACGGTGTGGGATCGAACCAGAGTACCTTTGCACTAAAGGTGATGCACTTTTCCAGTGAGTACACGGATACACGTATCTAATTCAGCAATCCTTTATCATTTACCTTTTATACGGTATGCAAAATTATGAATGCTGAAAGTCTCAATATGATACTATTTAAAAAGTTAAGAGTTTAAGAAATTATCAATAAAGAGGTTATATAACACGAGATATCTACTTGTTACCGTATATAGTGCAGATAATTAAATCGATACATCTAATATGGGTGGGATACAATGTTCACGCGTGAGGAGGGAAAGAAATTTTCTTTAGAAAAAGCTTTGGGGAAAGATTGGCAAGGATAAAAGCTGGATCTTGTAGAAGGAAATAAAATAATCCTGATTGAATTGATTGGGCTGTGGACTGTCACTTCGGCGCCCGATGAACTTTTAGATGCTTTCCCCAGTCGTGGCTTTTGCCCGTAATGATTTTGTACCCGTGGGTATACACCGAAAGTTACGAGTCCAAGTCTAAGACTGAAGAACTCCTTTGGCCTATCTGAATTGTGAACAAAAACAACAAAACAAAGAAAGATCAACAAACTAAAAAAAAAAAAAGTTTTTGAAATTATTTTCTTTCATCTTCAACTGAAACAAAATGACACGTTGTATATATTTTAAATAAAGAACTATACACTTCGATATATATTTTATATATTTTAAATAAATAGTTCTATATTTGAGGCGAGAGACAAAATATAGCTGCTGCTGCGGGGTATTTATCTGCTTTATTAATTCCTTTGAAATGTGAATTATTGAGAAGTAACTAAAGGAAACATATATAATTCTTGTGAAGCATGAACGGACATATCTTATTTTTAACTTTCTGTTCGTGTTTCGTTCTTTCACGGATGCAGTTCTTTCATTTTTTTCTAATCTTTCAGTCCAGTTTCAATGTTGTACTTTTTTACGCATGGTAAGTGTTTCTATATACTTATATATGTTTTTATATAATTCATAGGATATTTGTGCATATTCTGAACCACCTCTAACACAAATATTTTCTTAAAGTGCTCATAACAATATACAACTGTGATCAAAACGAGCGAATTTTGTGTCAAATTCTAATGCTGCCAAGTTGCTCGATGGCTAATTACACAATTCTTACTTACAAATATTTCAATTTCATACTGTTGTGCTGCCAAAATGTCTTGAGCCGTGGCAAAAATGCGAACTAAAGCTCACACTCTCACACACCCACGCGTTGAGCCAATAAGGGTTCAGCTGTT
Source organism: Thermobia domestica (assembly GCF_964235325.1). Taxonomy (NCBI): domain Eukaryota; kingdom Metazoa; phylum Arthropoda; class Insecta; order Zygentoma; family Lepismatidae; genus Thermobia; species Thermobia domestica. The sequence continues at coordinate 29,977,379 of NC_137454.1, forward strand.
GCTAAGCGAGAGAAAGCGAGTGGAATTCCTTCAGCCGATAGCAGCGCTTGCAACGGAAGACTAGGGATCAAGTCAATGTGGTATACTTATAGCAACGAAGGGAAATTATTATATTTCAACTTTGAGTTACTATTAGCAGTTAGTTATTGGAAAACTGTTAATAAAACCGTTTTTAAAAAGTTCCTGGAAGTTCCCTTTAAGTGCCGTGGACAGAGGTTCGACCTATCAGAAATAAAAGTTTGTTCACACATTCCAATTTTAGCCAATCACAGGCATGTATTTGTTAATATCTTTCAGGTGTGCCCCTTATCATCAATCCTAGTAATTGTCATTTCACTTTTCTAGAAATTATGCCGATATTTGGGTATCGACTTCAGCTACTGTTCTTAAGTACTATGAGAAAGATTGGCGGAGTTAGGATCAGCAATTCTAGTAGTTTCAAAGTTACTGTTGTAATAAATTGAATCGCTGATTTGAGAAACGTCATAAGTCAATAATGTCTTAAGTTAATGATTTGTGACGTTTCTTAACTCAGGAACTTGTTGCAGCTCGATATTGCACAAACTATTAGCTTGACTTCTGACGTATCACAACGTAACGGTGCATCTACCTTTCAAAAGTCGAAGCTGCATGTAAACTTACCTTCGACATATGGCTGACCTATGACATTCCTCAAATCAGTAATTCAATTGTTGTTTCACTGCAGTAGTTTAACTTGAAACCATAACTCTGGCTCTCTATTAACCCCTTACCGCATGCCGTGCCATATATGGCACATCCCCCCTTTTTTTTTCACTTTAGCTTTTCTGTGATTTATCAAAGGTACCAAATGACTGTTTTGTCTGCTGCGTGAGATATTGACGTGTATGAATAAGAGATTTTGGTGTCATCTGGAGTTGTAAGTGTGTCATATGTAGCACTTACTTATTTCTCGTCGGAATTAAGTGAAAAATCTAAAATAAAAGTTTTAATTCATTTTTCAAGTTCCCATATCAGGATTTCCAATACTGATTTTTTCCCTAAAATAATAATAAAAAAAAAAAAACATGCAGAAAGGGGTTAATAGTCCAAGATTTAAATACAATAAAGATTGGGTTTCTATTAATAGTGTAAGATTTAAATGCAGTAATGATTGGGTTGTTATTAATAGTGAAATATTTAAAGCAATAAAGATTGGTTCTCTATTAATAGTGCAAGATTTAAACGCTGTAAAGATTGGGTTTCTATTAATAGTGCAAGATTTAAATCCATTAAAGATTGGTTCTCTATTAATAGTGCAAGATTTAAATCCAATAAAGATTGGTTCTCTATTAATAGTGCAAGATTTAAATCCAATAAAGATTGGTTTTCTATTAACAGTGCAAGATTTAAATCCAATAAAGATTGGTTCTCTATTAATAGTGCAAGATTTAAATGCAGTAAAGATTAATAATATGTGTTAGAAAGTGTATCTACTCATTCTACTGTGACTGATTTTGCGCCTTTACGTCAGATCAGTCCTTTTCGGGAAAAAAGCCATGACAACATTCTTCTTTCACAGAAAATTCACGAAATTCATGAACGGGCAATCATCACAACAGGTAAAAACCACCGGAGCCCTTTAGATCTCTTAACGTATACAACGAATAAGATAGGCCCATTCTGGAGTAATTTAAGAAAAACAAGCACCCACTGGTAAACCAGCTTTATTTTTGCCTTACAGAACATACACCACAAATAAATGTCATTCCCATCTGTCAATTGAGTTGAGCTACTCTTAAAAAGAATGCTACAAGCCATGTTGGAAGTTATAATATTTTGTTGCGTCACGAGGAGTGAGAAACGTTCTTATCTGACTTCCTGGAAACCCAGCCTTCTTAAGAAAACCCAGATGCACCATCCTTAAAATGGCTCTGTATACAAAAATACGCTATTCACCTCTTACAGTAGGCAGGACGCTACAACTCCTGGCGACTACAAGGGGCTACTGAACTCCCTTCTTATGTCAGCTGATGACGATATCCATTCACACTTCAATCAAAAAAATAACTTTTTCTCTTCTTTTTAATTCTGTAGATTAATGTTTTGGCCTACAAGTTTTAATTTTTTTATCAGCTAAAATAAAGATTGGATGTTTTGTTTTAAAAAAATCAAAAGGGTCAACATTCTATGATTCAGAGGAAACACAAACAAATCTGCGTGATCTGATATATGTTCTCAGAGATATGTTAGGCTTCACGGAAGTAAATGCAAGGTTTTCTTTTTTCCAGTCTGTTGTGTCTGTCTGGAAAGAAACGAAGAATATATTCAACATGCCAATGGGATTTTCCGTTTTATATCTTAATTTTTAATCTCCATCATTGTTACATGATTAGACCTGAGCTCAATTCACGGTTGGATCATATGTGATTCAGATCTCATGTTAATTCATGTCCCAAATAGCCTCAATCTTGAATAAGGACGTTAAACTCCAAATAAACAAACCAAAATAAATACATAATAGCTCTTTTTTTTTTTTTTTTTACTACAGGACGTTTCAAAATTCATATTACAATTTTTCAGAAGAGGTGTTTTTATTCACAAGAATAGCAGCAAATTATGCGTAGAAAACCTGAAGTTGAGCTGTTTACTGTGTTAGAGGTCTAACAAAAGATTTCAAAATAAAAAAGAAATGAATTGAAATCTTTCAGTTTAACGCTCCACGATTATACCCGTTAGGCTAATGGAGACAAAGATTAAGGCAAGTGAGTGATGATGGAAACATTGGTGGTATGAAATATCGGGGAAACTGGAGTACCCTGAAAAAAACTGACCGAAATACGATGTTGTCCACCACAAACTTACCTGGCCGGTGATTGAACCAGGGACCCCATACGCCTGAGCTAAGCACTCTAGCACTGAGCCATCGTGCCTCCCAATTTAAAAATAATTAAGTCTTGAGTCTAACATAGTACAAACTATTAACTTTAGAGAAGCAATGTTGGAGAAGGCAATACCTAGGTTAGCTTATAGTACTGAGGTTACATTTGGGATACTTTAGAAGGCGTTCATTTTAGGAAACACAAAATTTCAAATAATCTGCTTTATCCTTTTGCCCCCAGAGGGCCTATATTCCATAAATTTTTAGAACAATGTAACTAGGACTTCATTTCATGTATCGCAGTGCCATACCGTGGAAAATCAGCATTCGAGGCGTGAGTATACGACGGCGCCCCCGTACATACGAATGAGGTCGGCAGACTAGCCGCGAAGTGCCAGCATGGTTGGCGCGAAGCGTAAGAAAATTTTCAAAAATGAACCCTGCTTTTCCTTGATTTTGAACACTTTGTATTACTTTTTTCTTTCCATTTTATATATGTGCACATGCATTTTCCTATTATGAGTAACATTATAGGACAATTTCCTGAAGCAGGAACAGGATTTAAATCAAATTAAATATTAGATTGAAAAATGCTGTTGATCTAAAATACTCCAAGTAATTCTTTCTTTGTTTTTTCTTTCTTTTCTTTTTCCTCCCGAATTTTGTGACCCCTTACTTCGGCGCCCTGAGCCGTCTCCCCGCTCCCCCCTCCCCCCCACACGACCCGGCACTGCTTCTACGATCGCATATAACATCAGTTTCCTCATGTTCCTTGTATCCTTGTATCTTATATGTAAGTTTTGTGTATCTGCTACTAAAGATTGCCTTAACTATGAATATTAAATGTTGAGTAGTTGCATTGCTAGCTTTGAAATCGTGTTATACTGGCTACTTCAAACATAAAAGTTCTACAATTTTTACGAGGCAGTAAGTTTCAAAGCATTTAGTCTTTCCTGCTGGGCTAGTGGCTAGCGCGTGTGCCATTGGCGCACGAGTTTCCGGGCTCGATCCCTGGAGGAGAAGTACAAAAATTTAATCTCACAATCATCATAGTTAATCATTGACTTTCGTGAATCATCTCGCATAGAAGCAACATACTTTTTAACGCCTAAAACGCCTACACTTATGCAACTACTTAAACACAGAAGTATGTTAGGTTGTATAAACCAATAGGAGCTTTCATACGATTTATTACTTTCGTGAAATAAACAACTAACGCGCCTAGCTATTCTGTAGTTACTCCTGTGTGATTTTGTAGCGAATAAAAATAAAATAACATAAACCTCTTTTAGGGAAGTTTAGCTTCTCTTCCAATTTCCGTTACCGAAAATCTCTTTAGTGTCAATATCAGCATTATTTCTCACGTGACACATCACTGTAATCGAATTACAACCGAACTCATCCTTGTTTGATAGGTAAGTCATTGTAGGTACTTACGACTGCTTAAAATGGTAATTGGGTCATTTAGCTCAAAATACTTTATAAGATATCTTTAGAATCCATCCGACGTTTCTGTTTAGTAACAAATATGAATCTTATTTGTCTTCAATCACATCATGTAACATAGTGTGAATTTTAAACCTGTACCAAATTCTTTTTCGCACCTGCTGCATGTATTGAATTAGCGTTTATTTATTTATTTATTTATTTTGAGAACAAAATGCCTTATTTTTCATAGCAAACATATTTCCTTTGCAAAGTGTAATGTTAGCTGAAAAGACGTAACATCAGAAAAAGGATACTGGAAATTGATTTTCTGATGCATTAGTGGGATTGAAGAGTGAACTTTCACACTTGACCCATAAGGACACAAAAATTTAAAAAAAAAATCTTGAATCTCGTCTTTGATTGTGGGGAACCATTTATTTCTTGCTTTTACGTTTAAGTTCGTATCGTAACATTGTGTGACATACTTATTTACAGGCACGTACGCAGAGTTTTATTTCGGAAGGGTTACGAAATCAGTTTGGATAAATTATATTAAAATGTATAAAATTAAGCCCGAAATTAGACTAATTATATGTAAGAAAAATCGAAATTTGGGGATGAGGTTTGGATCATCAGGAACCACACTCTGCGTTCGTCTATGCCTGTTCAATAGCAAATTTTCCAGTACGTTTCAGTTACTAGATTACTCTGAATATTTAAAAGCGTGGTTTCAGGTATAAGTTACCTGAGTATTCTTGGATTTATATGACTGATTTCTGAATGCTTTGTGGTTCGTAACCGTTTTCTCTAATTTTAACCAATCAATTTTATATTTTCTCTCTATTTGGTCTTGGCTAGCAGCCACTACGGTCACTTTCATTTTCTCAATCAGTGCCATTATTGATGTTATAGAGGCCGAGTAGTCTTACAGAGGAAGAATTTATTTTCCTCTCTAACGACATACAACATGTTGTGTACTCTCTTAGCACAGTGAAACACTACCTAAGAAACTTGAAGCCCTTCATGTCATTTAATTACGCTCGCGTAAAATTTAACGAACTTTCAATCTTGATGGGTTTTTTTTAGTTTAACGTCCCTTTCAGTAGCGAGGCTATATGAGACGTGGACCTACTGATTAACGTGGAATCCGAACCACATGAGCTCCCACCGGGAATTGAACCCAGATCTCTCATGACAAAGGCGCGTATGCTAACCGCTTAGCCACGAAGGAGCTCAACTTCAATTTTGAATAGCATGTGATTACCTAGGTAGAATAAGGTATTTCAATGATTTAAGCACAGAATAAATTATGAGTCTTTGTTCCAACGTTGTAAACAAGTGATGCCATTTCATAAAAGATACAAGGTATGTCTGAAATTAAAGAGATAAATCAGGGCGTTACGCCCACGTGGGCTTGATCGAGAAACCGATGGCGGGGAAGCTGTAAGAACTTTCAGCATCATATGCGACAGAGCTTCGTTAGCTTCAAACAGTCGATGCGAATAAACAGGCTCGAGAGTGTACTCCT